>NC_142010.1:111471791-111783291 GCF_049901735.1 Notechis scutatus | reverse complement strand
AGTTCCATACACTGAAATAAGGATTTTTAAAATTTCCACTATTAAAAAAAAAGTAAACTTCATTAGGAGAGATGCTTTGCTACAATGCCTACATAAAACACATGCATAAATAAAAAGTGGCTTGACTCCCATTTGAAGTGTAGCCTCAGCATGCCACAGAAAAAGCCCTGTATAGCCCTTGAGCAAACAAAAGGTGTGTACTCCTTTAATGAGTCTGGGCAATCAGACTCAAGAAGCTCTTACTCATTTTCAAAGAATAATTCAGACAAAAGGATAATGACTGCCTATCACTTAGAAAATTGCTTTAGACTTCATGCTAAAATAATTTGAAAGGTTCTTCCTATAATATGGTGGCTCAATTGTTTTAACAGCTATGATTAAAGATAACATTCTCCAAAACATGAGTGTGCAACATACAATTCCTTTATGAAAACGATTTGAATATTATGAAGTGGCCACCTCGTATTAAACACACACAAAAAGTTCTGAAGCAGACACTGGAGAAAAAATAGACAAACTATGTAAAAGGAGTTTCATCTTCATAAAGCAATGAATACAGACAGCAATTACATAAATCAATACACATTATGACTTAGGCTTTAAGAAGCAAATAATTTTTTCCCAAGAGATTCAGGTTCCATGCTATATAATTTTAAGAGCCACTAAAACACAGAATTTAAAAATTAGAAAAATATACTGCAAAAGTGTTAAGAGAAACCGATGAAGAAAAATAGCATTAAAAGCCTACTTGTAAGTATTCAGATTTTCTCACCTTTCTAGAACCTAGTCTGCTTTCTACAGGTTTCAAGGGCCTGCAACATAGCACCCTACCTAACCTTGTGAAATACAGTAATTATAAATATTAAACCCACAAGATCAATAAAAGGCTACCTAATCCTACAGATGATTAAGCAAGTTTTGAAAACTAGCTATGCAACTCAAACACCTATGGCCAGTAGTATCCTTACTGTTGTAATAGAAGAGCCCAGTGGGAGAACATCTTCTCATTCCTATTTTCTCCAAGGGGTAAAACAGAGCAAAAAGATCTGCAAATTGTAGTTCAAATAAAGTCATAGAAGCTTCTTAGAAATCTTATGATTCTTGAACACCTACAAATTAGATGTAATCTTAACTCACAAATGAATAATACAAAAGCAAGGAACAAAGGTTTTATTGCTTAAACTTAACTCACTAAATCAGTGATCCCCAACCTTTTTGACGCCGCGGCCCGGTACTGGCATCAGCTGGGCGCCCGCCCGGTACCGGCATCAGCTGGGCGCCGCCATCTTTTTGATGAAAAGTGCTTCCGGTGACCTCACCGGAAGCACGCTTTCATCAAAAAGATGGCGGCGCTAGCGCTCGTGAGCTTTTCCGGTAGAAATGGCTTTCTACCCGGAAAAGCTCACCGAGCGCTGGCGCCATCTTTTTTGATGAAACGTGCTTCCGTGAGCTTTCACCCGAAAAGCTCACCGGAAGCACTTTTTCATGAAAAAAAGATGGCGGCGCCCAGCAAGCCGCGGACCGGTAGGAGTTGTTCCGCGGACCGGTACCGGTCCGCGGACCAGTGGTTGGGGACCCCTGCACTAAATGATAGTTGGATGGCCGACAAGCTACTATAAATCTCAAAATCAACATAAATGAAATATATTTCACTTAAATTTGTATTTGTTATTAGAAATGTTTTAAATACTAAGTATTTTAAATACTAATAAATCAGAGGTGAATATAAGAACTTTGTATCTTTTGAAAGAAAAACATCATACCTCTGTAATTTTTAGTTTAGCTAAAATGTTGATACTCAACAAAATAGCAGCTGACTCTAATAAAGCAGCTGTAGCATTACTAACAAAACTATAAACCACATCAATATTACAGGTATTCGATTAAACCAAATGCAGAAAAATATTTGGAAACTGGTCACCCTCATGAACCATCCTTAATTTTTTTTCAGAACTATATTATGTGGAAAATAAGCTTTAAGACAGGACATAAGGTTAGATATGGTAATGAAGTGACATTACTAACATGCTTAAATGTATCATTTTAAAAACATCTTAGTGATATCAATCCCGCTAGTTGTATCTAACATAATGCTCCCTGTCCATAAATTTTAGAAGAGGCAGTTCTTGAAATCTCTATGCAGGTCCTAAAGTGCACATTTTAAAAATTGTTTTGTAATACACCATAATGATTTCAATATTCATATACAGTACAAGATCTTTGTTGGCAGGCTGGAAGAAAAAGTAACGTTTAAACAAGAGCCAATTTCAACAGTTTTAAAAGCTGATTGATACAGCATTAGGGGACTTAAAGAGGAAATATGATTTATCTCATCATAGGCTGAAGTGTAAAATTAAATTTCATTAAGATTGTTGCACATAACTCTCCAATGTGATAGACAATCTTACCACTGAAAAATACAATAAACACATTCTTTTACTATCTTAATATTTTAATATTGAACTTTTGATTGAAAATTATATATATTTCTGAAAAAGACTGATGATTTTAAGATAGATCAAAGATTGCATATAAGATTTAGGAGACTGCATTGGACGCCATTTTATACGTGTTGGGTGTCATGTGGTCCTTCCAGCGTTCAATGAAAACTCTTTGGTTTATGTAAGGTGTGTGATTAGGTCTCAAAGGGTTAAAATTGATGCTTTTAATGCAGCTGTGGTGGATCCAATTTGAAGTATGGGTAGTCCTCGATTTACAACAGTTCATTTAGTGACCATTCAAAGTTACAGAGGCATTGAAAAAAGTGACTTATGGCCATTTTTCACACTTATGACTGTTGCAGCATTCCCATAGTCACATGATCAAAAGTCAGATGCTTGGCAACTGGTTCATATTTATGATGCACTGTCCTAGAAGATCCCCTTTTGCAACCTTCTGACCAGCAAAGTCAATAGGAAAGCCAGATTCACTTAACAACCGCAATGATTCACTTAACAACCGCAATGATTCACATAACTGTGGTAAGAAATGTCATAAAATGGAACAAAACTCAATTAACAAATGTCTCACTTAACAACAGAAATTTTGGGCTCAATTGTGGTAGTAAGACGGCGAGTACCTGTAATAGCCTTTCTCCACCAGAGTTCTATGAAATTTTTAACTTTTAACTTTGCACAATGCTAATATTCACTGTGATGGACATTTTTACGCACCAAGCCTATTGCTTTGCTATTGGTGGTAAACGTTGCATGTTGATTGTGTTGTACAGTTACGCAGAGTATATTTTTTGTATATTTTGCTATCTTTATGCAGGGTTTCCCTAATATCCAAAAAATTATTTCAAGGATTCTTCAACAGTGAAAATATTGAAAGGCCGAGATAAGGTGTGTGATTAAGGCTGGAAAAACCAATGTTCAAGTCCATTTATATCATGAAAGCATACTGGGTTAATTTTGGACCTAACCGTTCTTTCCCAGCTTAATCCACCTAAATTTGTTGTTGTGGGGGGAAAAATGGAGTAGGGAATGAAATATATGCTGTCTTGAGTACATACCATTCTGGAAGGAAGGCAGGATATAAATCAAATTATAAAAAATTACTTTGTGTTGCTTTTGATGTTATCATTCTATTTTTAGATCAACATGTTTGTACTCCTTTTATATTGCAAAGAAAATTACAAATGCAGTTAATTAATAATGCAACAGAATTAAGTAAATACTAGTCTTCATTTAGATGCAAGAATCTGGAGAAAATAGTCTCTCAGATGTATTTAGTACAAACAAAATAACTTGAAAATAACTGCAGTCTTTCAAAATGTATCTGTAATTGCTTAACTGTCTGTTCCAGGTTTATGTACCTAGCCTACCTTACCTCATACTTTCCATTTTGTTTGTGCTACTGGTATACTGGCAAACTACCAGATATTATTTGTATGAGGGCTGTGCAGCACTTTGGACTCAAGTGCACGAAGGTGTTTCAGAGTGCATTTGAACCACTTATGTAAAACCTGTCTGTAGCTATTTAAAAACGTCTCTTTTTTCCTTTGATTTTGTGGCTGCCTTCTACAGCTGCAATCTGATCCCCCAAAATCCCACACAGTCACTTTAAAAGTGGGTTTGGCAGCCATTACCTGAGTTCTCCTGCGTGCTAAAAAGATACTGGACAAAAATAGACACATGGTTGGAAAAAATGATTAAACAATATATAGATTTGAAACCTGAAATATTTTTATTAGGAATGGCACCTAAAGGTTACAGTAAAGAAAAACATATTTAATCATACACGTATTAACAGCAGCTAGAATTGTATTTGCTCAGAATTGGAAAAATGACAAGATACCAATAGAGGGAAAAGTAATTGAAAAAATATTTGAATGTGTAGAAATAAATAGACTAACATTAGAAATTAAAGAAAAAGAAGAATCTGAATATTACATGGTATGGGATTTATTTTACCAATGCTTAGAAAATAAAACAAATTAAAATGGATTAGATGAATATGTAAAGCAATAAGAGAAGATTGTAAAAATAGATACATTGGATATTACTTATATGAAAATGTGATTATTGTTATATTGGTACATTAATAAGAAGAGTATTAATTATAAACTAAGCATATGAAATATGTACCTAATCAACACATAGTTGAAATGGAATGGATTTATCGTATTTAATTTTTTTTTTTAAACAAAACCCTTTTTTTGCATTCAAGTCTGAATTGCTGCAGAACCCTAACCTTAGGTGCCCTATCTAACTCCTAGCTTATCATCTCCCTCTATATAAAAAGAAAGAACCAGGTTTGTGTAACCCAGAAGTACTACTTGATTAATTCCTGGTATATTTACAATCCTGAAACAGTCTAAAAGCCTAATAATCAAGCAATTTAGAAATAGTTATCTGTTTAGAGTTGATCCTTATGCTAGGCAAGACACTTTAGAATTCTACATTTTGAAACATGTCAGTGTTCTAGTATTACCGAAGTTTACCCATACTACTTCCCAGAACAATGTAAGAACAAAATATTAAACTGCTGCTATCATGAAAAATTAAAGTTGATTTAGTCAGACTTACTATTACAACTGCTAACTCAGCAATAACTCAAGAGTAAATCTTCCACCGCCCAAAGTGAATTGCATGAGTGGGCAAGCACTCATACACAATCCAGAAACATTATGGTACAAATATAAGAAAAGTATCAAGCAGACCCACACAAAACTGAACTTACAGACATTTAATTAAATGTCTGGGAGTATAATGACACAATTGTAACGTACGTCAACTGAAAGCTTTTCTCCACAATTAGTTGTTGCAATAACTCCAGCATACTTTGCTTTTTCTCTATAAAGATACTGTTCAGTTTAAGGACCAGCAGCACTGCTGGAACCCTACTGAAACAGTTTATTTTCATCAATACACATAAGTACAGCAATTCAGGTAGAGTACTACAACTCCCTAGCAATCCACAACATAAGGCAGGTAGAGTTGTTCTGTCAGCTGCCTCCTTCCTGGGCTTTTGTGCCTTCTTCCCAGCCCCCACCTTCCTGAATCAGTCCTTGCCTACAAATCAGCAAACTGCAGGGGAACACCTTGCCTGGAAGATAAATAAAAGGAATAATATCCTTGAAGTTTTTAGCTCCCTTTCTTAAATCCACAAGTATGATAGCAATATGATTTCTCCTCTGCCTGTTTAGAGCCCTCCTCTTGCATTACTTTTGGCCTATTCAAACAACAAGACATTCAGTTATTTCTCTGCAGACAGGTAGGGCTGGGGAAGTGCCCCTTGGAAACCAGCTAAGATTCAGCTTGTACATTCTCAGAAATAAAACCAGGTTTTAGGGGAACCTACAGCCTTGCAAGTGCATACACAGATGAAGCCTTACTCTGCTGCTACTCTATTATTATAGAGCAGGGGTATCAAGCTGGATTTCTTCAAAGGGCTGGATCAGCATTGTAGTTCTTCTCCATGGGCCGGCCGGGGGTGCGGGGGAGATGAGATGGACACCTCCTGCAGCATCCTGCCAGCCAACAGGGTGCAGGAGGCCCTGGTGCCCCCGCCTCAATGCCCCATTTTGGCCAGCAGAGTACTGCAGGAGGCTGTTCAGGGAGAAAATGGGGCACAGGGAGGAGACGCGAGCACCCCCCCCCCCAGCGTTCCAGTTTGGCTGCCAGAGGCACTGCAGGCCGGTCCTTTCCTATTTCCAGGCCGACCCCCAGGCCAGATTTAAGCACCCAGATCTGGCCCATGGGCCTTGAGTTTGACACCGCTGTTATAGAGTAAGGACTCTACATGGGGCTGCCGTTGGAGAGTATCCAGAAGCTTCAGATGGTGCAAATTGCAAAAGTAAAGTTATGTATGCCCCTAAAGCAATTTACCTCTGCTGTGTTGCTGGTTTGCTTCCAGGTCCAATTCAAAGTGCTGGTTTTGATATTTAAAGCCCTTCATGGCATGGGGCAGTTTTCTGCCTCTCTCGGATTACCATCCTCCAACCCAGCGGTCGCCAACTAGTGGGCTGTGAGAAAATTTTGGTGGGCCGCAGAGAAATCTCACCCCCAGAGCACCCCCGCAAAGCAATTAATCCAGGCTGCGCAGAAACACAAGGCTGTGCCGCCCACATGACCCGCGGGAACCCTCCCCACCCACTCACTCCTTACTGGGTAAACTTGCCTGCTAAATTGCTATTTTTCCTTTTTCCGACCATCATCTGTTCTGCTGTGCTGGGAGATTTAGATTAGCTAGGAAGCAGGAAATGGTTGGATTTCTTGCTTTCTAGCTAGTCTTTAGATCTTCGGCTCAGCACAGCCGAACCTCCATTAGGACTGAAGGTTTGCTTGGAAGCAAATTCAGTGCAGACTCACGGCAAGCAAATTTGAGAGACTGAGCTAGCCGATGGCAGACAGATAGATCACTGAATGATTCTGTGAGCAACTCAATCTGCCTGCTTTGCCTGATTTTGGGTAAAAGTTGCTCTTTTTTTAAATAAAAAATTCAATATTTACATGCATGGTGTGTTGTGAGTTAATTTTGTGAGTTTGCTTGCTAGCAAATTTTATGTGTTTGCTTGCAAGCAAATTTTATGTGACAGACTGAGCTAGCCAATGGCAGATAGATAGAGCTCTGAATGAATCTGTGATTCTGTGAGCAACTCAACCTGCCTGCTTTGCCTGATTTTGGGTAAAAGTTGCTCTTTTTTATAAAAAAATTCAATATTTATATATGTATAATACATACAAGCCATGCCCAGCCAGCCACACCCACAAATTAGGCCACGCCCAGAGAACCGGTTAGTGGTCCCTGGGATCTAAAATTATGAGTTTGGTGGTCCCTGAGGTCCAAAAGGTTGGTGACCCCTGCTCCAACCCATCTGTCTGGTAGAGAAGGCATGCTACAGGAAATTGTATAGGGCAAATCACTGGAGGTGGGCCTTCTTTGCCATGGCGTCCACCTTGTGGATTTTTCCCTACTGGAAATGAGATTAGCTCCATCCCTTTCAAATTTGTGCAAGCCCCTCAAGACCCGGCTATACTATCAGGCCTCGAGGCCTCAGGGAACTGGAGAGATTTTCTGATGGTTCCCTTACTGTGGTTAATATCATCCTCTCCTATTTTGTGTGCCATTTGATAGTTACTATTTTAATTGTGGGTTTTTATGTATTTCTTGATTTATTTTATTTGAGTGCTGTATGCTGTCCAGAATCATATGTGATTTGGGCAGCTATAAAAATATGACAAATAAAATAAATGTTTCAATGGTAAATATGGTAACAGAATGCCTGTAACTATCGAATTTTAGACTTTTTGTGTGTCTGTTTATTTCTATCCTATCAAATCCAGATTCTTTGTTGAAATAATTACAGGAATATAAAATGTGAAAGGCTGAGAACCACTATACTAAAAGAAATGCAATTACAATTATTTTAAAAAGTCAGATGCTTCATTTTATGTAATCGTTCTAATGTTCTACTGGTACTTTATGAGTCATTTTAGTCTACTTTAAATATACATGCAAATTAAACAAGGGCTATGGCAACAGAGATGTTATTTGAAAATTTAAGAAACAGTGTTTCCAAATATAGAAGCTACATTTGTGCATTTATAATACAACAGGTTCTTCCTAGCTAAATAATTACCTTCATCAATAATATAGTTTTTGAGTGAAATTCTTCATGTTGCTGTTAAAAAGAAACTGCAAATGAACGTGACTGTGATAGATTCTATCTATCTATCTATCTATCTATCTATCTATCTATCTATCTATCTATCTATCTAATTCATTGGCTGCCAATCTTACCACAGGGAGACATACAATATTAAAAAATAAAATTATGTAAATAGAATGCTACAAAGCTATAAACATGCAAAATATAACATACAAAATACGATAGCTAAAAGATGGGGAGGATGGCAGCAAGATGGGGGAAGTGAGATTTGATATTAATCTATAAGCCACCTCCAACATAAAGCCTCTCCTTTGGTGCCCCAAGCCAACTGGCAGAGCCAGGGCTTTCTTTCGTGTTTACAATCCACAGAAACCACAACGCCTTTATTTCACCCTGTGATGATGCTGGTGGAAAACCATGAAGCCTTAAATCAGACTGCCCCCAAAGTATGCTCTTGTTACATAGCCAGGAGGGATCTGCTGTGTATTACTGCCTACTCTGCTTTATTGTCCCAAATTCCAAGGTCTGTAATTGGCAATTGGATGCCCATTCCCAGCTCACATAACTGATTGTTTGCAAAGCCGCCACCAAATGCCACCCTGCAGCTCTGCCATTATTATTGTTTTTTGCTCCATAGGGCTGTCAATTATACAACCTCTGTAAATGAACAATCAATCAATCAATCCCTACACACTGCAAAACAATTGCAAAATATTCAGTATGCTATTGCTTTCAATTATCCATTTTATAAAGCATCATCCCACCATAAAGTGACTGAAAGATGGCTGGTCATTCAATCCCACATAGCCATATAGCCAGTATCACCAGAATGTGACTACAAACATACCTACTGACAGCTCTCAGACTGAACTGTTATGCTTAGGAATACAATAAGGCTAGCAACATCAGACCAGCCCCTCCTGTGTTTGGGGCAATAAAAAAATAGTTTACAATGACATGACTTAATGTCACAGAACACCAGGCAGCTACAGAGAAAACACAAGAGCTGAGTTCTTACACTACAGTTCATTTACAATTTCCAATCTATTTGTCAAGCCAGTCTTTAAGTATACCAGCTGCCTGGATAGCCACCCTGTTAATCAACAGGAAAGGAAAAGTAACTGTGAAACCTGGAAATCTAATCTTCCTTATAGAGGATTGAGGGGTGGGAGAGGCAGGCAGAGGATGGGAGGAAATGGTCCCACAGGAAATCAGCCAATTGGACCACATTATTCACAAGAGTCAGAAGCTATCATCTCAGGCCACCTCCCCTGTGTGCACTAATGAGTCCTGTATCACTTATATGCAGATTCTTGAGATAAGATCATTTGGAAATCACTGCTACAATGGAGAAGCATGAAAAACTGCCTTTGAGCTGCTTTGACTGCAAGGTGATCTGAAATACAGATGGAAGTAATAGGCCACATGAAGTGGGACCAGTGGGTAGGGTATGTTCTTGGAAGGTCAAGGAGGCATTGTGAGCCTGGCTATAAAACTGCCCCCCCCCCCAAATAAAGACCACTATAAGCAGAGATGCCATACCACTGTTGGACCGCATCTTCATTTTGATCCCTGGAGCAATACAGTAAAAGGGATGGAAGAGAAGATTTAAAAAAAAAGCCTAGTGAAACTGTATAATTATTAGGCTCACAAGATTGGGGTGGGGGCTGTTACCAGCTTACATTATTAAAAGGATGTGCACTTGTCAAGAATGGTATTTTGTCTCTCTGATCAGTCACTGATCAGCTCCAGGAGGAGCATGTTAAAAAGACATTAAGAATTCTAACATGCAGGAATGTTTACAACATCCATCCACTTCATCTGCATCATGTGAGGGGGGGGGGGGGAATTACAATATGCTATGCTGCTCAGCTAAAGGACAGCACTAGTAAACCATTTCAAAAGCGAGGCAGAGTCAGGCTGAGCTGCATATGGATAGGGGACCACCAGAGAACAGCTATTATATTCACAGGCATTAGGTTAATACTTATTGGTTCTGCTCCTCCAACCTAACAACTGTGCGCAAATAATGGCAGCTTGCTAACAATGTAAAATTTAAAAAAACTGCTCCAAAGCAAAGCTCCCCAAATTAATCCAAATAATGAAAAATTTCCCTTGTCCAGTCTTGTCTGACTCTAGGGGGTGGTGCTCATTTCCGTTTCTTAGCTGAGGGAGCCAGAATTGTCCAAAGACGCTTCTGTGGTCATGTGGCCAGCATGGCTATAAGTTGAGGTGCATAGAATGATGTTACTTTCCCACCGAAGTGGCACTTATTGATCTACTCGCATTTGCATGCTTTCAAACTGCTAGGTGGGCAGGAGCTGGGGTGAGTAATGGGAACTCAATCCATCATGAAGTACTCAGGTCTTGAACCCAGGCTGGGTTCAGCTTTCTGGCTGACAAACTTAGTGTCTTTAACTGTCAAGCCATCATACCCCTAAAATAATGAAAAGCCAACTGAATCTGATGTAATATTTCAAATTTTTCTTTAAGAGATACTACACTGCACTTGGAATAATAATGCAATAAAGTATTGTTTCATTCAAAATCAAATATTTTTTCTGCACTGGATTGTTTTATCCAAAATAAAATAGCATAGTGGCCCTTAGCCAACAAGCACCCAACCTCATGACTGCATCTTCTGGTCCTTCTCCCTTCAACATTAACCAGTCTAGGAAACAGCAGGTCCTATATGGTAGCTTTAATTGTAACTACAACAGGAAGATATCACCTTTGTTCTCTGCAATGTCATTCTTATGACCGACAAGCCAATCTACTCTTGGCAATATCCTCCCTAGGTCTCCTACAATTCTGGACTCCCAGAAACAGTCAGATTGTAATCCGTCTGTTGTAATATGGCTATCTTAATCCCTTTATCTGGGGAGATAGTAAATCCTAGAGTTATGTTTGCATACTACCAAGGGTATGAATACCAAGAATTGAGAAATACTGTCCTATAACATAAGAACATTATCTTTTCCCCCCAATTATCATAAATACATTAAATTATAATTATAAATACATGAACTACTGTTAATTCTTGTGCAAATAGGTGCAGATTTTTCACTAATTTTATGCTTCCTTATAATTCCAGTAGGCATGGCTCTCTTACGCCCCCCAATTAATACCGTTATTTCCCAGAGTGGTTACTCCATAAACCCTTCAAAAATATGAATTGAATTTAAACGCGAAATGTCATTCAGAATTCATCAGCCAGAATGGCCTTTAACCAGCCAGAATGGCCTTTAACTATGTAAAATTCTCTTGTCCCCAAATTGCAGGGCAGCTGCTCAATCTCAGAAAAACACACAACTGCTCTGGTGTTCCTGAGAAGTGCAACATGCTTACACATTCCAAGTCATGTTTTGCTCTTTGAATCCAGACCTCTGCAGAACCTTAATTATTAACTCCATTATTCATTTCTAACTCAACAATATAGTATTACAGAAACTTTTAATGATAATTCAGTTTTTATTACTTTGTGATTTAGAAATGAATATACAGTACATAAACATGAATCCATGGAATATGATGAACCATAGTGGTGCAGTACTGCAGACTACTTCTCCTGACTGCCGGCTGACTGCAATTTGGCAGTTCAAATCTCACCAGGCTCAAGACTGACCCAGCCTTCCATCCTTCCAAGGTGGGTAAAATGAGGATCCAGACTGTTGGGGGCAATAGGCTGATTCTGTAAACTGTTTAGAGAGGGCTGTGAAGCATTGTGAAGCGATATATAAGTCTAAGTGCTAACAAGCTATACATTTAATGCTTCACCATATAATCAATAACTACAGATATGCATTTAAGAAATAATTGTGATATATTCATATAACATTCTTTTAAAATTTCTTTTAATTTTAGAATGTTGCATGAACCTATTCACTTGTTGTAAATCATGGCTTCTGGCTTAACCAATATGATATATTCAATAATGTGGTTAAATAAATCATGGTTTAGGGCAGTGGTGGCTAACCTTTTTGGGCTCCTGTGCCAAAAATTGTGTGTGTGCTTGCATGCTTGCACTTGCGTGCCAGCACCCAGAAGGCAATGCGCGCGCCCCCATGCCCCCTATGCATGTCCGTTTAGGGTAATACAGCTCATTAGTCTTAAATATTAATAAAGATGCCATTGCTATGTTGGCAAAACATTTTCAAAAAAGATTTTAAGATATTCTTTCCCACTTTTTAAATTATAAGGAGGATCATATAGTGCAACTTTTGGGTCAAAAATATATCAGAGAAAAAGCTAAATTAACCTCCAGGATGTTAATTTCCCAGGTACAGAGAATGTGAACCACAGTCGGGTTACTGTGTAGCAAACACAAGAGATATATTCAATTTGCTGTTTTTAGAAATGAACTTTTATCAGATTGCCAACTTCAACATGACTCTGCAGCAAATAACAACAATCACACTGTGAAATGGAAAAGGAAGCCTAGGTAAGAAACCTTATTATTACTTGCTGACCTCATTCATCTTATGTTACACAAATATGTTCCTTATACAGTGAACTTCAACATTCTTTTTATGCAAGAACTGAAAATGCAAGATCAGCAACAATTCTTTGGAAACATACAATTCTATTTGACTTCTAATTCAAAAGAAACAGAACACGCATACTGCAAAACAATAACGTAAATGCCATTTTAAAATGTGAACATTAACACACATGCGGCATGCCCCTTCTAAATGGATGCCAACCCTCCCCAGCTGATATTTGTTGATTTTTTTTAAGCAACATATCTTCAGTTAGATGACAATACATCTTATTGCTCAGGTTTGTCAACATAGTAATCATGCATTTTCAACACTCTAATTTTAGCAGCGTAGTAAGCACTTTACACAATGTTTTATATCTCTACTGATATTGTCTAAGTAGTAAAAATACAGGGCATCTATCCCTAGAAAATAAGCTGTTGCCTATTCTTATGATGTGCTACAGTATATTAAATCAAGATAAAGGATGGACTTCATTTCATTATTAACCAGGGGAAATATGGACATCTATCCTTTCTCCACCATGTGCCAAATCATAAGCAGTATCGATGCACTTTATATCTGAACAGTTGCCAGCTGGCAGAGATCCCAACAGAGTAAGAATTTATTTGCCAGAAGCACATTAGGTTTTAAGCAATAATACCGGGTAGCCTATTGGCCTTCTCAATTGCAGCCTACAGAAGCTAAAATACCAAAGAAGTATTATGAAAAATATTCTACATACAAGTTATAAATTAATCAGACAACATGGTTAAAAATTGACCCAACAAACACCTCTAAAATACAACAATATCCAAGATATACAGGAAATGAACTTCACATTTTAAAATGGATGTATTTATCTGCAAGTATTAAAGCAGTATATTTCTAGTTTTCAATTCCTACATTGAACGTTATATCTGCAGATACAAGTTGTCATGAATGTTTTTTATATCTATTTTGGAGGTTTCACCATTTCTTAGGAACTCAGAACTCTATGCATAATATTAACACATCAATTTTTTTAAAATTATTTTTTAATTGACATCCTGTTTTCTATTCAAAAGAATATTGAAGAGAGGTTAACATTTACAGACCACTGAATGAAACATTATAAAGTTAAAATGCTAACATTAAAAATCTTGCAAAAATATATTTATTATTTGAAATATTTATATAGCTGTCCATCTTATATCAAACTCTGGGCAGCTATCAGTCAAGAATTAAAACATCACTAATGAAACAATATAAAAACCATATTAAAACTACTAAAACCATAAACATTAAGAATAAAAACCTAGCACCATGTAATGTTTCCAACACAGTCACCTCCTCCTATCTCAGAGCTGAGGGGAAAAACCAAACCTTCACTGCTATTTGGAAGGCTAGGAGGGTAGAAGCAAGAGTGTTCCATAGGGCAGGGAAAAGACATGGAAAAGACATGCTTTCTAGCTCCCATAAGGTGGCAATATTTAAAGGAGGGAACTAGGAGCATGTCATCCAATAAGTATCTTGCCTTCTCTTCTAAAGGCAGACAGAGGTTATGATCCACAACCCACATTCCATGCATTGTAGGGTCTTGAAAATGATCCAGAACATACTTGAGGTTTTAGATATGACAAAATGTTGCAGCCCATCTTCTTATAAATCAAAAGTACATTTCTTTATTCTTACAGTATTGATCATCAGTTCCTTTGTTCAATTTAACATGCTGGTTATATATTTTGTGGCCTAAGGACAAAAACAGGAACAATTACTAGTTTCGAGGTCCCACATAAGACAAACACAGGATGTTTTGTTCCGAGCTCCTACTCTCTGGCTTTTAATATATGATTTTTGTCACTTTCTCATTTTAAGGCTGTTCTCAAATTATATGGTATAATTATTTTTCCTCTTTTCTTGATTTTATTATGTATTGACCTATTTGCCTAGTTGGCAGACGTTCATAAATGCAACAAATTATGTAAAACAACATGCCTAGTTTAATGTCGCTTGGGAGAAATATAAAACATGCCATCTGAACAATACAAAAATAGTTTCTAACATTTTGTAAGGCAAAAATTTTTAAAAATGTTTTCTTTGCCAGATAGCACTATATCGTGACAGTTGATTGAAAATAGACACATTTCCTTATTTTCAAAGTGAGAAGCAAAACTGATCATACTATAATCTCACACATACAAACAGAGCCGAACACATTTACACAATTTTCAACCAAAAGTTCATTTGCTTTTAGAACATAACCACAAGGTAGGTAACAGTTGCAATTCAAGTAACAGCCAAGAACTGAATATGTGCATTTCCTGCAAATAACATTTTTAAAGATGGCTTACTGAAAATCTGTCTAAGAAAATGCATTTTGTTTTCTTCCCCAAATCTATGGAAGGACATTTCTAATCATTCAAGTGTTGAAGAGCAATACAAACCTATTCCTTTTGAAAATACCATTTTGAAAACATACTGAGAATGACACGTTATAGTTAAAATAATGTGAATATGGTTAATACAGATAGTCCTCAACTTATGACCACAATTGAGCCCAGAATTTAAGTTAAATGAGAAATGTATTGAGTTTTGCCCCATTTTACAACTTTTCTTGCCACATTTGTTAAGCGAATCACTACAGTTGTTAAATTAATAACACTGTTGTTAAGTGAATCTGCCCTCCCCACAGACTTTTGCTTGTCAGAAGTTTGCAGCCGATGATCACATGACTCCAGGACACTGCAACCGTCATAAATATGAACCAGTTGTCAAGCATCCAAATGTAAACCGTGTGACCATGGGGATGCTGCAATGGTCGTAAGTGTTAAAAGTCATGTCACTTTTTTCAATGCCATTTTAACTTCGAATAGTTACTAAATGAACTGTTGTAAGTTGAGGACTATCTATATATGTTCATCAATATTCTTCAGTGTGTCTATATAAGAAATGAAGAAATAATTTAGCAAGATTGCAAATCTAAACATATTAACTTCTATGACATGTCCTTCTCTTTATAATTCCAATGTTTTATATATATTTTATTAGTTAATAGAAAAAAGTAAAAAGACAATAGGTTGGTAAAAAAGTACAACATACTTAATATTAAAATACATGTAATAAATACCAAAATCTAAATATATTTACTTGGAAATCATTTCATATGCACAAGAATTAAATGGAATGCATCATTGTCAATTCTAAGACATGTTTAATAAAAGACTGATAGAGTGGAGAACAGTATCACAAGATACGTAATTTCTTGCTAGATTCCAAACCTCTTGCCTAAATCCTGATTTGAAAAAAGAAAGGTTCATTAATTTACATTAAGTATATTAATTACCTAACAAGAACTGTGGAGCATAATGATGTGTGGGACCCAGCCAAAATTATTAAATTGTCAGATATTAATTCTAATAGGAAATATACCTATTTTTGGATCCAAGTGTTGGATGAAACCAAGGAAGCAATGCAATATGAGATGAAGTAAGGCTTCAATGCATATTCTTTAAAAAATGATTCAACAACTGTGCTGCTATATTCAACGTTGCAGGCAAGGATTTTAAATAGGAACTTGAAAGGAATACCATTCTTCAAGGCACAGTGGGGGAGGGGGGGTTCCCTATGATTTGATTCCCTGACTAAATGTTAACCACATTGGAAGGAATCTATGAATATTAGTTTTCCTTCCCCACCTCACCTGAATTAGATGTACCACATTATTAACATTGAAAACCATTGAGTCTTAATGTCTGGATCAGATATTAATAAATGTCATTGGTAAAAACAAATAAGGAAGTTCCAAATATAATTAGTGACTAAACTATTCACATTAATATTTATAATTCAATCTAATATGAACCCAGAAAAAATAAGACTAATCTGATTTCTTTAAGCCCCCCAGCTCTTCTTTGGCTCCCCAAATATGGCATCTCAATTTTATCTTTTGTTAATACAAAGGAGGACCAAAGACATTTATAGTTTGACATTATAAACCCCCCATCCTAGAGCTTAAGCATGCCTGATTTAACTTTTTAAATACATATCCATTTATTTTAGTCACCATGTAGCCTCTAGACAGAGTACACATTTTTAAATTGAAATTATTGTCCTGCTGCATAATGAAATAGTTGTATTTTGTTAACTACAAACTGTTCCAAAACTTTTAATATACTTATAAAAATTATGAACTATATTCCAGAAAAGGTTAAACGTACTATATTATAAATGTATCTGGGAGCTCAACAACTATCATTGTGTTATTAGAAGCTTAACAAAATAAAGACTTCAAATAGATGAAGTTTGTACATGAAATCATGTATTCATTTTCTTCTATATTAACTGAACTTACAAGCAGATTCTGATTATCTTTGAGAGGAAACACAGAAAAGAAAAAGAGTGGCTTTTTTAAAAAATAAAGATCTCCAAGATCCCTTCTTTCCTCAGTAATTCTAAGGAAATAGAATAAGAAAAATATAAGGAAAGCTGCAATGTGTTCATGGGGTGTATTATTAGTAAAAGGAGCAGTAAAGTCGTACAGGACACTGAACTGTGGCAGTGTTTTTTATGGCAACTTCCCAGAGGCCTTCAATTCTCAGAATCCTTAACTAGATAACAAGCCTTGCTGGGGAATTCTGGGAGTTGAAGTCCACCCACAAAGCTTTCTTTCCAAGACGCATTCATGTTACCTCCAGTTGATAGATGCACATACATATAAAAAAACCACAGTTTAACAAAAACCATGTCGCCAGAAGGATATGAATAGCAGAGAGCGGTGGCAGCAGAATATTTCCAAGCAGCCCTGATAGCAAGTACGAAGTAAAACTGCTGTTCTTCGCCCTCCCTGAAGCATTACAACTCTTTCTCGCTTACTAGCAGGGAATCTGACACTAACCAAAGAGGAAACAGACAGTTAAAATGGGAAGGAAATAACTGACAACTACCCAAACCTGCAATATCACACAGCCAAGCGGCATGTATGTGTATGTATATATATATATATATATGAAGGTTAGCGCAGCTCGACCACCCACCGCCCCCGACCTTGACGCGGAAAACAGTGCCAGCCCACAACCTGAAAGGCAATTTCTATCCCATCAACTTGAACAAAGCCAAATTCAACGTGTGGGAAGGAGGCGGGGAGCGCGATTGCCAGGCAAAGGTCTCGGGAGCGATGTGACGGAGTTTCTGGAGACCAAACCCATTTCGGAGAAAGCCTGAAGAGGGCAACCTCGGCTTCTTTGTGCACCGCCTACCCTGCCTACCCTCCACTTACCTTCAGAATATCTCCCCGTTTGAAACTGAGCTCATCGTCCGCGGTGGCTTTGAAGTCGTATTTGGCGACAGCTTCCATGCTGGGGTCGCTCTCGGATGGCCACGAAGAGGAAAAGGCGCTCCCTCGCTCTCTCCCTCCCGCCCTCGAAGAAGCCCTTCTCCGGGAACGCCCGGTTTAGCTTTGCCTCTCGTCCGCGCCGCCCTTTCTGCCCGACTTCCGGCTCGGTCTTTCGCATAGACAAGGGGAAACAAGCGAGGGCCAATCCGCCCTAAGAGGGAAGGAAGAGAGGGAACATTGAAGGAAGTAGCCCGGATCAATGACAGGGACCGCGCCCTGCACCTCTTCCCTCCTCTCGGCTCGGCTCAGCTTTACCGCTTCCTCTTTCTTGCAACCTCTCTTTTCGGCTCCCGGCGCAGGCAGGAAGCGTCGACTGGCATCCACTACGGCCAATAGCAGCCCTCCTTGAGGGGACGGACCCAAGGTCCCCCTCCCCTCCCTTCCAGCCCACCGAACAGGATAGGGAAAGAAATCGGGCCTGCTCAAGCCCCTCCTCCTTCTCCTCGCTCTGCAAGCGGCTGGTGTCGCTCGCCCTCCGAAGGGGAGCCGACGCATAAAGCCGGGCTGAAAGGACGCTTCTTTAGAGCAGGCGGCAAAAAAAAAGCGACTCTCTCAGCCTTGCATGTAGAAACCGGAAGCTCTCTTCGTAGAGATAAATGTTATACACGCACACGCAACACACATGTAGAGAAGGGGAAACTCTGAAGTCACCCGATCCAAAAGCCGAACGTTGTACGTATTTTCCTGTTCTGAAGAGATGCCAACTCAACCACCAAAAGTCTAGCTGTACAGAATTAAACATAAAACGCCTCCCGTGGTCTTACTCTGTAACAGGACTTGGTGTTCCCTTTTCTATTTAAAGGCCAAGGGTACGTCCTGAATAGAATTGTCTAAAATAAATTCAGGGTTGGGGATATGGGGTGGGGGTCGAATCCATTTGTTTTCAAGTGAAGCACAGCATCGTGCTTAGATTTCACATAGTAAACTACAAACGACTTGACAAGTTTTCAGGTGGGGAAAAGCTTGCTTTCCAAAAGAGACGAAATAAACCTTTACCCTATGCTATTGGCCTCTACCACACCATTCCTCCATTGGTCAGAGAAAATATTGTTCCCAACTTCCCAGAGTCGCAATTGATCTTGCATATAGTATCCTTTGACAAAAAGAACAGCTGTGCCAGAACTTTAAAAAGATCCATACTGTATAAAAGAATATTTTGAAAAGAGAAGTATAAGTCGAACTGCTCAGTTAACAATTTACCAGACAGCCTTTAGTTTAGTTCTGTTTAAAATCTGATGTTCAAACAATTTAAAAATATCATTTAATTTATTGCACAGGGAGAAAAACAATATTCAAATATAATAAACAAAAACCATAACTATATTGTGGCAGCTTACAAACTAACCCATTCATTACTGTATAAACTTACAGACACACCCCCTTCAAACAAATGGTATATTTTAAAGGATGCATAATTGACTCCAACAGTATTTTGGAAGGAGCCTTACTTTTTACATCGTTTTACTATCCAATAAATTTAAAGCAGCAGTAGGATTCAAAAATTTTTACTACAGGTTCTGTGGCTTGGTGGGCATGGTGTGGCTTGGTGGCGTGGCAGGGGAAGGATGCTGCAAAATCTCCATTCCTTCCCCACTCCTGAGGGAAGGTTACTGCAAAATTCCATTCCCTCCCCACCCCACTAACCTGCTTTCCAGCTCCGTTCTCCCTTGCAGGGCAACAAAAGAAGACTCAGCCGATCAACTGGGACTCAACTGGGAGGAGAGAATAAATGGGGGTGGGGCCAGTCAGTTCTCCGAACTACTCAAAATTGCTGCTACGGGTTCTCCAGAACTGGTCAGAACCTGCTGAATACCACCTCTGATTTGAAGCCAATAAAATCCTCTGTTGGTCTGAGTGATAACCTATCATAGCAATTTTGGTTTTACTAAGTAGAACACTGAAGTTCTCCAGCTTTGCAGAAAAGCTGAAATGCTAAAAAACAGGAGGCAGGGTGAGGCAGTTCACCTTTTTCATTACTTCCTACCATTTTAATAGTACTTAGCTCTTGGAATATGGTATACTGCATCCTGATTTCCTTTATCTGCTGCTTCCTGGTTCCCTCCACAAACAAATGTAAAGATATTAAAGCCACAGATCCAGAGGTAGTATTCAGCAGGTTCTGAAAATTTTGAGTAGTTCGGAGAACCGGCAAATACCACCTCTGACTGGCCCTGGCCCCATTTATTTTCTGCCTCCCGAGTCTCAGCTGATCGGCTGGGCCTTCTTTTGTTGCCCTGCACAGGAGAATAAAGCTGGAAATCAGGTTAGTGGAGTGGGGAGGGAATGTGGATTTTTCAGTATCCTTCCTCTGCCATGCCCACCAAGCCAAGCCACGCTCACAGAACCGGTAGTAAAAAAAATTTGAATCCCACCACTGCCCAGAGCAATGCGTTGCGAGTGACTCTCATTCCTGCTTCTGTTGTTATATATATGTAAAACTTACATCTGAATGTTTGTCCTACTGTCTAGCTTTGGAAATTATTTCATATTTAGATGTTTTTCATGAGGTAGCACGAGTCCATCTCAATTCTGTCTCGGGACTGATCTATTCAACTTACCTCCCACTGCTATTCATCTTTACTGTGAATAAAGTCATACTACATCCAGTGGGTAGGATTCATCTAGTGATGTTCAAAGTCTTCTAGTCCAGACCAGTGGTTGCCAACCTGTGGGCTGCTGCCCACTGGTGGGCCGTGAGAAAATTTTGGTGGTCCACAGAGAAATGTCACCCCTAGAGCACTCCCCCAAAGCAATTAATCCAGGCTGCGCAGGAACACAAGGCTGCACCATCCACATGGCCCACAGGAACCCTCCTTGCCCATTCACTCCTTACCTGGCAATCTTGCCTGCTAAGTTGCTATTTTTCCTTTTTTTTTCCCCCGACCATCAGCTGTTCTCCTGTGCTGGAAGATTTAGATTAGCTAGAAAGCAGGAAATCATTGGATTTCTTGCTTTCTAGCTAATCTTTAGATCTTCAGCTCTGCTTTTAAGCACAGCCAATCCTCCCTTAGGACTGAAGGTTCTATTATTCAGTGCACACTCAGATAGCCGATGGCAGAAACACAGATCTCTGAATGAATCTGTGATTCTGTGAGCAACTCAATCTGCCTGCCTGCTTTGCCTGATTTTGGGTAAAAGTTGTTCTTTTTTTATAAAAAATCCAATATTTACATAAATATTTATAATATTTACATGCAAGCCATGCCCAGCCAGTCACATGACTGCCACACCCACAAATTAGGCCACGCCCAAGAACCAGTTGTTAAGAAATTTGAATCCCACTCCTGCCTCTCTGTGTTTGTGTGTGTGTGTGTATGTGTGTGTTTATGTATGGGGGGGGGGGGGAAGAGGTTAGATCAGATTTCTCTCTCTCTCTCTCCCACCAACGTCAGCAAGCCACCGTCAGTCAAAATTCATATTAGTGATCCCCGGGATTTAAAATTATGAGATTAGTGGTCCCTGAGGTCCAAAAAGGTTGGCAACCATTGGTCCAGACTATAGTGGAGGGAAGTCAAACAGCATTTCAAAACATTTCATAGGATTTTTAAAACTGAAATCTTACTGCTGCTTTAATCATTTTTCCACAATGACAAATAGGTCTAGCATTCTATCAAATAGCAGAGCTTAAATGTATTGTTTTAATCTCCATACAATACAGACAAAATTACTTTGAAAAAAGAGCACCTGGTTCAAAGTTCAAAGAAATAAATGTAGGAAGAGAAAAGGGTTATCTTTCAGGATAAAGTTGTGAATAGCAGGTACATTACAGTACTAGCATTTTGCTTTCAATATTTATTTTTTATTTTTTATTTATAACTTGCCTTTTATTCAGAAACTTAAGTCAACATACTTAGTGTTCCTGCTTAATTTTTCCACAATGACCACCCTGTGAATTAGGCAAGGCTGTAAGAGAAGGATTGATCTAAAATCACTGAGGACTGATGGAATAACTAGTACCTGGGTGTCCTCATTCTTTGACTCAAATAAGACAAATTTAGCTTACATATTTTACATATGCTAAATGTGTAAAACATATACTATGGTAATGAATTCATTAAACATTTTAGCTCTAATAGCAAAGTCACCAAAGGAAACCACAATCTGTCTATAATCTAGACATGGAATAATAACATTCAAATATATATTTAAAAGAGGATTTTCATTCCTGTGCCAAATTGCATATATTTTAAAATACATTAAGTAAAATCTGACACACACATAAATATGATAAATCTATGGCCTTAGTCATGTTTATAAGCAAGTTCCATTGGTTGCTAGAATTAGTAAACAGTTATTCTATATAAAAGCACATAACCTGGGCTATAAGCCTAGAATAAAAATGTGTTCTTGATTATAGATATGATACAAATTGGATATAAATTGTGAGCAGCTATGCAGTAATTTTCCAAACCAGAAGTGGGAAAAACTGTACAATCCCAACACTGTTCTTTACCACTAAACTCATGCAAACAGACATTTTAAGTGGAAATCATTCTTCTAAATGAAAAGCCATGGTTTTTAAACTATAGTTTGTTGAACAAGATATGATAGTCAATCACAGATAGTAAAATACAATATATCGTTTCTAAATCACAGTAGCTGGAATTACAGTTTCAATAAACCAATGAACATTAAAGTTTCACGCAATGTGCAAAGCTCCTAAGAGTTTTCCTGCTACTTTCCTGCTATTTCTTACCTGATTAAAAACTCTGACTAGAGTGGACTCTGGGAAACTAACCAAAAGTTACAGCTACAAACTCTAAATAAGGTGGAAAGAAATTCAGTCACAGGCATCATTCTTAGATCCAACCCCAATTTACTTTATTGTGTTGTATAAAATATCAATTCTATCATCCTGCTTTTTGTGAATGGATTCACTCATCTAGTTAAGCCAAAATACTTTATAGTTTAATGCAATGTGAAAATCCAATCAAAATCCTTATGCCAAGTTAGATCCAGCTCTTTTTCTTTCCTCTTACTTGTATAACATAAAACTTTGGAGAAGGTTATGATTTTTTTCTCTCTCTAGCAAGGCAGAACTCTCTTTTTTATATATTCTAAAAACTTCGGGGAAAAGTTTGGTGATAATTCTTTTTCTCACTTTCTACTAGACAAAATGCATTAGTGGTTGCTTGATGGATTTGTGGCTGGTACCTGCTGGCATTAATACATTAATTACAATAGGATAATGCTTGAAAACCAGGTTTACAAATCTAAATTTTATTATTGTTCTGTAAACAGTAATACAATACCAAGACAGTTCATTGTATACCTGAGCTAAAATGCTTTCCATAAAGAACAGCTTGGCTATTTTGTCTTGAATGGGCTTCCAAGAACCAAGCTATTCAGAGATTTTAGCATTACACTAAAAACAACAGCAAGCAGACATATAAAAACAAGCTTGAGAGAACAATGGGATAAGAATGAAGGCAAGAATGTTTATTGAGCAAAACAATTTACAAAATGTCTAGTCTTATTTGGATAGATATTTTACAATATCATTTCACTTTAAAAGCATAAGTGAGGCATAATATATTAAACACAAAACAATAGTAAGGAAAGCTAGACTTATCAGGAAATTGCTGACATGATTTAGTATGACACTTTTCACCTTGTCGCTGAATTTGTTTGGATATAGAGTATAGACAGTGAATATAAAATTCTGAAGAGCAAATATTTTGCCTTATGTCATTGCAGGAATGCATATTACAAAATGATCTATAAAGGAAATGCGTACAATTTCCTCTGCTTGCCCATGACTCAGTTTCCAAACTGCAATTTTGGTAAATCCAATGTGAGTTAATAGGAGAAATAAATAATGCAAAAGGAAGTTATTTTGAATTTATTACCTCAGTTATTAGTGATATATATGAAAACTAGCCAGATGTGCATGCACAAACAATTATAAAACAGATAAGTCACATGGTACATAATTAAGAATAGATTCAAAAAGTTAGTGTGGGAGAGAAAAAAAACAGGACAGTAACAATGAAAAAAACAGAAATCCATTTTTTTCTTCCTATTTCATAATATCGAAATTCAGACTTATCCAATGAGGCTAAAAAGTGGGGAATTAAGAGCAGACAAAACCAATGGTTTTTTTAATGGTTTAGAGAGTCTGATATCACAGTATGTAACGATAACAATTTAGAAGACTTCTTTAAAAATATACAAATTTATTCAGGACATCCCTATAAAGTCTACTAGCTCTGACTATAATTTCCACTGCAAGGTTAAAATCCAAGGGATATAAATTTTATTCACAAAATAGAAGTTACTAGCATGACTAGCTGGTTAGTTACTGTGGGATTCTTTTTTTTTATTTTTTTTTATTTTTTAAAAAATACTATGGGATTCTGACTGGCGATTATTAGGAATAGAAAGCTCTCTTTCTCTTGTCTGATCTAGAAAGGCTTTAGATATTATTATCTGATGGACTTTCTTTTGCCGGTCACATCTACCCAACCCACCAGAGCAGGGAGGCAGAGAATGTTGTGGGTCCCATCCTTGAGGGAGATACACCTGGTGGGACTCAGAAGAAGGGCCTTCTCCATCATTCCCCCAGAGATTAGAACGCCCCCCACTCTAATACTCTTCAGGAAGGCGCTGAAGACCTGGTCCTGCCAGCCGGCCTGGGGAACCCAGAGCAGGATGGAGGCCATTAAATGGTTCATGTGATCTGCTGTCGCCAGGGCAGAAGGTGGGATTTATTATGTTATACTATATTAATTTATTTGATTTTTAAAATTAATTCTATTGTTTTAAATGTGGTTTTATATTCTGTAAATTTCCTTGAGTTGCCATGGGTGAATAGGCCGCAATATAAATTCAATCAATCCATCAACCAATAAATGAATAAATAAATATTGTTAATTGAAGCTTCTTTAATCATGCATAAAACTAATAAATTACCAGTTTGGTAATGTCTGTGGAGATTCTCAGTCATCAGATCATAGTTGTATATGTCTATAACAAGTATGACCTGGACTATGACGAATGGTGCGGCAGTACTTTGTCAGCAAGGTTTGGATACTAGTTTGGTAGTTTATGCACTATAAATTACATATACTAGTACCATACTATTATGGGAGCCAGTTTGGTCTACCTAGTGGTTAAGGACCAGACTAGAAAGTGGGACTCTTGTGCATTCAAGTCACACCTTAGCCATGAAAGTCAGCTGGGTGACTTTGGGCCAGTCATTCTCTTTCAGCCCAACTCACCTCACAGGTGGTTGTTGTGAGGAAAATAGGAGGAAGGTGTGTTGAATATGTTTGTCGCCTAGAGTTATTTGTAAAAAAAAAAAGGAAAGGTGAGATATGAATAAATAGAAATACATTTATCTAAAAAATGATGCTCATGGCTACAAAAGGGATTTATAAATATTTATTTATTTTACTTATTTATTTGATTTGCCAATTGTTTACAAGATAATAAGTATAAGTGTATACATAGTTGTGAATACATGAAATGGGTACATATAAGAAAAATAAAAGAATAAGAGAAACAATAGGACAGGGACGGTAGGCACGATGGTGCGCTTATGCACGCCCCCTACAGACCTCTTAGGAAAGGGGTGAGGTCAATAGTAGACAGTCTAAGGTTAAAGTTTTTGGGGTTTGGGGAAGAGACTATAGAGTCGGGTAGAGTATTCCAGACATTGACCACTCTATTGCTGAAGTCGTATTTCCTGCAATCAAGTTTGGTGCAGTTTACTTTGAGTTTGTATCTATTGTGTGCTCTTGTGTTGTTATGGTTGAAGCTGAAGTATTCATTGACAGGTAGGACATTGTAATGTATGATTTTATATACCATGCTTAGGTCAGACCGAAGACGGCGTAATTCAAGGTTTTCTAGTTTTAGAATTTCAAGTCTGGTGGCATAAGGTATTCTACAATGAGTAGAAGAGTAGAGAACTCTTCTTGTGAAATATTTCTGGACTTTCTCAATTGTGCTAATATCAGATACGTAATGAGGGTTCCAGACTGATGAACTGTATTCGAGTATTGGTCTAGCAAATGTTTTGTATGCTCTGGTTAGTAGTGTGATATTACCAGAGAAAAAACTACGTAGGATTAGGTTAACAACTCTTAATGCCTTTTTGGCTATGTAGTTGCAGTGGGCTCTAGCACTTAGATCATTAGAGGTGAGTATTCCAAGGTCCTTTACAGAGCTTGGGTCATCAACAAGATCTTGACTATTCAGCTTGTATTTTATTTTCTGATTTTTTTTGCCAATATGTAAGACAGAGCATTTATTTGTTGAGATTTGGAGTTGCCATTTGTTTGACCATTCAGATACATAGTCAAGGTCTTTTTGTAAGGTAGCAGTATTGTCTGTGGTATTGAACAGCTTTACATCATCAGCAAAGAGAATGCAATTGCTCTTAATATGATCACAGAGGTCGTTTATGTAGAGTATGAAGAGAGTTGGTCCTAGAACACTGCCCTGGGGGACACCACTATTGACAGGTACTGGATTTGATAGAACGCTCCCGATTTTGACCATTTGTTGTCTGTTTGACAGGAATGCTTCTATCCAGTTATTCAGTTGTCCAGAGATACCATAGGATTTTATTTTTAGGAGTAGTTTGTCGTGTACCACTGAATCAAAGGCTTTACAGAAGTCTATGTAGATTGCGTCAATTGCTTTGCCCTGGTCGAGTTGTGTCGTCCATATGTTTTTGCAGTGTAAGAGTTGCAGATTACAGGATAGTTTTTTTCTGAAACCAAATTGTTTATTGGAGAGTAGGTTGTTTGACTCTAAGTGGAGGATGATGGATTGGTTAATAATTGATTCCATGACTTTACAGGTGACGCAGCATAAGGAGATTGGCCTGTAATTTTCAACTAGGCTTGGGTCTCCCTTTTTGAAGATGGGGATGACTGTGGCTTGTGACCATAGGTTAGGCAAGGAGCTGGTCCTGAAAGATTTTTCAAAGATTATGCTTAGAGGTTTGGCTATGGCAGTGGATAGCTTTCTTAAGAAGTAGGCACATATTCCATCCGGTCCAATAGATAGAGATGGTTTTAGATTGCGTAGTGATTTTTCGACATTGTCTTCTGTGAATATATTATTTATAAATATTGTGAATAGCAGATTATTTCATCCCCAAATATGTTTTCAGTTAAACCATTTTCTCTTTTGTACATGTACTGGTATGTAGATTCATGATTAAACAACAGTCATTTAACCATAATGTTGCTTTCCTTTGATGATGTAATTTTCAGTACATTTATTATTTAGCACTGAGCATTAGAGGATTATGAGTTGATTCACACACAGTAAACCTAAAATATATCTTATAAATATATCACTGTCTGTTTCAAGCTTTGACAATGATTACAGATTACCTTCTTCACTCAAGAGATTTTTCATTACATTTCTGTGGTGTTGAACTGACACAGAAGAAATTCGGGTTCAAATCTGCCTTTAACCATAGAATTTCACTAAATAACTTTGGGCAGTGTCTCTCTTAGCCCAGTCTACCTCACGGGGTTAGTACTGTGGGAGAAAAGAGAGCTAATCAATATATAGCTCCTGAATAAACAGTAGCATATAGATCAAACAAGCAAATAAACAGTAAATGTTTCTGGAAACACTGATACATAGGCATACAAGAATTACCTGGTATAAAAATACTATGTACTACTGGAGAATGATGCTCCATGCTTTTGCTGCTGTTCCAGTAATTTTTATGCTGTCCAAATACGTTGGGCTTTTCCTTTTACATGCCCAGAACAGCATGACAAGAGAGGACAATTTGTTTCTCTACTGGCAGCCTATTTAATTTTTTGTACAATGGGTGTACAAAACATGATGAGAAGGTGAGCGAATAACCTTCTCTATGTCCCTTACAGATTAGGAGAATGTCAGAAGATCTATTTCACTTTTGGCACCAATTATCTTACTTGGATAAAATTCTTACCTATTGAAAGCTGGTTAATGAGCAAACTGGTTAAATTGAAGGCTATTGCAATAAACTCACTTCGGACTTAGGAGGCTCATATTTTAACTAATCTTAACAGATGATCGAAACACGAAACTATCTTACGTAGTAAAAAAATATTATCACTCTCTTATTCAACTGAAAAAGACAGACCTGGATTAAAATACTTTGCATTCTTAAACTTCCTGTATCATCCACCATATTTTACAAAATACTGTAGGGAGAACAGACCTTAGCTTAGGAACAAGACAGTAAAGTTAATCATATTTTTCCATGGAACCAGATTAATCTCAGTACGCAGAATCTTTCACAGCAGAAACAATAGTTTACTTCCTCCTTGTTCCACTAGTCAAGGCTTATAAATAGTCATTTTTTTTCTTCCTCTCTTTCAGGATATGAATATTCTGCATTTACATATAACGTGGATGGTTATGTTAAACAGTCTGCTACAGAGACTAGATTTTTTATAATATGGGTTGGTTTTTAAAAACATAATCAATAAAAATTCAAATAATAATTCTAGCATAGCATAGAAATAGTTCTGAATAAAGTGAAAAGCATTATTATTAGAGAAGAGAGCTTTATGGCATTTCCCCCCCCCCCCTTCCTTAGAAACTTGTAACATCCTTTACTTAAAATGTGGAAAGAACTAAGATATTATCCTATACTTTGCTAATAAAATATGCAAAGAGGTTGGCTTGGGTATACCTTTGACACATATATACCTTAAGGTGCCCTTATCCTGTACAAATAGTCTTAATGGTTTTGTACAATACATAACAAGAATTTTCAGAACTAAGTTTTAATGTAGTTGCGGAAAGTATTTTGAAATCTTTAATGATGACATTGGAAGGGGAGCTTAGCCACTTCCTCCTTTTAATTAGAATTGATGAGAAAAAACACTTGGGATGGAATATGTTTCTGAACTGTCCCCCCACCCACAATCACTTCTGCATGCCATCGCTGTCAGCCCTTGCCCCCTGTGATGCTTCTACACACCTTTGCTACCACCGCCAGTTGCCTAAGACCTCCCTGTCCCCCCACAGTCGCTTCTGCACACCATTGCTGCCAGTTGCCCGGTGACCCCCATGTGATCACTTCTGCACATCATCACTGCCAGGTGCCTGGCGGCTTCCCTGCCCCTCTTCCCTCTTGCCTGGTGCACCCTCAACAGCCCCTGTGATGGCACGCTGTCCCCTTCCACAATCAGCCACCAATCGCTCCCTGATTGGCCTGGTGGCTTCTTGCCCTGTACAGCCAAAGACCCAGTTCAAATGGTATTTGAGTGAATGGGCAGGGATAGAGGGCAAAGGGCCAGGGGGCCATTGGCCACGGAGAACAGCTGGGGGAGGACAAAAGCTGGCTGTAAATCAGCTGAGGTGGGTTGCTGGGGGCAAAAGGGGTACAGCCAATGGTGGGTGCCTAAACGTCCTAAACCCCTGTGACATGTGTTCTCAGAATGTCTGAGACAAGATGCTCAGTTTGCACCCCTGGAGATGGGCATGTATGTGCACTGGAAAGCGGGGGGTGTTTTGTCCTATTTAGTCTAATTGCTGGATGCTCCCCACTGAATTAAAGATATACTATCTGGATCTATGAAGTTTAATACCATACAGTATAGTAGTTTGATCTATTTAGACGCAATCTTACCTGGCAATGCCACTGGGGACTGAACTCAGATTAATTCCCAGCATAGTCTAGCCTAATTGTGCTCTCCAGACAGTTTAGAGTTAATGGAATTTGGGATAGTTAATTAGGAATTGAGAACTGTCCCCTTAAGGGAATGCATCGTGGTAAATGTAGTTAAGGTATCTTGGGAAATGTAGTCCATGTCATGTGGCCACATCTGTAGCCCTGATTGGTCACTGAATTGACCCTTGTTGGGTTGGGAGAGACTCCCTCACTCTTGCCTGAATCCACCATACCATGCAGCTACTTCAATCATCATGGGGATGAGACTTTATTGTCTTTCTACACCACAATTCAGATATGCAAAGGATTGGACATTAAGAAGAACCTCATCATAAATGTGAGTTGATAAGGATACCTGATGAACCAATAAAAAAGACTTTGTGTGGATGCTTTGTGGAGTTACTCTGTCTGCTTTATGCCATCCAGACAGTAATAAGCAGAACAGTAGAAAGATATATGGGACCATTGATTTCCTTGCTATCAGGGATGCTGGCTGGCTAAGTAACAAAATTGCCTAGGTAAGACTGCATTTGCTATCACAGTAAAGTTAATAGTAGTTAGGAAAGTATCCAAACAACGCAATAAACAAGTAATCCTAACATGTCTTTGTATTTTCCAGGATTCCTTTTCTCCAGAAGGCAGAGTATTTGCATGTATTTATTTAAAAGGTTTTGATTATTTACCTATCAAGATGATCAGTTTAAACCTACCATTATCATTCAATGTGTATTTCATTCATTCCACACTGGCAATATTCTATGAAAAATTGGGTTGTTGAATATTTTGAACAGACAACACCCTTCCTTTTAGGCAAACCAAGTCCTAAGTCACAGAGATAATCAAGACTTAAATATACAAATTTGGCCATACTGTATGTAAGCATAATTTAATCAATTTTGTCCATAACATTAGTGTAATTCAAGGTGCAAAAAGCATATAAATATTTTCAAAATGCACACAATTACATGTATATTACAGGTTTGTATATATACAGTAATTGCAGATATAGTCATCCTAAATATCCATGCATATGGCTCTAAATAACCACTCCTCTCTAAAGTTGTTCCATAGGACATATGCCAGTACAGGTAGTCCTCGATTTACAACAGATCACTTAGTGACCATTAAAAGTTACAATGGCACTGAAAATAGTGACTTATGGCCATTTTTCACACTTATGACCTTTGCAGCAACTCCATGGTAATGTGATTTACATTCAGATGCTTGACAACTGACTCACATTTATGGTGGTTGCAGTGTCCCAGGTTCATGAGGTCACCTTTTACAACCTTCTGATAGGCAAAGTCAATGGGGAGACCAATTCATTTAACAGTCGTGTTACTAATTTAACAACTGCAGTGATTCACTTGACAAATGTGGCAAGAAAAGTCGTAAAATGGGGCAAAACTCACTTAACAAATTTCTTACTTAGCATCATAAATGTTGAGCTCAATTGTGGTCATAAGCTGTGGACTACCTGTATTAGAATAACACTGGCAAACTAGCAGTACTAATAGTATAGGAAAAAGTTACCCTGGTTTCATGTCCAAGAAATGAAGAAATTAATTAGTAATTACACAGGTTGATACAAAATAAAATACTAGGGAAAATAAGTTGTTAGTGGAGTGTCTGTTTCATCCTCACAAATACATCTGAATCAACAGTGACTGGGTTCATCATGCTAAATTTCAATTTGGTGTGGTTTTGATTTTGTTTTTGCATGTTGTGTGGACATTACTGTTGTGGTATAATCAGCAAACCACAGTTAAAGAACATACTTTACCGATTGATGACACTTTCTGAAGCTTCTGGAATCATTAAAGGCTGCTGTCTTGCGATTTCATAGAAACCTGTATATAGCACTGTAAGTGCAAAAAATGAAAGACGTTTTGTCTACACTACAAGTGTTTTGGATTTGCAGCATTTGAGCATATATAGAGTTTCGCTCTGTGGCAGTTTACTTACATTGGAATTTATTTTGCTTAGTACAGACTTGATTGGATTTTTGATTGGATCAGACTTTCTTTGAAGTTTTATTGATCCCTATCAGTCTGTAGTGCACTAACATAGATTTAGTGACCTGGACAACTATGACCTGGATGACTGATAGTCTCCATAGACATAGATTTAGTCACTGTTTGCATGTTGTGACTGTTTCCCCCCACCCCAAATGATTTTGTTATTTAGTAAAGATATGATCACATGTTGTTTATATGTCCATATATATTAACAATAATGCCAAACGCCCACTGTCTAGACAAGCACATTAAAACACAAGGAGAAAAGCAACCTGGAATTAAGGAGAAACTTCCTAAAGTGAGAACCAATTAATCAGGCTTGATTTCAGAAGTTGTGGGTACTTCATCACTGGAGATTTTTAAAAATATCTGACAGTGATTGATCTGAAATGGTACAGGATCTACTCCTTGAGCAGGGTGTTGGACTAGAAGATCTCCAATGTCCCTTTCAGGTCTATTCTGAATTGAATTTATATGCTGCTCAACTCTCAGCAGAGTTTACAAATTGTTTAAAAACAAGGAAACAACAAAAAAAACAATAAAGATCTCAATAATGACTGAATAGGACGTGAACGAAGAAAAAAAGGGGACTTCAAACACCCTTACCAAAAGCCTGAACCAAGAGCCAAGACTTCAGGGCACTTCAAAACACCAGTAGGGTGGTGGTGTTTGAATCCAGAGAGGAGGTGCTCTCATTCTAGAGAGGAAGTGCTGTTAAGGTGAGCTTCTCGGATCCCAATAGTGTAATGTGTAATGAAAGGAATTTAGAGTGCCCCAAACCTGCCACATTGAATTGGCCAGGTAAATGTTATGTAAGTCAGGTAAGGCTCTCAAGTAAGCAGGCCTATGACATAGAGGGCTTTATAGATTATGACCAACACCTTGAATTGCACCTGGAAGCAAACTGGCAACTCACACAAACATAATGAGACATACCCATGACTGCCTTTGCTGCATTCTGGACTGCAGTCATACTGCAAAGGTTGTAAGCGCGAGAACCAGTCATAAGTCACTTTTTTCTGTGCTGTTTGAACAGTTGTTAAACAACTGGTTGTAAGTCAAAGACTACCTTATTCAACCCAATCTCAGAACAAATGTGATTTGGTCTTGTTCCTTTAAAGCTGTGGCCCCCAACCTTTTTTGAACCAGGGACCGGTTTTACGATTATTTATTCTTCCACGGACCGGTACCTGAGTAACGCGAGACTCCACCGCCATCAGGACGGCTCTTCGTTCAAAGCCGCCCCCCCCTCTTCGACAAAACTAAGGCGCGAGCACCCAAACGCCGCTTTCCAACTGAAAACCCGGAAGCACTTTCCAACCGAAAACCCAGAAGCAACCGAAAACCTGGAAGCGCCGTCGAAACAAGATGGCGGTGCCCAAGCTTTGCGGCCCGGTAAAAAATGATCCATGGCCTGGTACCGGTCCGGGGACCGGTGGTTGGGGACCCCTGCTTTAAAGTTTTGCTCTCAGCTAATGGGTTACTAGAGCTATCCGGTGACAGATTAGCAAGGCAAGGTGTGATTCAGAGTATCTTTCAAGATCATCTTAAAGCAGCTGCCCCTTTTCATGGGTTTACATTTTCTGCAGCTGCCATGTGATCTGTAGAAAGAATACATTTGATTTAAAGTGCTCCTGATCAATGCTACATGTGTGCCGATGTGCATCCCTGATAATTCTACCCTTTGAATCTGAATTGATGTAATAGTACCCTTCCCCCCTCCCCCCATAGGTGTACTAAAAGGTTCAGAGACAGTTTAGAGCACCGGTATCAAACTCAATTGTGTCATGTGACATCATATGATGCAACATGACTTTTTTGCCTTTGTGGAGCTGGAATGGGTCTGGCCCATGGGCCGCCAGTTTGACACCTCTGAGTTTAGAGGAATCTATGTATGTTTACTCAGAAGCCAATCTCATTAGCTTCTGAGACACTCCCTCCCTGTGTTCCAGAAGTGGTATGTAAATTATATTTGCCATTCTAGGCTCCCTTCCACGCATAAGGACTGTGGCAATCTGGGATTAGTGCTATTCTTGCACTTCCCTGAGCTGTGGGTTTTCAGCTGCTTTAGGAAAACTGAGCCAATTAATTCCACAACTTAATAGACTTGGGCCCTGTGCTAGAGGAAATGCTGCATCATTTTTTCATGCTGTTTCCTCAGAGATTTGAGATGGGGTGATTTTTTATTGGGGAGAGCATTCTCTTCCATGACACTTCCAGTCTTTAGAAGCCAAGACCATAGATCTCTTCCCCCCACTAATCCTTTTCTACCCAGCTAAGCAGCAGCTTTGCCATAAGCCCTGATACTGTCTTGCTTGATTTTATCGCCCCTTCTCTCCTTGCAAGGGATCCAAGGAGAGAATATAAAATTTAAGGATGCAATGGGTCATGAATGAGTTATTATTTATGTTTTTAAATGTATTAGCCACTCAATTCCAGTGGTTTCTACTGCTGCTTACATGGCCTGGTGCTGATAGGGTGTGAAAGTAGGGGCAGTTGCTTAGCATCTTACAATAGCATGAAGATGATCAGTACAGTGTTGTTAAGTAGGGCAAATCTGGTGGTTATGTTGAAGACACCTGTGTTTTCTCAGGTAAAGTTAAAATAAATATTAGATAAAAAGTTTATTCTTAGAATAGGTTGGTGGTATTTTTTTTTCTGATGTCCTCACCAACTTTACGTATAAGAATTTGAAATTAGGAAGTAAAACTTCTAAAATGGATCTTCACTGACGGGAAATCTTTTATTTTATGATTTCTGCTTATTACGAAACTGTTCACATTACACAAGTCTCTTGAGAAAAAGAACCATTGGTCAGTTTCAGTTCTGTTCAATGCATTTACGATTACAGCATTATAATATCATTCAAAGTATCCTACCTTTATTTCAAAGCAATTCAGGTTTTTTCCCATGATGGAATTTATTAAATAAGCATGCTTAGGACTGCAGTGTTACAACAAACCAATTTTATGCATCACTATTTCCCGTTGTAATAGAAAGGATGACTTGCATTTTAGAACTTCTACCTTAAAAAAACAATTTCCTTTATCTCCACTTTTACTATGAAAAGCTACACCCGTTTTGCACGTGCATTGTGACATTGCACATGCATTGTGACATTGCACAGACACACAAAAAGGGCAGGCACTGCAACACTTTCATAAAAGTTTCTATTCCTGCAGATGCTCCGATAGATTCTGAATGACAGTGGTTTCCTTAGAGCAGGGATGTCAAACTCATGATGACACGTTGTTGTCACATGATATATAGCAACTTTTTTTTCCTTTCACTATAATGGGTGGACATGGCCAGTGCATGATGCAACTGGTCTGCGGGCTGCAAGTTTGACACCTCTGCCTTAGAAGTACATACAGATCTCCTGTGTAATGGGTTTCTGTCTTTCTACCTTGCTGCTGGGTTGGTCTTTGCTTTTCTCAAGCAAAGGGAGTTAAGGTGATGAGCCCACAGGTCATCAGCAAATACTTTAACAATACTGATCCTGGTTGTAGGATCTGCAGGTACTACTACAACATTCTGCTGGTTCAGTCCTATTTTGTTGAGGGGTCCTTGGTGCTCTCTGAGCTTGCTTGTTTTCTTGCAGATGTTTCATTACCCAAACTAAGTAATATCAGTATTCCAATGTCAACTTCATGTCAACCCTGAGCTATAAATATTCTCCTTTATTAGTCCTATTTTGCTATTTGTATTATTTTGTGATACTTTATATATATATATTTTCATGTACACTCACCTAAATGATGTCATTTTTCCCGTTGGAAGGGACGTCCTTGAGGAGTACCATAAGAAAATAACAATTTCCTCAAATAAAATTGCTTGCTTCCCTACAAAGAGTACTCCCCTAAAAGAAAGGTGATCACAAAACTCTGACAGAAACTTTCAAGAATATTCCCTTCAAATAATGTTTTCATTTCAATTATTTTGTCCCTTCTCACAAAATCCTTCAGAACTTTAATAAATAAAAGGAAGTTATCCAAGTCATTCTTTTGGTGTGCCATTTGTACATCCCTTTTAATTATTAAGACAACAGCTATTTTATTTGTAAATCCAGTGTAGTATCTTTTGCTAATATCTTCTCATAACCTGTCATTTTAAAATCCCCTTTCAGATCAGTCTCAGGCTTGTCTGATAAAATGTGTGACACCTTTTAAACATAACCTATCTGTAAAGTCACTCTTAAAATTACAGGTGAAACTTGAAAAATTAAAATATGGTGCAAAAGTTCAATTATTTCAGTAATGCAACTTAAAAGGTGAAACTAATATGTGAGATAGACTCATTACATGCAAAGCAAGATAGTTCAAGCCGTGATTTATCATAATTGTGATGATTATGGCTTACAGCTCATGAAAACCCCAAATCCCCAATCTCAGAAAATTAGACTATTACATGCAATCAATAAAACAAGGATTGTACATAGAACAATATTGCACTTCTGAAAAGTATAAGCATGCATATGTACTCAGTACTTGGTTTGGGCCCCTTTTGCAGCAATTACTGCCTCAATGTGGCATGGCATGGAAGCTATCAGCCTGTGACACTGCTGAGGTGTTATGAAAGATCAGGATGCTTCAATAGTGGCCTTCAGCTCTTCTGCATTGTTCGGTCTCATGTCTCTCATCTTTCTCTTGGCAATGCCCCATAGATTCTCTATGGGGTTCAGGTCAGGCGAGTTTTCTGGCCAATCAAGCACAGTAATCCCATGGTCATTGAACCAGGTTTTGGTGCTTTTGGCAGTGTGGGCAGGTGCCAAGTCCTGCTGGAAAATAAAGTCAGCATCCCCCCATAAAGCTCATCTGCGGAAGGAAGCATGACGTGCTCCAAAATCTCCTGGTAGACGGCTGCGTTGACCCTGGACTTAATGAAGCACAGTGGACCAACACCAGCAGATGACATGGCTCCCCAAATCAACACAGACTGTGGAAACTTCACACTGGACTTCAAACATCTTGCAGTGTGTGCCTCTCCATTCTTCCTCCAGACTCTGGGTCCTTGGTTTCCAAATGAGATGCAAAAGTTGCTCTCATCAGAAAAGAGGACTTTGGACCACTGAGCAACAGACCAGTTCTGTTTTTCTTTAGCCCAGGTAAGACGCTTCTGACATTGTTTGTTGTTCAGGAGTGGCTTGACAAGAGGAATACGACATTTGAAGCCCATGTCCAGGATCCGTCTGTGTGTGGTGGCTCTTGATGCACTGACTCCAGCCTCAGTCCACTCCTTGTGAAAGTCCCCAACACTTTTGAATGGCCTTTTCCTGACAATCCTCTCCAGGCTGCGGTCATCCCTGCTGCTTGTGCACCTTTTTCTTCCACACTTTTCCCTTCCCCATAACTTTCTATTAATGTGCTTTGATACAGCACTTTGGGAACATCCAACTTCGTTTGCAATTACCTTTTGAGGCTTTCCCTCCTTATGGAGGGTGTCAATGATGGTTTTCTGCACAACTGTCAGGACAGCAGTCTTTCCCATGATTGTGATTCCTACTAAACCAAACAGAGATTGAAAAGCTCAGGAACCCTTTGGAGGTGTTATGGCTTAATTAGCTGATTAGAGTGGGACACTTTTGAGCCTAGAATATTGAACTTTTTCACAATATTCTAATTTTCTGAGATTGTGGATTTGGGGTTTTCATGAGCTGTAAGCCATAAACCTCACAATTATGACAAATCATGGCTTGAACTATCTTGCTTTGCATGTAATGAGTCTATCTCATATATTAGTTTCACCTTTTAAGTTGCATTACTGAAATAAATGAACTTTTGCACCATATTCTAATTTTTTGAGTTTCACCTGTAGCTTCTAAGTGCATGGTTCAAAATATTCTCCGATATATCCAATGTTAAAGTATTTTACTCTATTCTGTGTGAGTGAGTCAAATTTAAATATTCTTCCACTTTGGTTGTAATTGTTAGTCCCTCGGGTTCCCTTTAGTGCCAAACATTTAAAATCCTATCCTATCGTGTGTTATTTTAGGAATTGAAAACAACAGCATTTTCCCATGGGAAAGATTCTTATACTTAATGTTAAAATCTTATTCAAATCCATCCACTCTGACTCTGTTTATAACTTTCCAGAATTAATATTCTAATCACCCTTTTGCTGTTTATTCCAAAAGAGAGGATTTTTAAAAAGTCTTTAAACTTCTAACTTTTCTAATATATGTTTCACAAAGAATTAAACTCAATTCACCCAAAATCTACTATCATACTTGAAGATCAGAAGGTTCTTAAGTTAAAAAGTAGTTAAGAAGCCATTTCCAAAAGTGATTAAGAAATTAGCCTTCTGAAACTGATCAAGGATCAATAGTTAAATGAAGTTATGTTTAAAAATAAAAATATTGAAACAAAAAATTCTTTAGTAAGTGGAAGGCCATTTTCATATAGAGTTTTCAGGAGTTAAAAACATTTTACACCTATGCAGTTGTCTTCACATACACACACACAATTTCCAATGTGGTTTATTTGAAATTAAAACAAACTTCCGGTATTTTTTTTTTTTGAAATGTTGAAACTCTGCAGACCTTCTGGGTCATTAATTCTTCCATATTTGTACAGTCTCCCCTGATGCCTCTCTTTGGTTTTAGATTTGTTATTTTCACACATAACTTTTAATAGGAAATACAACTTAGCAGCATTGCATCCTAGCAACTACTCAGACTTTTAACACTTGACCATATAGATACCGTATTTGCCGGATAAGACGACTTTTTGCCCTGAAAAACATGCCTCCAAGTGGGGGGGTCGCCTTATACGTCACTGCATATCCACTGCCGGCTGGATGCTTGTTGGACGCAGCGAAGGCGCCTGGCTTCCCGGATCCCCTGCGCCGCCCGCTCATCCCGCCGCCTCGCTCTGCCCGAGGCTGCAGCCTTCCTGCTCTTCCCATGGCCCCTGGCACTCCGCCTGCCGCTGCAGCCCCGGGATTTCTGGAGGGCGTTTCCGGTGGTGGTGGGGGGTCGTCTTATACGCCGGCAAATACGGTATATACAACATGAACTAAAAATAATCACTGGTTATTAAATATCTCTTTTCTACTTTCTGTATCTGCAAAAACAGCAATAATGAAAATTACTCATAAGGAATTGGCCTGGCTCTAAGCATTTTTGGGTTTACTTCAAAGTATTTTTAAAGGTGTGTGTGTGTGTGTGTGTGTGTGTGTGTGTGTGTGCATGTGCAGAGACTGGAACCCACAATCTCCTGGTTTCTAGCGTGATGCCTTAACTACAACACCACCATTCTGAATGAAGGACTGGAGGATGGAATTGTGACAATACAGAAATATGCTCAAAATATTATAAAAAAACAAAGGAGAATGATACAAGAAGACTCCAAGTATTTTTCCTTTCGCTTTAACACCAGGATCTGAAGATAATAATGGATCAATAAAAGAAGGAAAAGGCATAGTAAATATAGAAAGCCAAGGTATAATTTACAAGTAAGATGAACTACTGTATTAACTGTGGAAGCTCAGTAGTAAGTAGGTATAACTTAGAGCAGGGGTGTCAAACTTGCGGCATCACATTGTCATATGACCCATCGCAACTTTTTTCCTTCACTAAACTAAGGGTGGGCGTGGCCAGTGTGTGACACATCTAGTCTGCGGGCCACAAGTTTGACAACCCTGAGTTAGAGAAAAACCTCATTTATTCGTATGAATTTATTTCCATGCACTTGATGAAATTGACTTCAGTTTAGGATTTTTTTTTAGTATAATGAATTTGTTATCACATAAAATATCCACAGGTTTGCTATGGGAGGCTAGAATAGCTAACATTCTAGAAATTCAAGTAAGTATGCCTAAAATGTAGTTCAATAATGATGTTTTTTGAAAAGAGATTACTAATGTTGATTGTTTTCTAACATTAGTTAGCAAAGCTTTATGTTAAAAATAGGGATATGTCAATGGGAATTAAATGGAGATTTAATCATTCTCCAGAGATTTAAATTCAATGATCTTATCATGAAATATACAATTACCTCTCGAGGGTGTTGCATGTGATTCAAGAGAAAACTCTATTTTAATATAAATGTTCCAAACTATTATGTTTTCGCTGTTGTATGATATTAAATGTGTGTGATTTTAATGTTATGTAATTACATTGCCTTTCTGTAAATTTCTTTTAATTATTATGCATTTTTGAAATGGTTTTTAATGTGTATTTTTCAGATTATGTAAATAAAAAACAAGAGATACTGTACAAAGAAATTACAATTTATTAATGTCTTCTTCCTGTTTTTAAAGTGCAAAATGTGAATGCTGTTTGCATGCTATATTGATAAAATATTCATTTATTTTTATGTGTGTGTGTGTGTATGTGTGTGTATACACACATACACACACATATACATACATACATACATACATACATACATACATACATACATACATGTGAATGGAAGGTGCTGCTTGTTCATGTAGACTACAATATGATAGACAAGAATATTCTGAGATGTAATCCTAATATTACAGAATAACAATGCAGCTTCTTAGTGCTTATTTACCTGTAATTTCTAAGTATGCATGCTGTGCCCCGTTCATGTTTATTTAAACAAAGCAAAATCATACTAATTTCAGCAGTATTAAGTATAATGTAGATGAGGTGACAGTGCACTATAATCTTATACATGTTGATGATCACTTTTCCCCTTCAACAATGGACCCATCAGATGAACAGGCCATATTTACTAGTAGAAAGAAATGTAGCATAGTTGATGCTAGTAAAGCTGCCTTCTCCCTAGAGACAAGGTGGATTCTTGAAGAATACACATACATGAACACATATCCATGTAGTCCTTTTGGCAACAATAGCAAAGTGTATAAGCAGGCTTGAAATTTCAGTAGCTGTTAGACAGCTATTTATATGTTTATCAAGGTGCTGTAGTAAGTGAAAACTATATTGGCCTTTATTAGAGAGAATTGTCCTTGTTCTAAAAACCAAACAAGGCAAAATAGCATTAGAAAATTGTGTCTTTTCTCTTTTATGATTTCCACTTGTTGCAAGATATGTTGTATCCAGAAGAGGTTGCACCCACAAATTACCAGAATACCTTTTCCTCTTTAATATCAATCTAATAAAGAATGGCTGACTTCCTATTGAGGTTTCTTCATCAATAATAGCTACTAAATGCAAACTAATCTGATTACATCTCAATGTGATGTGGACATTAACTCCTATTTATAGGTGAGATTCACAGCACACTAAACCATGGTTTTTCCAAGGTGTATCAAATATTCATATTATGCAAATCAATTAAAAAGACAACACGGTAACAGTAATCCTTACAAACTGCTTTGCAACCTGTAGATCTGAACAACTGCTAGAATATGAGAGGAAAATCTATATCAGGGATGTCAAACTCACGGCCCACAGGCCGGATGCGTCATGCGCTGCCCATGCCCATTCCTGGTTTAGTGAAGGGGAAAAAAGTGATATGTCATGTGACGACGTGATGCCACCCGTCCTATATGAAGCACAACCTGGAGTCATCTTGCCATTTATAACAGATAGGCCTCTTCTCTGGTCCATTTTCTCTCACCTGACATTTAAGATCTACCTGTATTTTGTCTTTTAAGAACCTAATGAAGCTTCCTCTGTGCATCCAAGGCTTTGTCAAAAATGGATGATTTTTTTTTAAGGTTTTGTATTTTAATTTATTGTTGTTTATTACTGTACTTTAATATTATTTTTTTCAAAAAACTGTGCTTTTCAATATAATTTGTAATCATGCATTTAATAAAAATATGAAGAGGAAATAAATTGCCAGACCTTATGAAAAGGAAAATTCACAATATTACAAGCAGTACTGAAAAATACTGTGGTTTGATTCTAGACTTTTGTGTCTGTGCTCAAAATAGTGACTTCTGCTTTCCTAATATGAACAATGAAGACTTAGTAAAACCCAATATTTCTAGTTGTGATAGAAGTTTCTGTGCGAATATAGGATTTCAGTGATATAAAGATACAGATGCTAAAACTGAGTACAAATAATGGTAGTATCTCTCCGGAGGGCGAAGAGTCACATAAACGAACCCCTTTCAATATGAAATAGCCTGTGCGCCAAGCTTGTGAGAAATCATATTGCTTAAGAAACTCTTGCTGTCTACGATCAACAACCAGCTCCTGTTTCAATTCCTAAACCAGCCACTAGAGCTTAAATTTAGAGCATATTATATAGACCGTTCGCAAATGCACTGGTTGGTAAAAAGGGCGGAAGAATAGCGTCAATCCTTTCCCTAGTTTAACCTACCACAGCTAAAGCGCTTAAAATATTAGCGAAACACAGCCAATCCAGACAAGGTTTGCTTCACTGTACTTGAAATCATACACATAAATCCCCGAAGGGAAAGCGGGCTATTTGCCAGTAATAAGAATGGCGGAGCTAGCGATGTTGGACTAGGTGGAGTGAAGGGTTGCTTCGGGGCGTCTTAAGGAGTTAGTGGAAAGAAGGCTCCCCGGGATATGCCCGCCTCTCTACGGACGAAAAAAAGTCTGCAGATTAAGCTGGTGAGTAAGTGTAGCCCCTTCCCAAAAAAGATAGAGTGGGGGTGGGGGAAAGGTTGCGTTCCCCAACCGCCTTGATTGTAGCCCTGATCTTTGCAGTGGGATTCAGATTAACACAGCAACCCCACCAAGAACCACCCTTCTCTTGTTGGATGGGGTTTCGCCAGACGTTAGGGTGAGACGGCGTCGCAAAGCCGAGGAAGCGCTTCCGGAGAAACAGCCAAGAGTCAAGTTCTCCGCCTTGCTGCTGCTTTAGACGGACTGTGCTTTCCACCTCCCAAAATAGGGGTGAAATATACGGTAGGCCGGATGGATCCGGCTCTCCGTTATTCTCCGCTCAAGCCGTGCCTAACGCAGACGGAAAGTCACTGTAGGAGCGGTGGGAAGTTTCGCATATGCACGTCTCAGACGTGCCCTGCAGTTCGAAGCGTCAGAGCCGAGTTTGTTCTGGCGCAGCTGCATCCCCTTCCCCCCACCCCGGCGGCGATGCAGCGGCAAAAATTTCTGGCGTTTCCAGAGTTTGCTATCTACCGCCGGCCACTGTTTTCCCTTGGGGGGAGAGAGAGAGAGAGAGAAGGCCTGGTTTCCTTCGGGATAGTCCCGTCTTAACACCTCCGAATTGCTAAAGTCAAGCGGAGAAGTTTGTAGGATAAAACAGGCGACCCGCAATGCCGCATGATGGGTGCGCGTGGGGATTGTGACGGGAAGTTCTGAACGATTGCCGTGTCTCTTAGCGATGGGGTTGGCTAAGTTCGGGTCTCCGTTTGCCGCAAAGTATTTGTTGAGCGATTCCAGCTTTCTACATATAGAAACATACTCAAATGTCACCCTGGCTAAATGTAAACTCGGTATCTGGATTACTTCAGTAAACTATGGGGTAGAGCTTTGTAAACAAATCTCTCTGTGTTTATTTGGATTTCCGGCTGATTTTTAAAACGATTCCTCCCCCCCCCCCTTTTAAATTGAAGAACATCTACTTTAATCAGTCGTTTCATATAAAGATGAAAATGGTAGCTGAACGCGTTCAGACAAGGCTTCTTAAACTAAATAATGCAGACATTGAATCCCTAAAATGTGCCTTTATGATGAGAATCAATTCTCAGCACTGCAGTCAATCGTATACTTCTTTTCTGTCCAAGTTTAGCACTTGCGTTTTATAATGTGGAGTTAGTAAATTGTTTTAAGTAGATTGTTTAGTGTTTCTGGATGTAATTGCTGGCTATAACCAGAGTAGGAAGCAAAATTACTGTTAAACACTATGCTAACTCTGTGGTTTACTTTCGTTTTTCATGTCTCTGTGTTGCCTGGGATAGACACAGAATGCTATGTGTATGTATTTTGAGAATCAGTGGTGGAAACAGTATGTTAATTATAGTTTTGTTCTCACCTTCCTTTATTCTGGCCAAATGATTATATTTGATCCTATTTGGAGCAAAATAACAATATTACCATTTTTCCAGGGGATGCTCCCCCCCCCCCTTTATGGCAAATCTGTTGTCAGTGTCCTGGGACTACAGTAGTTGGCTTCTGGCAAAATTCTAGAGCAGATAATAAAGCGAACAGTTTATAAACACCTGGACAACAATGCATAGGTTACTAGTGGTCAACATGGGTTTGTAAAAAACAAATATTGCATCCAGTTTTGGTCTCCACAATATAAAAAAAAAAGATGCTGAGACTCTAGAAAGAGTGCAGATAAGAGCAACAAAGACGATTAGGGGACTAGAGGCTAAAACATATAAAGAAAGGTTGCTGGAATTGGGTTTAATGAAAAGGACTGGGGTGACATGACAGCAGTGTTCCAATATCTCAGAGGTTGCCACAAAGAAGGGGGAGCAGGTTCAACCATTCTCCAAAGCACCTGAAGGCAGGACAAGAAGCAATGGATGGAAACAAATCAAAGAGAGAAGAAACTTACAACTAAGGAGAAATTTCCTGACAGCTAGAACAATTAATCAGTGGAACAACTTGCCTGCAGAAGTTGTGGGTGCTCCAACAAGATTTTTAACCAAATGGTATGGGGTTTCCTGCCTGAGCAGGGTGTTGGACACCTCCAAGATCCCTTCCAAATCTGTTATTCTGAGAAGTCTTGTTAGATTAATCGTATCATTTTTTATTCTATTAGTTTTCTTAGTACTGTAGATTCTTGGAATGCTAAAAATGCAGTCCATCTTGATTTCAACAGACATTAGACCAAATACTTCAGATATTCTGATGAATAAATTATTGAAGTATTGTGATGGTATGTGGGAATGACCTTGGAAGACAGAAGGAAGACTGTTGCCTAGACTGGGGATATTCCTAGTGTCTCCCAACATTATTCCCAAATACTATCATAAGTATGATATAATGGCAATTCAAATAATAAAAATGGTTCTAGACCAGTGATGGCTAACCTTTTCCACATTGCATGCCAAAAGTGTCCACGCATGTGCCTGCTCACAGGCCTGCACCCATGATGCGTGCATGACTCCCCCCGCCCCCCTGTGCATGCACGTGCGACCCCCCCGTATTGCACTCCTCTGCATATACGCACGCAACCTCTGCATGCCACATGCCTCTGCGCATGTGCGTGCGTCTTCCATGCACACGTCTCCCCCTGCACACGCGTGGCAGATACCTGACAATCAGCTGGCTGGTGGGGTTGCACACACATGCACAGTGGGGCTCTTCCGGGCGACCTCTCACATGCCGGCAGAAGTGGCTGTGCGTGCCACTTCTGGCATGCGTGCCATAGGTTCGCCATCACGGCTCTAGACCATACTTCACTAATTTATTAATTTACCAGTCTATACCTGGTTCAAAAATAGTATCAAAATAATACTTATTAGTTATTATTTATCACTGCAAGAAACAACCAAACTCAGAGAGTACAAGGACCCCATAATATTATTTCTACAATCTGGAGTGGTGTTAGAGATTCAGCACTGGAAACTCCTAATATTTCTATTAAGGACATGGCAATGAAACAGAGAGGATGCATTTGAAACTTGCAGGTAATATATAATTATAACCTATATAACAACCCTATATAAATCGTAGGGTTGGAAGAAATCTTGGAGGTCTTTTGGTCCAAGCTATGTCCAAGGCAAGAGAGATGATTGGATAATGAATATCTTCGAATGGATTATCAAATTCTTCGAGGCCATAACCTATCACATTAATAGTGTGAACCCATCCCCCATGTCAGGCAGAGGAACTAGGAGTTTGCACCCAAAACATTATCACTATTAGAACTTGCCCCCAGAACTAAAACTTGCTGTTGGTAGCTTCTGAGTGCTACCAAGTAGCCCTGTCAGGATCAAACTGCTAGTCTTGCCTTCCCTTTTTTTAAATGCGCAACTGACCTGCAAGACAATCCCTTCCTACAAGAAATAGGAAGGATGTAGCACTTGGCCCGCCTGGAATGAATGCAGAAGCTCAGCATCAGGATCCAGGGCAATGCTCTCCAAGAAGAAGCAGAGAGGAATTACTCTTGAAGAGGGAGAAGATAAGTTGTCAAAAGCACTTGGATCCTGGCTGGGTTGTTTTGGGTAGCACACAGGAAGCCTCACATATGACCTCATCTGATGCCAACTCCTTGTCTATGAGCAGAATGGGAGTGGGTTGCAGCCCCCTCCCTCCAGTGCATAGTATGAGAATCTCTACCTTTGAAGGCAGGAAAAAAATTCAGAATTAACTTTCTAGAACTGGATTGTAAATAAATTTATATTGAATAGAGATTGTGTAATTCTCTTCATTGAAGAAAAATAAATCATATAACAAATTATAGGAGACATCTGACATAGTAATACTACACCTGGCATAGTAGTTGAAGCTAAATATGGCTCAGTAATATGATTGCTAAAAAGAGGAATGCAAATTTTACACACTTCGTGCTACTTCTGGATCAGTTTTGCCATGACAGCCCTCTTCAAAACGGGTTTATTTCAAGAGCTTAGTTAGCATTTTTCTAATACGCAAATTTAGCTGGAAATGGAACAGCTGAACTCTGCTTTTGGCAAAGCTGAGGCTTGTGACAATTCATATTTCTGTTGACTTTTTTTGTATAATCATACCTTTATAATACCAAGTTCTAAGTACAAGCCAACAAAAGTGAAGGTGATTAAAATTTAAGTTCAACCTTATTTTTAAGAAATTAGGGCTTGGAAATGGAGAGAAAGCTGTCTAGCATAGAAGAATCATTAGGCTGCATCAAGAGAAGTAGTATTTCCAAATTACAGGGGATTATAATTATATTATAATTGTCATTGGTCATACTCCCCTTCAATTAGTGTCCAATTTTGGGTATCACAGCTTAAGTAGGATTCAGACAAGCTTGAACAGATGCAGAAAAACCTAAGGTAATTAGGGGATCTTATGAGATTGAGGTATCTGGATATTTTTTTTCTTTTAAGAAAGTGATTGATTGGGAATCTAATAGCATTTTTCAAACACCTATATGGGTCCCAAAGGTACTTTTTTCAAGAGGCAACTGGACTTTCTGGTTTTACTTTGAAGACGTTTCACTTCTCATTCAAGAAGCTTTTTCAGCTCGGAGTTGAAGAGAAGTGAAACATCTTCAAAAAAAACCCCCAGAAAGTCCAGTTGCCTCTTGAAAAAAGCACCTTTGGGACAATCATGACCTGGATGACTGAGAATCTCCATGGGTATTAACAAAGAAGAAGACCTAATCTCTATAATTCCAGGATGTTGAGCACAAAATAGTGGCTTTAAATTGTAGGAGGACAGACTCCAATTGAAAGTTAGAAAAGATTTCCCAACTATAAGGATGGTTTGCAAGTGCAAGCTATTCTCCAGGAAAGGAGCAATTCTTCATTAAAGAAAGCAGAAAAATATCCAAGACAATGGCTGTCCAATGGCAGCCAGATTTTATCCCTTCCATGTAACAATTGCAAAGGCAATTGGTAGATTTATTCTCCAATAAATAACTGCTTTGTTTTTTGTGGTTTTCACCTGCGTTTTTCTCAGAGATTGCAGAAATGATAGACTTGAGTTTATTTAAAACATCTAGGGTTATTGTTTTTTGTAAAAAAGCTAAATAGATTTGTTTGCTCAGTGATTTTCCACAGAAAGTATTGATGTAAGTTGGATTCTCCCCAAAATATTTTTCTTGATTCTTGTGTTCAAACCCAGGTATCAGATCAGTAAACTGGTTCCCCTTTTAATCATTAGAAAAATTCTGACTTCTGTAAGGTACAGTATTGGTTGAAGCCACACAAAACAATGTGTACTTGCTAATTGTCTGCATTCTCAATACAACTCTTTTCTTCAGCAAAAGTATTGACCCCGTTCTAAAAAAGAAACATAAGTGCACATCCTAACATGGACTGTAGTAGCAAATATGTAATAGGTTATTCCTCAGGAGCTGCTGACTTTGCTTAAATTTTAGCTCCTGTTGCATAATTGTTGAGCAATGGGCAGTTTCTTTGCAATAGGCTTTTGTCTGATCAGGGTGTTTGGATCTCCATGGAATGTCCATATGCAACTTCTTATCACATTGATTATTCCAATGTGGCCCTAATTCCTTTTTGTTTTGTCTCTTTACCAGAAAGTTATACTGTATAAATAAGCTACAGAGCAGCAGACTCAATAGAGGGTTTGTTTATGAGTATCCACAAGAAACAAGGGGAGAAAGTGGCAAAATGATGCAGGTTCTGTCCCTTATGTACTTGTGTACAAAATTGGGGTGCAAGTGTGATAGAGAAGAGCTTTTTTTGTGAAGTCACAATGCCAATGGAAGTGGCACTAAGAAAAAAAGCAGTTCAGAAAAGTGGCAACACTGGGTGATACCACGTGTGTTTGCGTGGGATACATGAAGAGGGGGACGGGACCATAAGCCACTGGTATTTTCCTCTCCTAGGTTGGTTCGGTGGGACTTAGTAGAAAAGGTCATCTTATCAACTAGGATTCAGAAAAGAATATATTGGTTGTGGTAGGAAGAATAAGATGCCTGGTGTTAAAAGACCTGGCTTGCCCAGCTATTTAAAGGTTACCCTGGTTTTTACAGTGATGCTAGCATATATACTAGTTTTTAGATATACATAGTGCAGATGGAGGAGGCCTGTCTTTTGTTTGAGCTTAGAGGTTCATCTGAGTATTAGATAGGGATCTAGTAGATAGCCCTAGCCTACCTACAGTGAGAGTGGGTAGTTCCAATCAGTGGTTATGACAAAGGATTGTTCCAGAAGATGTTTTTAGATAAATTATCAAAGCAACGCCCTCAAATGAATTGTATGCTGTTCTGGGTTGAGAGGGAAAGTTGTTTTTAAAAAAATTGAACTTACTATATACAGTATATCATCAGTTATTTTAATATGAAAGCTTTATGCTGTATTTTTGTGTGCCACTAAACATCTTAAGATCGTAGCAATCTAATAAATAAACGTAATATGAACAGTAATATTGATAATATTGACTTGAAAAGCAGACCTTGCACCTGTGGGGAAAAAAAAGCTAGGATACTGATTGATGATGATGATTACCAATAGTAATATTATCATATTATCATACAGTAGATAAATGTGTGAATTTCAGAGCAAGATTAATTTTCAGAGAAAGGCTGATCATTAACATATGGGCCATGATGGAGATGATGGACAGGAAAAGCCCTTGCCCTTTCCTAATTTGTAGCTTAGAGATACTGTAGGAGATTCTCTCCACGGTTAACTTTTTTTGAAAGAAAATTTGGTTTGGTTTTGGATTGGGTTGGGGCCTTCTTCCTGCTTTTTATTCCCTAACTAGACTTGATGGAGCAAGATAAGCAAATGAAACCTTGATTGATGCTCTGCTGCAAGAATCTCAATAAAAATACGAGGTGCATTTCACATGGAAGGCCATTTTGAAGGCATGACAGTGTGAAAGCATCTAAATATAACATAGAAAGCATTGCTAAGGGATGTGGCAAGATCCTTCTTTGTTAAGAACAAAGAAAAAATGCACAGTGATATAAATTCTTCAACTTTTAAGACACTGAATGTATCAGTATTTATATACAGTATTTTATTAATTTATTCTGCTTTCATGTAATTTATTTAATAAAGGGTCTGCCCACAGTGAATCCTGGTTAGCAACATTCCATCTTCAAACTATTTTTGAGATTGCGTGTAGAGATTCTTGAATAATGCATATTAACTTTATCTTCTTTAGGTCTCTAGATAATATTCCTTTTTCAGCAGTGATAACATTATTGACATTGATAGGGTTTCCAGTGGAAGGTGTACATATCTCCATTGTAACTCATTTGTTATTGATAATATTAAAATATTTTCCTAGATACTTTGTTAGCTTGCGAAGTAGAAAGAACTTAAATACTTTATTTCACCTAACCATGTAGAGTGCTGTAAAGCACTATGAAGCAGTATATAAGTCTAAATGCTATTGCTATTGTTATTAATTGAATTGTAGCTATTTGTAGTTCCATCTGTAACTATATTGGGATATATATACAGAATTAAAAAAAATTTAAAAGCTCAGGATTAATTTTATATACCAAGGCAAAAGAGTTGTATCATGCTTTAGCGCTTAATGTATAGCTAAAGTACAAATTATGATTAGACCTTGATCCACAGTATAAAAATGCAAATTGGGAGAGGAAGCTTCCCAGCTAGACGCTTGATAGCCCAAATCATGCTAAAATATGACATGTTGATGAACTTCTGGCCCCCTTTTTATAACTTCAGGCCTGGCTTAATGATACCTCGGATTTAACAAACAGGGTTTGGGTCTGTTTTCAGGAAAAAAAGAAAGATTAGTTTCTGCATAGATTACTTGTGCAGAGACTTGGATTAGAAATAAAAATAAAAGACAAAACAAATGGCCATTAATGATAGCCAGCTCTATCCCAGCTGGCATTTAAAGCCATTCTTCCTGCACCTAATGAAATCTGGCTTTGTGTTCTGAGGCAGGAGTTGGCAGTTTTCCTAGATGTATCAAGAAAATCTGTCAAGTGCCAAGGTGTTCATCATGTTACATTTTACATAACACCTTATTCTAGTCAATATGCTGTTTTTTTAACCGTTTAACTAATTATCCTATTTATTTCCTCAGACAGTGTCACAGACATCCATTAACCTACCTCATACCTTATTTGGAAGACAACCTCTCTTAGAGTGGTTCCTGTGGTTTTTGGGGTATGTGCAGTGCCCCGAGTAACCATGGACTCCAAGGAGAAGCATCAGGTAGGTTTTCTGGTCATGCTTATCTACTGTAGGATGACATTTAATGCTTGTTAGTCTTCAGTACTTATTTAATTAGAATTCAGGCCCATCGAGTGTGACATATTAACTTTGGAGGATAAAATAAAGGCATATAATTAGCGGACTTCCGGTGGCGTTTCTGTCGAAGACAGACCTGACCGCGATCGTGCGCAGCTTTGATCCATGCTTGCCCTGCTGGAGGGGTCCCTGAGGGACTGAACCATCTGATCCACCTTGTAGAGGTGGGGGGAAGAGGGGGAGACTGCCAGCTGGGTTGAGGGGAGCCGCATCTCCCCTCCCTGGCTTGGTATCTACTCCTCTAGAACAGTGGTCCCCAACCTTTTTTATGCCGCGGCCCGGTACCGGCATCAGCTGGGCGCCACGGCCCGGTACCGGCATCAGCTGGGCACCGCCATCTTGTTTTGATGAAAAAGTGCTTCCGGTGAGCTCACCGGAAGCACTTTTTCATCAAAACAAGATGGCGGCGGCCAGCAAACCAGCGGCCCGGTAGGATTTGTTCCACGGACCGGTACCGGTCCGCGGACCGGTGGTTGGGGACCCCTGCTCTAGAAGACAGGGAGAAGCGGCAGTTCAAAGGCTGCCCTGAAGATGGGAAGCTGCCGGGACTTAAGTTTTGTGCTGGAGAGTGGAAATGGTGAGCGGCATGTAACTGGATAAAAGACTTTAAATACTTAAAAAAAAAAAAAAAACCGAAAAGTGCAAAGAAAGTGTCCTCGTTTGGAAGAATGGAAGTGGCGAACGAGGAATACGAGGAAAATATAAGGTAAAGGAAATACCGGAAATAAAAGAATTATATGAAATCAGAGATCAAATTTGGATTAATATATAGAATTGGCTATTAATTAGGCATTGAATAAAATGCTGGACTTATTTGGAATGGATAAAATCTAATATTAATACTACAGAAAAGAGAATTAAAAATAAAAGAACTTTGAAAAGAAAGTGATATAGAGCACCACCTAATGGTTAAAGATTTTCCTCTTTTATGTTTTTATGGAAAATTACTGCTTGTATAAATATTTGAAAGAGAGAAGAAATGGAATAAAAGATTGTTAATACAACAAAAAACCCTTTAAAAAGAGGGGACTACAGTAAAATATAAAGGAATACAATATTTTGGGACTGCTGGAGGTTGAGTGTAACAAGAAAACAGAAGGAAGAGAAAGTGAGAGGAGACTTTTTGCAAGGACTATAATAGAAAAATTCGATCTTTAATAAAGAAATGGAAGAAATAAGTAAAGAATTTAAGTTGGAGCTGCAAACTGTGAAAGGTATCTTAAAAGAAAGAATGAAGTTGCTTATGATTAGTAAAGTAATGGTGTTGCAGCTTGCAGAAGGACAAAAAAAGCCCAGATAAAATGAATCGGAAGAGGGAAACAACATCCCAGATGAACATGGAGAACAAGGACTACTGCCAAAGGATATAAAAGGATTTAAAACAGAGACATTGACAACAGAGACAACAAATGAAAGAGATAAGGCTTCCAAGACTAAGAAGAAGAAGAAGGAATTATATAAGAAGAAAACCCCAAAAAGAGAACCGGAAAGGGTGGGGGAAAACATGGCTGACAGGCAGAGGGGAATAAAACTAATACCAGAAGGAAAAAGGAAGAAAGACCGGGGAAATTTAGAAAAGGGAAAGCTAGCTAAAATTAAAGGAAATAATAAAGCCAAAAAATTTAGAGATAAGGGTTAGGGATTTTATAAGGGGGATACCACATAAGAAATATATATTGGTATTTAGTCTAAAACTTGCTGGGAAGTATTTTAGGATCGTAATTATATATATATATATATATATATATATATATATATATATATATATATATATATATATATATATATATATATATAAATAATTGTATATACTGTATATACTGTATATACTGTATATACATTATATACATTATATATACATAATATATATATACACATTTTGTGGCCTGATCCACAAAAACACACTGAGACATAATGGAGACCTAGAAGATGAACAGTCCTATGGAACAGCTGTCCTGCCCTACATAAGAGGTACTATAGACAAAATCAGTAAGATACTACACAGGCATCACATCAAGACTGCCTTCAAAACAGACAGAAAAATAGCAGCCATCCTAAGAAACCCCAAAGATAAAATTGACCTGGAAAACCAAGGCATATATTAAGTCTCCTGTGCATCATGCCCTGCCACATACATTGGACAGACCAATAGAAGAATAAGTACCCACCTAGATGAACACAAAAATGCAGTAAAAAAGCTGGAAAACACTTCCTCACTAGTCCAACACATGAAAGCCACAGGTCATAGCATCAACTTCAATGGCACCAAAACCCTAGCCACTATAGAAAATCCCAGCCACAGAATTATCAGAGAAGCCATAGAGATTGAAAAAAGACCTGAAAGCATGAATAGAAGAGATGACTCCACCAGACTGTCAATTATCTGGAAGCCTGCACTCACAAACAAAAAAATCTCCACACCACAAGCCAGGCAAACACCTGGGCACTAACAGACCCCCCCCGATACCTCCAGCTCAAACATACCCCAACCAGGCACCCAGATGAAACCTAGCTTCCTAATAAATGATAGCTGTCTGTTTACTCAGAGCCAAGCCACACTAAAAGCCTCCAATACAGGAAACACAATGTTGCCAGCCAATCAAGACCAAAAAAAAGCTACAAAACAGACAGAAGATATTAGAAACACCAATCAAGCAGAACACAGCAAACTCCAAGACCAATAAACACAGATCCCCAACCAATCAGGATGAAGAAAAAAACATTCTGGCAGAGCAGTAGGCTAGCACCAAATTTAAAACAGAAACGGCTGTGAAAGCCTGACTCACAGACGAATACAATACAGAAGCCTGATGATGGCAGATGAGATTCTGCCGAAACATTGCTACAACTTTGAAAGCACAACTATAATGATGTGGGAAAATACCCGAACAAAGCTGAATACCATATAAATATACATACATACATACATACATACATACATACATACATACATGAATTATGCTGTTATGAACCCTTTGATTAAAAACGGGAATGGAAATGAATTAAAAATATGATTATTAATTATTATAAGTGAAGTTAAAATGAGATATATTAAGTTGTTTTAGTGATTTACTGTGGGGGGGATACTTTAAAATATATACATTTCAAAACATACAGTTGATTATTTAATGGATATTAGAAGTGTATCATGAGAGTATTTTATTATGATTGAAGTAGGGGAATGAAAAACGTGGATTCTAAATATATTGGCTTTATTTTATTTTTACTCTTTTTAGATTGTTTATTATATACTGGCTTAGAAAAAATTAAGGATGATAATGATATGTAATCTAAAATAAAATAGGTGGTAAGATGAAAATGGAAATAATAGGGGATAAAGAATTGAAAACTTATGTGTGGATGAAATGAGATTGATATGAATTAATGAATTGAAATATGAAATGCAATTTTTTTTAAAGATGAGTGAAATGGATAATGATATGTGATGATATTATATAAGAAAAATGGAAATGAAAGTATGACTATGTACAAGTGTTATAATCCGGAAACATGTTGCTCATATGAAGAGATATGTAAAAAAATAAAAGACTTTTTATTTAAAAAAAAAGGCATACAATTACCATTTACACACGGTTAAAACTCTTCTGCTTGTTTCATTGTAATGTTCAATTGAGTAAAGTAGCACATTGTAGAGGGCAGCAATTTTTGAATCAATGTACCTCAAATGGGCTGAGAAATGTGCCCCAAATCTAGAAAAAACAGTTCCCATCGGATTGAAATTTGGCAAAGTTGTAACTCTTTCAATGCTGCCACGCTGCTGCATTGCTGAGGCCAGCCATGGTCATGTAATCATCATTTCTAGAACTTTCTACCAGCCTCCTACAAAGAACGTCAATGGAGAAGCTGGCAGGAAATTGGAAATGGCTCCCACTACCGTTGTTTTAAGGAAATTTCTCTGAACCGATGACCCAATCCCTCATGGGTTGTCTAGTTAAGTAATAAAATGCTTCTGAGCTCATGATCTACCATAATTTATTTTATTGTGCAACCCCAAAGTCCACTTCTGTTTCCTCTTTTTAATTTCTGCATTTTTAATTTCTAGTTTAATGTGGGGAAAAACACCTTTTTGTTATTACTACTCTTAAAATATACAAAATAGAAATCTCTTGGCCAGTCTTGTGCATTTTTCCACAGACCTATCCTTATATTTTGATCTGTATTTGTCTACTTGTGGTTAATTGCATGTATTCTAAGTAGATTTCAGTGGGAAAAGAGTTTAGTAATTAAAGTATTTTTCATCATTTTAGTTTCCATTGAAGAGAATCTGGAAAATGAATGAAGTTCACTAAGGTGTTTGTCAGGCAGAATCATGTACAACCTAAAACAGTTATTTCTATACAGATAATCCTCATTTAGTGACTGAATCATTTAGTGACTGAGTAATCTGGATGACCATAAGATGGCAGCAAAGATATATGGAAAACTCTAACTTTTAATCTATATTTTTGCCTCCTGGAGCTAGTAGCCCTAATCAGAAATAAGCTTTTAAGGTCAGACAAAGAGAAGCTGGGGAGGTATATATCAGAATTAAGCTTAGTTGTAAATTCAGCTTCCCTAGCTTTTTAATCTGCATCATTCTCCAAATTAATTTGCTTAGAAAGAAGAACTATGAAACTGTTCTGACTTGAAATTGACATTCCTACATTCCCTGTATTAAACCAATCCTAGACTGGGATCTTATAAAAATGATTGTATGATTTACTGATATTGTGTTGTACACTTCCATTTCGAGGCTTGCTGTTGCAAGAGTCAGGCTAAAGGCACCTCTTGTGAAAGATAACATGAAGATATAGCAACTTCTTACTAATAGGATAAAGCAGATCTAATTTTTCATTGGACCGATCAGGAAAGTCTTCACTTGCCCCCATGTAGCCTTCTTTAATTCTCAGTTAAAGTGGAAATAGAACTGCTAAGATGTTTTAGCATCCTGCCGTTTTGTTGTTTGTTTCTTTATTTAACGAAAAGTTTGTCTGCAAACTTGTCAGGCAATGTGGGATATTGCTTCAGGACAATTGGGGAAAGAGAGACAAGAATAGAAATTACAGTCTTGTCACTAACACTTCCCTCAGCGTGAGTCACAAGCAATGTTGAGAGATCTCTGTTGGATCAAAAGAGGATGTAGTTCCAGCAGTGGCATATTCTTGTCTCCTTTCTTCAGCGAGTTGGTTAGGTAGGTTGAGGAGGGATATTAGAAGGAGGAAAGGAAAAATTGTGATGGGCAAAGGGAAGCGTGGCAATAAGACAGGTGGATTTTTACTGGTAGCCAATGCTTAGGAACCCCTTGAAGTTACGACAGCAAAAAGTACTTATGACCCAGTTCTGAAGTTCTAACAGTCATGGCCCCCCTCATAGCCCTGTGACCATATTTTGGGTCCTTGGCAACCACCCTGTATTTATGGCAATTTGCAGCATCCCATGGTTATATGAGTTACAAAGTTTTTGCCAAACTTTGTGTTTATGATTTTCAGCAAAAACACTCCAATAATGGACAGATTCTACTATTGTTGTAGGTCGAGGACCATGCTGGGGAAAAGAGATTTGCAGCCATTTTCTGCTTCCAGGCTCCAAATCTCAACTCAAGAGGCAGGTTAGATGGGTTGTTGAGATCCTGTGCTCAAGATGATGGGGAACGTGTGCCAATTCTGTTTGTAATAAATGCGTCCTTATCCATGACATGATCAGCCTTGATCTGATCGTAAGTGAGAGGCCACACCTGCATGAATTACCAGACCTGAGTGAGCGAGGGTGGGGGAATTCTCCTGTCTGAGATAGGCTCACTGGGGGTTTCAGGTATTGCATCGGTCTGATGAATGTAATGTTGAGAAAGGCCGGTACAGGTGATCTGCCGATACATTTTTGATTTGGCTGTATAAAAAACTAAGGCAATAGCTTTTACAGGTAGTCCTCAATTTACAACGGTTCGTTTAGTGACTGTTCAAAGTGAAAGAGGTCACTTATGACCTTTTAGCACAGTTACGACTTTTGCAGCATCCCCATGATCCCATGTGATCAAAATTCAGATGCTTGGCAACTGGTTCATATTTATGACCGTTGCTATGTCCCAAGATCATGTGATCGCCTTTTGTGACCTTCGGACAAGCAAAGTCAATGGGGAAGCCAGATTCACTTAACAGCTGTGTTACTGACTTATCAACTGTAGTGACTCACTTAACAACCGAGGTGAGAAAAGTTGTAAAATGGGACAAAACTCACTTAACAAATGCCTCACTGAACCACAGAAATTTTGGGTTCAATTGTGGTCGTAAGTCAAGGACTACCTGTATTCTAGTAACAAATTGGTTTGGTTATCACAAGGCCATTCATTCATCTCTCCCTGGGATGATTTGCCCTTCATATGAGCTCAGAATCTGTACCTGATGTGGCTCTCCATTTTATTATTAGATATATTCATAAGTCATAGTTGCATGATTTTTAATTTGAGGCCAGGAGAACTAGGGGAATTCCAGGAATGTATGCTTTCTTCCTGAATCATAGATGCATGTGCTATTGAATTATGCATATCTTTTGTTCTAACTGAGCAGCCCCAGGAGCCACATTCCAATGAAACTAACAAAGCTAACCAAAAAATGGTTCAGTGACCAACTTTAATACTGATCAGTAGGAGACACAATTACTGCTCCTTGAAATGTTTTTATGAGTTCAGTCATGTGATACATGTTTGTGTTTGTAAATTGACTGATACGGAAGGTGTTTTGTTTTTTTTTACATAATATGAGGTGAACTTGTTCAGGGACCCAACCACACAAGTGCTCACTCATTCAGGTTATTGATGGCAATTTTCATTAGTAGTTATACTTTGCCAACATAAATGGCATTTCTGAATGACAAATGTCTCTTGATAAACATTCCGAGCACAGACACTTTCAGGTTTTGCTAGGAATAAGATTCCCCCGGGGCATTAAAGGAGCTTCTTTGCTGCATAAATTATGGAAGTATTTTGTATAATTGCTTTGAGCATGTCTCAGTTTGGATTTTAAACTCATAGTTTAACATTACTTAATCATAATGTAATTAATAGCTATACATCTGCATAGGTATCAATCATGTTCATTTAATTATTTCAAAATCCTGGCTAATGAACACTGTATGACTGTGTTACCACTGACTAGTGAACCAGTTAGTAGAATGCTGTTTTCCTATTTCATCTTTGCCACCATGCTGTCATACTTCTGCTGCCTTAAAAACAGCCAAGCTGCTTGTTGTTTTTTCTACCCTTATTGTGTAATATGCCATCTGATCTTTCTCGTCTCTTTTTTCAAGCTGAAAAATATCATTTTTCTGTTTCCTTTCCTTTTTTAAAAAAATACAAATTTAAAAATACAATCGGGGGGGGGGGGGATCAGAAGAAAAGAAATAAGCACAGCAGCAAGAAGATAGAAAATAAATTTATGGTTTAAAACTGAATAAAAATTTTAAAGTAATATATTAGATCAGTGCTACTATAAAATGATCAAGACCATTATTAAAATCCATAATTAAAGGCAGTCAGTATAATGAGACTTAGAAGTCACAATAAATAGTTAAGAAGAGGTAAAATGTTCTGTATCTTTTTTGAGCAATGTTTTATTAAGTTTCAGCAAAGAGTAAAATTCAAAGAGCAAAAAAAAAGGTGTTGGGGAAAAAAGAAGCTAAAGAAAAATCAGGAGTATAAAGCAAAAGAAGAAAAAGAGAAAAAGGAAAAAGAAGAAATTCCAACTTTATTTGGTACAGATATAGATATAAAGTACATGAATCTCTTATTCAAAAGTCAATAATACATAGTATTTTTATAATTATAAACAGTTCTATGGTCAAATCTTTTAGTTTCTGGCAAGTTGATTTCCAAGCAAAAATAATGTTAGACAAAGTCTTTTCTTCAATCAACATAGTTAGTTTCATTATCTCAGCCAATTCCATTAGCTTCACCATTCATTCTTCCATTGTAGGAATTTGTAAATCTTTCCATCTTTGTGCATACGAAAGTCTTGCTGCTATTATTCTATAGAAAAACGAAGTGCCATGTTTTCTTTCAGTCTGTTTATCCATTAAATCTAAAAGGAAAAAAAAATTCTGTCCTTCCATCAAGTCATGCAGGACTAATAAATTAAAGCCTTATGTTAAGAGAAAGCCAAATTTTCAATTCTATAAAAGTCTATATCTGAAATTATAGCCTATGAATGGTTTCAAAGGTGAATTAAATTTTAAATCAGATTTATTTTTTAAATATGAAATTATTGATATTAATGTATATTCTCACAGTGTAGATTACATTTGTCTTAAGAGGAAATTCTATGTGAATGCCAATAAGACATATAAATATCATGGTAACTATTATCATACAGTATTCAGAGCTATCTCCAGATTTTGTACAAATGTTAAGTTTGCTGATTAACAAAAAAATAACTGACAAAAAGCAAATCTTTAAGATTTGTTTCCTTCCTTAATAATATTTCAGACATTGCCACCAAGTATAAGTTGACAAAAGATGAACCAAATGTGTAAAAAAATTAATTTTTGTTTTATTCTATAATAAATCATTTTTCAAATATTGCCACCAAATATTATGTTTTGTTGGAATCTGAAAGAGTGATCTAACTGGATTACTGTATTTCCAAATGTTTTCAGAAAATAAATTATATTTTTAGCGACTGCTTTACACAGTAACCAGTCATAGTTATGATGGTGATGAAAAACTAACTTTGCAACCAATCCTCATATTTATGACCTTTGTAGGTCTGTAAAGCAAAGGAAAGCTTGAAGTAAGATTATAAGCATAGTTGTAATTTCACTTAGCAACTCCTCTTTAATGACCAAATTGTTGGTCCCAGTTATGATTGCTAAATGAAGTCTACCTGAATCTGTTTCAGCACAGGAATAACATACAAGTGGTAAAATATCTTGATTCAGTTTCCTCTGTGATGAATCAAGATAAATATATGATTATATTCCTTTGATATTCCCATTGTTTCATATTGATTGCCCTATTTAGATTTTGCAAATATTTAATCAGTTTAACAAGTTTCTGAGACATATTTTAATTTGTAAATAAGATTGATTTTTTTTCTAATCCAATCAAACCTCTAAATCCTTGTTTTTATAATTTTGTTTGGACTATGCTACTCATTTGAAGATACTGAAACTAGTTAGGTGATGCTGATCATTTTCAAGGAAGAATCTTTAAAAAACTTTCATTTTTTGTTCTATTAAGGGTTAAGTTTTGCAAACTATATGAGTTACTGTCTCTCTGATTCATTTTTTTATGACAAATGTTTAATATTGAAGTGATCCCATACTTTTTTATAGTATTTATTGAATAATCTCTTCGAAGTTATGCATTTCTGTTGGTATTCAGCCAAAGATATTTATGCAAACCACCTGGATTCAGTAGACTTTAGTAAAACAGCCAAAGGTGGTATCTGCAGCTTAAAATTTCGTACTGCCAATCCCCCTTTTTCTTTGTGAAATATTATGCTTAATCCTTTAATTTTTTTGATCATATAAACATTTTGTTTTTCTCTCCAGCTCATTTAACATGGAAGTTAATGGAATAGTTAGAACTAAAAAAATTAACCCTTGATAAAGTATCGTTTTTCACTAAAATTTACCATAAGGTAAAAAAAAGTTTTGTTTCAGATGTATCTAGGCCGTACTACTTCAGATTATAACTGGAACACATTGGACTGAATGTTCTTTATCAGAATGGCTTTTTTATGGAGGATATTTTTTTTTCTCCTACATGTGAGCAATGGGCTCTTAACACTATCATTTTCAATCTTAGTGCTATTTTTTCCTTTAGAGAGAATATTCAATATTCAAACCCTCAATTATAAAACACCACAACTAAACTTTGTCCAAACATGATCTGAATTGCTTTTTAAGGATTGAGTACAAACAGTTTTGTCCTCAAACTTCCAAAAGATTGAGGGGAAGCAGTTCATTTGAGCAGTTGACTTTGAATTCAAAATGTAGAATAACCTCCAAATATGGCATGCAATATGTGTTTTCATGTGTATTTGAACATTTCAAATTTACTTTTTTAGAGGTATTGATGGGTTGATTGTGTAAAACAAAATGTGTAAGCAATATTGCTGAAGTTCATGAATTCTGCTCTGTGTGTAACTATTTTGTAGTAAAGTCCAAGAGTCTGAAACTTAGGAGTTTGATTTCTACCGTAGTTCCTGTCATTCATAGCCAATGAAGGATGAGATTCAGCATTTATTGTATGCTAAATTGCCTAAATTGGGCATCTCAGAACAAAAGAGCAAATACCCTAAATGATTGTCCAGGTACCTCTGAAATCCAGTTTAATAGACTCATTTTCTAGCTATTGTTTCCCCAAGCCCCCTTCTCTGGGATATGTTGAAATAATTTAATATTGGCAAAATGAATATCTTTCTTCCTGGGATATACACATGCAAAGCAATTTAGCAAATTCAGTTTCACTGTCTTAGTTCCAGTATTGCAGAGGTTTTGTTAGTTCACCCTGTTCCCACTGTGGCTTTGGATAATGACATTTTCCCAGAGATCAAATAATCCTATCAACAGGAAATACGAATGTCATTATGGCAGCTGCCAAGATAGTAGTACACTGACTGGATTCACATATTGTGTTTGTTTCCTTAGTAATGTTTTGTTGAAGAAACCACAATTAATTGGATGCACACAAGCCATTGATAAGCTGATAAGCTGCAGTATATTCATGCAAGGGGCTAAAGCACAAATAAAAACCGTAGCTTTATATAGCATGATGTTTAAACTCAGCCTAAATGTTGTATACATAATGAACTTTTGTTAAAATTTGCAGAGGCTGGTAAAATCAGCAGAGTAAATATTTGTTTTTGCTTAGGGATGGGTAAATTTAAATTTTTGTACCATTTGTGTGTTTTCAGTTTTCAATTTAAATATATTTAGTCTCTGTAGCATAGTTCATTATAATTCTCCATGTTCAGGCTTGGCAAATTATATATTGCAGGCCTATGTACAATATTTTATAACCCGTGGACTGTAAATAATGTCAATTTATACACAAATAATGTTATTGTGAGGTCTCTTTCCACAACCCCTTATTTCTCTCTTTTACAGTATTAATTTCTGCATCTTCTGTTCCCTGCCTGGCCAAATTGCACGTTTTTTCCTGTGGTTTAATTTAACTATTGCCTATCTGAATTAAGCTCTGTTAGTATATTTCCTTTACAGACAAAAGAAGTGAATGGTTTGCTATCCTCTTCCTTGGTTTTATTTTTCTGAATTGCTGTGCATCAGCCTAGCATCCTAGTAGGCAGAAGCTGTGATTTATAAAAGTAATAAGAAACTGTGCAAAATAGTTTTATTTATAATGATGTAACATTGTTTAACTATTATATAAGAGAACCATATCTTTGGATATTGACAACCTGTGAACTGTGGAGCAAATACAGTCTGATCCATTCCTTTTCCTGTACGTTGTAGATTCATAAATGTTGAAAAGGATTGTGATAACTCATGAATTCCTGAAATACTGTCATTGTGCCCCCCCCCCCCGCCTCTGTTTATCAATTTTGTTACTTCTACTAATGTTTTCACAAAGAGAATCCATGCTGTCCTATTCTGGAGGACATATTCTGGGCAATAATATAGTTTATATGGAAACAACCAAATTGCAACAATAAGGGGATTGGAGGTGAGGTGTCAACCACACCTTCAATTAAATGTGTTTTATTGCAAAAAATCCAGAGACTAAATTACTTTCTTCTCCTAGACCTAGAACATTCTTCCTGCTTTAGTAAAACTGAGTTCATACGTGGTTTAAACCACAGTAATCATACGATGAATGAGCTGATGTAGTCAGATTAAAAAAAATATATAGATAAAATAAAAATGTAAGAAACCATGTTATAGCCTATTGCTCAACCTCTCCTGCTACTTCTGTTGGGTTTTCTCAGATGCAGTTATGCCTCTCTTTTTTTATGTTCTGCAGTTTTTACTGTCTTTGAGGTTTTTTCTTCCTGGACTTTTGCTTTCAGTATGAGGAAACTTATGAATTGTGCCTTGCTGTTCTTTTCTGTATTGACTGCCAGTGCAACTGCAAACAGGATTTTTTTGATAACTATTTATCAACTATTTTGTCATGAACAAAGACACCCCAAGATCTGGTACCGTTTGTTAGAATTCCAACCTTTCTTACTGTGATGCTTAGTGTGAGAAGGATGTAGATGAAATGGCTTCAGGGGTTCACGTGTCTCATCCTTTTATTTCTTACTTTAATCAGTGGTCCGTATGCCACCCCAACCCCCCAGCCATGTCCCTCTGCCCATTGGGATAATTCCTATTTGATAAATACCAGTTTTTCTTCTTTCTGATTGACTCTCTTATCAAAAACAAGTACACATTGTGCTTTTTAAAGGTCCTCTTATTAGCACCTCAAATGCTTTTGTGTGTTGTCTTCCGTTAGAAAGAATCTGGGCTTTTTATCGAGGGAAAAGTCCTTTTCATATTATTATTTTAAAAGTTTTATTTAAAAAAAAAAAGCACACACACATACATACACATAGAACTCCCCCCCCCCATAAAAACAAAAAGAGATTACAAACTTTCCATATATTTCTCAAACTGCAGACAGAAATCAAATGAATCTAAATGAAAGAGTATATGCTCTCATTTATTTATTAAGGAAAAAGTTCAGCCAACGTAGACAGCAGGTCTGTTAAGGCGACTGCCAAAGCCTGGGAAGAAGACCTGGCTGCCCATCAAGCTTAAGGTGCTCCTATTCTGTTTAGCAGAAACAGCGTAAAAGCATCCCTTAATGCTATCACCCTCCAGGGTCGTGCCATGCAGTCAGTCAAAATTGTGATGAGAGAGCAGTTGCAGGATCATTTGCCAGGGAGCGTTTCTCTGGAGAGATCAGAACTCATTTAACTGCTGTGTTGGGGACTGAAAAGTTTCCCAGGCCAGATGGCTTCAAAACTCTTCTCCCCCACTCCCTCCCCCTTTCCCCTCCCCCTTCTTCTTCTGCAACCCCACCTGCCAATAGCTGTGCTTCAGCAGCCCAGGAACTTCCTAGGAATGGTGTTAAGGAAAAGCGGGGGTGGGGGGGTGGGGAGTGGTGTTGCTGGGAGGTTGTGGAGGGAGAGCTGTGCTGTGCAAAACATTGTGTTCCTTTGTGCAGCTCCAGAGTGTGTGTCGTCTAGGAAACACAATGCCCTGGAGAAAGATGCTGCCTCTCTTTCCTTCCCCTCCCCTTCCTTCCCCACTGGGCTCCTTTTGTAATCGGCACCACAAATGCTCTCTTGCTTTTCTTGAGCTTTACTCCTAGAGTTATATATGCTGGCATTTTGATCCCTCAAATAGTGATAAGTAAAATCTCCGAGTTGAGTACAAATCCCGGAGGCTACATGACCCTGTGGTAGGTTATATAGGCTCTTTGCCATCCAGAGTTTGCTTTAGCCAAAGAAGGGTCAGATGCAGAGCCAAGGCTCTCAGTGGCTATCTTTAACCAACACCACCTTCAGCATCTCAAGCAAAGCATATTTTGGGGAGGTTTTCATCCAATCTTAATGCTCCTATGATTTTGGGCTACTTAAGGTACAACCTCCAATGGCATCTAGGGGCCCAAAGTTTAAAAAAAAAAAAGCATGTTTTAATCAGTAGTTCCCTGGATTTGAGATGTGTGTCTTGCCCTTCAGCTTTAGGCCATTTCCACACTACTCATTTACAAATCTTTGCAGCATTACCCAGCCATCATAGTGACTAAAAGCCTGTCCTTGCTGTTATTTTAGCACAGGGGTGGTTGGAAGATTCTAGAAAGTCCTATGGTTTGCTAAGTGGTGAAGTTCACATCTTATTCTGTCCTCTATAGACAGCACACATCTCTTCTCCTTTTCATTAATAAGGAAAAATCCACTCTTCTAACAATAACCAGTTTGGTCTAGTGGTTAAGGTGCTGGCCTAGGATCAAAGAGACTGTCTTGCCTTAGGCAATAAAGCCAGCTGGGTGACTCTGGGTCAATCACTCTCTCTCAGCCTTACTCATCTCAGAGGTTGTTGTTGTCCTGAGAAAAATAGGAGGAGGAAGGTGTGTTGGACATGTTCACCACTTTGAGATATTTGTAAAAGTAATAAAGGAGTATAAATAAACAAAAACAAACAAAAATCTTCACCATATCAAATTATTCATAAAAATATTAAGAGTGTCATAAAAATAAATAAATGAAATATTTTAAAATACTTTTTTGGAGATAGATATTTGTTTTAGTCATAGTATTGTCCTCACCATATTCTTCCTTCTCATTCTTACTCATGGCCAGTGTTACCTGTCATTTCTGATACCCTGAAAATTTAATAAAGTTAACAATGATTATGAACCTTGTGCAGCTCAAAGCTCACAAATATTAATTAAACAGCATTTTCAGGGAGGGGTGAAGTAGGCAAAGGGAGCCTGTCAGGAGTCATTCCTTAGTACAGAGCAGGTCCATGGCATGACTCTTTCCATGTACAGGAGATTCTGGGCTCATGTTGGGCTTGACGTGGAGCAGATTGACTGTAATGCTGAGGCGGTGAGCTTGTGCAGGATTTATCTCAAATGTTATGGCATCTAAATTTATTACCATTTTGGGAGAACTTATTTTTCTGTGTCTTTCTACCATGATGAGTAGTATGTGCATTGACACGTTGAATTGAAAAGACCGGTCCCTTTATTGCTATACCTTTCAGCCTTGGCGATATCATAACGGTAGTAGGATGATTCTGGAAGTTTCCCTGATTCTAGAGGCTACCTGGTCAGGGAAGACAGCTATTCATGTTGTATTCCACTCCTCCCATTATACTGTATTTATTTGGCAGCCTTGCAATATAAATAAGCTAGGGATAGGGACTGCCTGCAATCTTCCCATTAGCCTCATGGCTGAATTTGATTCGGATTTCTCGATTTCTGGTCCATTTATTATGCCACACTGGCTCTTCTCTACTCTACAAGAACCACTGCATGTTATAAGGAGGTTAGATATTTTTGGTCTTCTCTTCTGCATAACCACTGTGATACTTTACAGCCTAAAAAAATGACACGGCTGCTTTAGGAATCACGTTAAAGACTTATGCAAAGCCTTAGAAAATATGTGCATGCTTTAGTAGAGAGGTGCATTGCTTCTTTCATATCGTTTTCCAATGTGCATAGCCTTATAAAGTACACACAGTGCTTTGATTCATTAAGGAATTTAGCCTACTGTCCAAAGGCCCTCAGGAATGTCAACCTAGCATCAATTTGTAACAGCCATGATTCCAGTAGAAGAGAATATTTGTGGGTTAAACTGTGGTACTCTCTGAGCTTGGTCATTTTCTTTCAGATGTTTCATTTCAAGGTAACATTTGAGCAAACCTCACTCCGTTTTAGCACTGATGATGTTACCTAGTTTGGCAATGAAATGCTGGAAGAAAAAGCCTCCAAGCTCAGAGAGCACCAAGGACACACCAGACATTATTCCCCCCCAATATTGAGTCCACTTTGATTACTGTGACTCTCGGCAGCACATAGTGCGTCATTTTGTGTGAAACTTTGGGGCAAGACAATTATCTATCCAGCGCTAGAAAAGAAGGTTTGGGAGTAGAAGGAAGAGGAGCTGATTGAAAGAGTTTCTGGTCCTCAACTCATCAGACTGGTGGAAGAGATAACAGAAAGGCTACCAGAAAGACCCTGGGGATAGAAAGACCCCTTGGCGTTCAGCATTCAAAAGTATTGTTAATTTCACCCAGCAAGAATTTTATATCCCAAAACCACTGCAAAGATCACCTGCTGCTTTTTCTTTCAACTGGGCAAGAAGGTTAGAGACCATTAGGATGCTAAATTATGCATGCTAGAGAGAGCCTTATAATTGGATAAGGAAAAACCATCCAGAGATTACTGAAAAAGCAGGTGATCTTCATTCAGCCATAACCAACTCTATACTCAAATCGCTGAAGCTGATCGGCCATTCACACAATTTTTGAGTAGGGCTAAAATGTTAACTTTTAGCATCGTCAGCCCCTAAGAGGATTTGTGAGGCACTGTCCCTTGAACAGGATGTAGCTTAAGTTGGCCTGACTCTTGTCAGTTACATAATTCTTCTTTTTTGCTACTTGAGTATAATATTATGACAGTTATATATGTTAGCTCTGCGTCCTTCTCTTGTCCCCTGTATTGTTGTCTTGGTGAGCGGCAAGCCACAGAACTATTGGGTTGTTATTAATAACCTATACTGCATTTTCTTCTTGTGTCTCGTCTTGAGATATTATGAATATTTGATGCTTGGTGGTGGAGAAGAGCTGTTCCCCATCCGGAATACTGCTGGGAAGTCCTGCTGAGAGCAAAAGGAGGCTCAGTGGACAGCACTAAATACTCACAGAGCACAGCAAATTGAGGATCCGCTAAGACTTTTCCTATTGCATTGAAATAATGATGGGCATGGGAAATACATGTCATTTGATATCCCTTTCTTTGTGAGTGCATGTTTTCAATGTGTACGAACATTCACAATCCTTCTCAGCTCCCAAGGTTGATCTTCCTCCTTTTGTGACCAGCTCTCCTATCGCTGCTGCTGTGATCAGAACTGAGCCTTCCATCAGCTCAACGACATGTATATGACCTGGTTCTCAGCCTAATATCACATCTCTATGTAGGTAGTTCATGGGGATTATTTGGTTGGATATGCATCCTTCTGCCCACCCCCCCCACCCTCACCCCAAGGGAAAAGAACTTCTCCATCTTTCTCTTCTCATTCCTCCCCTTCTTCTTCTTCTTCTTCTTCTTCTGTCTCCAGCATACAGCAACGTGACTGGCAACAGGCTGAATTAATCAGTGGCTTGGTGCTTCACTCTGCTGTTCCTCTCTCTCTTTCTCTGCAGCGCTCTGCTCTGCGCACTCTCCCTCTCTCTCCCTCTTGCTCTCTGCTTCTCTGTGGGTAGCAGCATTGGAAGTTGCTCTTCAAGGTTTCCAGTGGTGTGCAGCAGTCTTAGCCCAGATGCTTTTCAAACAGCCAGATCTGTGGATGTCTCAGCAAGCCAAAAGTGGCAAAGTAAGTTTACCTTTTTTTTGGGGGGGGGGGGAAATCCTCTCCCCCCCCCCATCTAACATTTTCATTCAAGATGGCTCCCTCCCCCACCCCAAAAATTCCTGGATCGCTTCCTGAGTTACTAATATGTTTCCAGGGATTATCTGTGTCTTGTATGTGTGTATGAGGGAGATAAAGAGGGAGGGGGAGAGAACATGTGAGGGAGCACTTTGCCCTGGTGAACTGTAACTGACATCTGATTAGGGATAGGATTGCTTTCTTGTCAATGGTGTTTTGTTATGTGAAAGATATCAGCATTGAATACAACAGACGAACCTGTCACGTTTTGTGTTGAAAGGAAACCCTCTTCCTATTCAGTGATTATGATTTGCCTGTTTCTTCTGATGGTCGTGCACTGCAGCTGAATATTATTTTGCCCTGGAATGCATGGATTTGGGTTAAGGCTGTGTTTTAAAGTAGCAAGCATGGTTTGTACTAAATTTCTGGGATTGGAAGGTCTGCCAGCTCTATTCAGGGGAAGCAAATATGGCAATGATCCATCCTTGCAGATTAATAAATCTAGGATTACATTCAGCAGTGGTAGAAGTGTGTGTAATTCTCAACAGTACCCTTGTCATGCTTCAGAGTTAGGGAGGTATAAGAGAAGAATATTTCTGCTGTAATGTTAGATTATGCAATGTGTCTTAAATATAACACATAAACACCTATCCCCATGGCATGTGTTAGCTATGTTGTGATCTGGCCCTAGGGTGATACATCAGGGGAAAGAGGACCAGAGGGATAGGGCAGAGAGGCTGCATAGCACATGGTTGCCCAAAGGAAGGTTTCTTCTCTCAGTAGTCTTAGAAGAAGGGGAATTTGCCAAGCAGAAAAAGGCTTAGGTGAGCTTATCCTGGCTATTGGCATCCAGCGTTTAGTTTCTGTACAATCTTGAAAATGTGGTTGTCCAGAAAAAAAGCAATCTATCTGTAGCAGGAGTCATGATCAACGGAGACAATTTAAATCAGCCCTCTGTAGGAATTGTAGGTCTACTGTATTCTACTGTATTGCTAAGTAAAAATGACCAAATTTTAAAAGGACTGACATTCCAATGCCATGGCTCTTAATGTAAAATGACATGGCTCTTAATGTAAAAGGGAATTTTATGCAGTGACCTGGAAGCCAGAAGATCCTCTTTACCAGAAACAAGCATGTCATCTCATTTTGTTTTTGCAGCTTCTTCTTGAAACTTGGTTGCTTGAGCACAGCTCCTCTGTAAGCCATATAATACACTCTCTTAAGGACAGAATTAAATTGGGTTCTGCTGTGGATTTCCCTGAGCTGTGGGTTTGATTTGGTTGAGACCGAGTAACCAGCCAGACTCACCCATCGACCTCAAAATCATCTGATGTGACTTGGGGAGATCCAGATCAACATTTTAATCAGTGGGCCACACAATATATAGTTATTGTCTAAACAAGGGGTTCTCAGCCTTCTTTTGCTCAAGGTAGCCTTCTGAGCCTCATTTACCTCTGGTGACCTCAACATGCTGACTGCTAGCAGGTACACATTTATTGTAAAGTATAATAATTTTCAGTATTTATGCTGCTGAGATGAGCAGACATGATGAGATTTATGACAAATTGATTCTACACCTGGGAGTTAAGTTTAGGTGGCTCCCTCAAAAATCTATTATACCCCTTAGAGTTATAGCATGGTCAAATGGCCTACATTGAGAACCACTGATCTAAAACATTAATACCAGTGGTTTTAAACAAAAGAATACTTCTCCCAATGCTCATCAAGCTAATACATTGTCTTCAGACTTAATTAATTAATTCAAAAGATTTCCCTGAATACCTGAAGTTGAGGAGGAATATGACACATATTTGCTTCTTTAGTGAAGAAAAATCTGACTAGTCTGTGTGTCTCACAATAGTTATATAACTGTCGTCAGTGTGTTTGTGTGTATATGCATGTGTAGTTTTTGTTGAAGTAATTCCACCTTCTGCATCTTGCCTCAGAGGGGTCTAAACCTATGTCTTGGATTTATAGACCGTAAAGCATTGTTAAATTACACTCTTTGTTGGAGGGATGCAAATAATCAGAAATAGCATTATTTATGTTGCCAATTTGATTGGGCAAATATGGAAGAACATCAACTTCTTAACAAATTATAAACTTGAGACAAACAGTACAATCTCAGATTGTGTTTGGATCATGCCCTGATAGTTATGGAGTGGTGGCTTCTTCGAGATTTTCAAAGGTGACTAAAGCAAATAGTAATTTTAATTGTTATATAATTCTCATAACCCTGACATTAATTAATAAGCACAATTGGCCATAGGACTGCATGCTGATACTCACAATACCTAAGCTTGGTATTGGCATTCTTTTAAAAATGGTTAATGCCAACTAGGTTTGCTTGTTACCTTTTTTATTTTCCCTTCATTACTAAGGTAGACTTTTTTATTTTCCCCACCCTTAGAATGTAAATATCTGCGCCAGAGCCAGTTTGTGTAATACATCAGGCATCAGGCTAATAGAAAATGGGAGATATTGAGTTCTAGTCCCACCTTAGGCACAAAACCAGCTGAGTGAACTTGGGCCAGTTGCTATCTCTGAGCCATAGGAAGTAGACAATGTTAATCCATTTCTTTAAAATGTTGCTGTGAAAGTTGCAGAGAGTAGTCCAGACAATTGCCAGCAATCAAAAAGCGGGAGGGAGGGAGGGAGGGAGGAAGGAAGGAAGAAAGGAGATGGGAATTATTTCCTTTAATTTTCCTTGCATTAAATTTACGTTTATTTTATCATGTTACACTGAAGTTGTGAGCTATCCTGAAAGACTGCGTGGGTAGCTGCTGCCGTCATTCCCTGTTTTAGGGCAGTGAAAGTTTTCAGAGCTGCTATGTGGCATAGAAAGTCAGACAGCAGGATGAGAGTGATATTTCTTTGCAGCATCCTGCTAGTTCCTTAATTAGCCTGTATCACTGTCATTGTATGGATGAGTGTTCTTCAATAGTATTTTGAATAGAATAAGATGGCATTTTCACATGCAGTATTGTAGGCTGTAATTGCCTCATTTTAGAGTGTCATCTGTAGGTGCCACCATCCACATATTTCTTTACAGTTGGGAGGGGGGTTGTAATCTAAATCTAATAATTTAATCTTGGCCCATCAATTGAGCAAAGGAGACAGATGCTGAGCTATGATTGATTGCTTCCCATGTTGGAAAACAAACACAGACTAGACAGTAGGCACCAGTACTGGGAACACAATTGCATTGTCAGACTCAGCATTCTTTTTTTAACTTGCTGCATTTATATTGGAACCAATCTTGAATGGTTTTGCCACTTTGCTTTTCTATTATAATTCCCGCTGTTTTCCATTTTTCTTCAACAGAGGGTTGCTGCTTTAGCGAGACTCTGGGGAATTATTTCTAAGCCAAAGCACTAAAAAGTAATACATTAGGGCTACAAAACTGTTTTTACATACTGCTGTGACAAATTATGGACTAATTAGTTTATTTCAGCAGGTACTGTACAGCTAAGAGTTGAATAACCACTAAATTAGGTCAGTGAAAGGCCTAGTAAATATGTGTGCACAGCCTATAAGTTAGCTTTTATTAGTTAGTTTTTTGTGCTTAGTGGGTAGTTTGTTGGGTAGTTTATGATTCGGTATCTTATGTGAACCCAGAAAATGGGTTAATTGTATAATTGTGTAGTTAGCCAATGGATGAAGAAGCACAATTTGCCCTGGTGTCCATATTTTTAGCGGTCAGAATTCTTGTACCGTAGGAAGAACTTGCGAAAGATTGAATTTAAAAATGTTCAAGAATAAATTACCCCTGGAGATGGAGGTAAGCATTTCATGGAGATGAAGAATCTTGTTACGGAACTGAGCTGTATTGAGAATTGAGAGAAGGAATCAAAAACTTAACTGGTCTATGAGCCATTCGTTATGTCTGAATATCAGTCATCAGGTTTGGTGGACTCTGCTTACAGATCCTGTTTCATAGCTACTTCCTAGTTTGTACTCATTGAAACTCCATGCAAGACAATCTTTATTAAGTGGACCCAAACTGGGACTGCTAGGTACAATACCTGCATTTTCTTTTTGGCTTTATAGTTAATATAGAAGAATGACGTTTATTTGCCATAATGTTGACGCAGTCTGGTTGTCTTCTAAAAAACAAACAAACCTAAAAAGGAACAATGATTTAAGTCCTAGACCTAGAACTAGCCAAATAGAAACATTGCATCAGGCTTTATATTCTTAGTTGTGCCAAATATGAAATATCATAATTTGCCCGTGTGCTATGACAATTTCTTCTTTACATGTTCATTTTTATGCCTGAGGGATTTCCATTTTCGTATTCCTAAAAAAAAGAACAAGGGAGAGTCAGGAGAGAGAACAGCAGCAAATAGTTTGCCTTGCTGGTCAAAAACCAAAAGTTCTACAAGAAGGTTGATTATTTGAGACACTCATTCTTTGGCAGTTGTCCTGGGGTCTGCCCTTGGCAACTTTGGTTCTCTAGATCAGCTCAAACATTGATCTTTTGGGCAGGAGACACATGATGGACACCTTCATAATTGTCATCATTTATTATTGCTTTTATTATTGTTTGTGATATGTGAATCAGGCAGGATTTATCTATTTTGTTTACAAATTAGCCACATTCAAGTTACTTTAGTTTCAAAAGTAGACTATTCAAAATGCAGTCTCCTCTGCAGTTCTTGAAAATGGGCATAATATGCTGGGAAGCTTAAGTGTTCAGCCTGTAATGAAATGCCTCTTGTCAGCTCCTATTCCAGTTGAGTGTGTGGAGGAAAATTTTCTAATGTGGCTTGCACCAACTTCATGTCCTCCAGATAGATACATGGAACATTTTTCTCACATAAGACAACTGTAGGCTGATAGTATATTGGATTTGTTAGACTATTTTTTATTCTTTTTTCTACTGTACTAGAGCACAGTACTTAGAATTTTACGGAATCTGTTGGCTTGCTTTAAAAATTGGCACAATGTTTGATTTATATAAATAATGGGGTTAACATGAATCAAAGCACTATAAGACTCTGAAAGATGTAATCTCATATACAGAAACAACTTGGGAACAATGTCTTTTGGAAAGTAATATGGATAGGGTGGCATTTCTATTTAGGTATAATCAGGGATTAAGAGATCCCCGATAAAGGATCAACTTCAGGGATCTCCAATCAAGGATCATAATCAGATATCAAGAACCAAACTTTGAAACTATAAAATAGGAAGAAAAGTAGGATTTCCACTACCACTTCCCTTTTTCAATACTTTGAAAAGTGAATAATTTCATCCCACAAGAAAAAAAGAAGAGAAAGTTTTAAGCTGCAGTACTCTTGTATTTAAAATATTATTATGGATAAGGATATGCCAGTTCTTTTGGGAGATAGGTCACTGCTACCTATAACTTGTTTCAGAAAATGACACAGAACTTGGTAAAAAAAAATAGTGAAGAAATATTAGATTTGCCTTTTTGGTGTTCAGGATGAAATGACTACAAATTTGGGTCTGACCACAACAAAAGCCCTAACGATTCTGAGAGACCAACTATCAACGTTGCTGGAAGGACATCAGAAGGAAAGGAAGAAGGTGATTTCATGGAAGGTAAGCATTGCAACTTTGTAAAGTAGGTATATCACTCTCAATTTTACCTGTTTTTATGTTTTAAGACCATCCTGTGCATTTTAGGTTAAAGCTTAAACAGTGAACAAGGGTACTTACTGTAGACTACGTAAGTAAGCAAGATTGTTATTTATTTATTAATTATAGAAATGTATATGGCCAGCCATCTTATTCGGATACCTCTGGACAGCTAGCAAGCATAAAACAGAAATACACCTATAATAGTGGTACCTTTGTACTCGACTGCTTCAAAACTCATTGAATTTGGTATTTGATGCATTGCGATAGGAAGAGGGGGGTGGCTGCAGAGAACGGACAGGAAGTCAGCCATGCTGGGAAGGACACTGACATAGGAAAAGGGACAGAGAGGAAGTTCTTCCCAACCAAAACAAAGGATCAGCTGGTAAGTCATATGGTTTGTTTGGTACTCATCATTTTTAGTATTCATCGCATCTCCCGGAAACAATTAATGACGAGTACCAAGATACCAATGTACATGGTTTAGGAAAAATAATAAAAGATGCCAGAGAAGAAATCAATCCAATTTGCTCAAGGTAAAAACACAAAGCATTAATAAACATTAGAATATGGCATTTAATTTCCAGTTTACATGTGAGCAATCAGCATTAAGATAATACTGACTTCATTCCTCTGAAGCTGGAGGAAAGTGGTAGTAGTTGGGGAAAATATATGAAAGTTGCTGGTTTGGTGGGTACCCTGATACAGAAGGCACATTTTCTCTCTCTTAGCACTTCCTGTTGTATAGTAGTTATCTACCTATAATCTAAGTGTGTGGATTTGAGGTAATTTTTTGTTTAGAAGCAATTCTCCATTTACTTTTTGATTGCAAAGCCGTAGCGGCACAGTAGTTAGAATGCAGTAATGCAGTTTGAATCCCACCAGGCTCAAGGTAGACTCAGCCTTCCATCCTTCCAAGGTGGGTAAAATGAGGACCCAGATGGTTGGGGGCAATAGGCTGACTCTGTAAGCTGCTCAGAGAGGGCTGTAAAGCACTGTAAAGCGGTATATAAGTCTAATTGCTAATGCTATTTTTGGTGTTCAGAGAAGTGAAAAACTTTCAGCAATAGGGCTTAGCTGGGATGAGAGTTAGGCCACCATGAGATCCAAGGGAAAATTGAATGCCAAACTTTAATTTGGGATATATATATATATATATTTATAGTTAGAGGTTTTGCTGGATTTATGGTTGTAAAGGTTGCCAGTAACCTTTACCATTCAGGGAAGGAAAAGTGTTAATCCCAGGATGTCAAATTTCTATGATATTTCCTGCTGTTGAGAGGCCAGAAAAAAGAACTAGCATTTTTTGTAGACAGGGCTCCTGAACATCTGTCCATCAGTCTGTTTCGTTGGCTGTCTATCTGTCTATCAATATCTATCAGTCTATCAATCTATTACTCATGGAATATGGATAACAAGAATCTTGTACCTACTGTCCTTGCAGTCCATTGTAACTTAATTCCACTGTTCTTTCTCTTGATCTTTGCAGTTGAATAATAAAGTCTAGTTTCCATTTGTGAATGTAGCCCCATTGTTTATACTTTTCCTATTGTAGGAAGTATGGAAGGCCAGTTTTCTATATCATGGCAACCGTTGTTCCTGTTTTCACTGGCCAGGGGCATCTCTGATGCTTCTAACTATGCTGCTACTATTCTGCTGCCATGGGAGCCAACCCCAAGGAAGGTAAGTGATCTGTACATTTTCTTGCCCTTCAATTCATATAGAAAACTGTTGATATAGACTGCTGGCCACCTGCAGTTTGGCAGTTCAAATCTCACTAAGCTCAAGGTTGACTAAGCTCAAGGTTGACCAACCTTCCGAGGTTGGTAAAATGAGGACTCAGGTTGTTGGGGGCAATATGCTTACTCTGTAAACTGCTTAGAGAGGGCGGTAAAGCACTGTGAAGCGGTATATAAGTCTAAGTGCTATTGGTATTGCTATATTATATGGAAAACCATAATCATGTTTGCTTTTTAGCACAATCATACTTTAAAGTTCACACAAATTCAGTCTGGATTGTGTAGGATTTATTAAACACATGAATGGTTTCCAGCCAGGTTGAAAACACATTACAATAATAGTATCTTGATCTGGTGACAACAGGAAGTGTGTGTGTGTGTGTGTGTTAAGATTATAATGGATTCTTCAAAGAAAATGATTTACATTATCATATATATTTATTTATGTTTCCATAGTATGAATCCAAGATCCACCCAAAACCTCCTGTTTTTACCTTGACCAATATGGATATGGAATAAAAACTGTGCTAAGATTTAAGTATGTGGATAGGCTCATAAGTGACCATATGATTAGTGGCTGAAAGCTAGTAGGATTGGTGATAGGGCTATGCAACTGCCTAATCGTTCTTAAGATTTCACACTTTCCCCCCTTTGTTGGCTGCCTTCATGCTTATGAAACTTACCCAAGTATTTCTGAAAAATTGCTATGAAGATTTTTTTTCCACCTTGCTTCAAAACTGGGCATAAAGTGCAATTTGGTGGAGAGTCCTGCAGCTACCAATGCCTGGCCTTGAAAGGATCTTATTTTTTTTAAATGAAGTTTATTCAAAGGAATTTTGACAGGTGTGACTTCCTAGTCAGTTTTTTCAACCAAAGGACTCAAGCTGAACAGTTCCAGACGAAGATGCCTTGTGGCTTCAAGTGAAGGATAAAATGTTATGTTTAAAAATGTTAAATGAATAAAATATTATGGTATTTCACTGCCTAGAGTTATTTATGGGAAATAAATAAGTAAGCAAACAAACAAATAAATAAAGTATTCAGAATTTCATCAGACTGGTAGCTTAATTTTATTCTATTGCAGTTAGCAATGAGATGCACATATAACTCTGTTACGTCGCATTCTTTTATGAACAAACTGACTGAGACAAAGGGCTCTCTGGTTGGCTGGCCCTGAGAGAACTGAAGAGAAATATTTTATGTGTTATAATCTCACTTACTTTCCTGCTATAGTTGCATGATTTGAATGAATAGGAGTTGTAAATCCTTCTTGGGTTAAACCAGAGGTTTCCTTACTAACTCCTCTTGGCATTTATAGGTAGAGTCAAACCTGCTCTGGGTCTGATCGTAATTCTTTCAGCTACTTAAAAAGTCTCATATTTTGCTTTAAACAGTGAAGGTTCAGAAATTGTAAATGGCTTGGCACTGTTCTTCCTGGTGCTACTTGACCTCTTTGTGATTGGACGGCAAGAAAGGATGAAACACCGAGAAATTGAGAGGAGACTTCGGAAAATCATCAGCAGAATAAATGGTAAGACACCCTCTTCTTCCTCCTTTATTATTTTTTTGTTACCCTAAGTAGATGTGGCTGCATTCTTTTCAAAATCAGATCTTAGGACCTTTTCCATTGATTTTATTATTTATTTCATAGATTTATGTCCCGATTTTCATTCAAGAGCTCAAAACGGTACATAAATGTCCCTCCCTCCCATTTTTTCTCCACAAGAATAACCTGTGTGTTAGAATGTTTAGGCTGAGAGGGAGTGACTGGCCCATTGATCCCTAGAGAGATGTTGTGAGTAGGAACTACCACTTGGATCTCCTTACTCATAGTCCAACACCTTAACCACTACACCATGAAGACACTCTACTTTTTTTGTCTGAAGGAATAATCTATTCTTAACTAGCAGCTGATAATTCTCTAGAAGATTCATACAGAATGTGTCCAAAAATGATATTCTTTTGCTTTCTTCCTTTGTCTTTATATTCCGTCATTGCTACAATCCTTCCCCGAACCCCCCTTCGATCTACCTAATGTTTTCATGACAGATTTGAACCAGGCATTTGGTTTGATTTTGTTTTCCTTCATTTGATGGTATCTCATTAGAGACTGTTGTAAAATCGGTGGTCATATAAATTATACATACACAAATATATATAGAGGTATCCTCAATTTTTCCTTATTCCAGTTACTGCAATGTTGCTACAGTATCCTGTAACTTATGTTTTAGGACAGTAATAGAAATACTTTTTCCTTTTTTATTTTCTATACTTGCAAACCATGTCTTCATTCAAAAAAGGAATTTGGAGTCATATGCCCCAATATCGGATACAGATAGTCCTCAACTTACAACAGTTCGTTTAGTGACCATTCAAAATTACAACGGCACTGAAAAGAGTGACTTATGACCATTTTTACACTTACAATTGTTGCAGCTTTCCCAAGGTCATGTGATCAAAGTATTTAAACTAAATACAATATAAGCTTGAAATTTAAAAATTCTTTGGTAAATAAATTTTAACCTAGGGCAGGAATAATGCAGCAAGCATACTTCCTGTGGCTGGATATTTTGAAACTCGGCTGCCACTATAGAGAAGAATGTCTCATATCTATGGGGACAGAGGATAATCTTAAAAGCACATGAAGTTTGATAAAGACCCCTGACCAAATCACTGCTGCTGTTTTTGTTCCCTTATGTCCCTCCATCCGGATCTCCATCCTGTTCTGTCTCCTGTGAACAAACATATTACTTGCCAAAGTTACCCAGATGTTGAGATTTTTGATGCACTACAGGGAAAGCTGCAAGAACCTCTGCTGCAGTTTACAAACTCTATAGGAAGACCAAACAGTTTGTTTGTAGCATGAACTAAACTAATGAATTGCAAACGATGCCATTAAAATGCATGTTTTATTTAGGAGGTGTGTGTAGGAGTGATTGAAAAATGAGTGATTGAAAAAACAGAAAATGTGGAGAGTATAACTCCTCTTGCCATGGTTGAAATGAATATACAGTAGTTTCTCTAAAATGGCATGGATGCCAACAAATCCGGGAGGATTGTATTAATTAATACCGGGGCTAGAAGGAGAAGGTTAAGCTTTTATTTTGACCTTAAAATGAACTCAGAATAAATTCCTGCTGAAACTGAAATCTGGATCAATGTTTAGCAGTACGACCTTAGTGGATGGGACCTCATCAAATAATCCCTTCATGCATGGAGGGTGGCCAAAAAGAATTATTTATACAACATTGGAAAGAGAAGTCTGCACATGATTTGCAGTGGTGGATTGCCAATATGTGTTGTTTGTTAACCTTGAATGACATTTTTCAAGAGAGAAAAAAGGAAGGAAGCTAACAAACTATGTATTCTAATTTTTTTGGTACTGTTCTGGTGTTGCCTATCTACTTCTTCCTTCCCTCCTGGAATATTTTTCCTATTAGTATTTTAGTCAGTATCTATATAACAATGATATATATGTTTGATATCTTTATTTTTCTATCATTACTGCTTGTTTAATAACAATTTTCTGTTAATCTGATATTTCAGATGCTTTAAAAGAGAGTAAAGAACTCATCTGGACAAAAACTATGTACCCTGACCTTCACATGCCCTTTGCGCCATCCTGGTCGCTCCACTGGGTCTATAGGGATGGTCACCTTGTCAACCTCCCAGTAAGCTTGTTGGTAGAAGGTGATATTGTTGCTCTAAGGCCAGGACAGGAATCCTTCACCTCTCTTAGAGGGATTAAGGTAACTCAGATTTTTCTTCTTGATGGTAATGATGCTGCTGATTCTTATTTGTAAAAAACAAGAATTTGGCACGTCCAAAGTCTGTTTTGGGGTTTTTTGGATTCAAAATATTTCATATTTTTCTTCGTAAACATGAGTATTAGAAACACCCATACATTTCTTCCTAAAAGGACCATAATGGTAAAAAATTCTTTAAAAATGGAAACCAAATAGTTCAGAAAGCATATACAGCTTGTGACATATACAGGTTGTGACTTCTTTCTGTAATGGGAAGAATGGATTGAAAACCGTAATAAATAGCAATAGTACTTAGACGTATATACCGCTTCACAGTGTTTCACAGCCCTCTCTAAGCGGTTTACAGAGTCAGCATATTTCTCCCAACAATCTGGGTCTTCATTTTACTGACCTCAGAAGGAGGTCAAACTGCTGGCAGTCAGCAGCGTTAGTTTGCAATACTGCATTCTAACCACTGTTGCCACCACAGCCACTGTGCATTGCCTGTCATTGCTTCTTCAGCGTGGTGGGCTTAGTGGTGCATTTATCTGTTTTCATTTTTTAAAAAGTATGCTTAATTTATTATTATTAGATGCCTTGAAGGTTCTGTGAGAAGAAATGCAGGGTTCACATAATAATGCTATAAAACAGAATAGAATTCTTTATTGGCCAAGTGTGATTGGACACACCAGGAATTTGTCTTGGTGCAAATGCTTTCAGTGTACATAAAAGATACATTCATCAAGAGTCAAGCATTATAAGGTACAACACTTAATAATAGTCATAGGGTACAATCAGCAATCAAATCATACTAGGAAACAGTCAATATAAATCTATTATAAATATAAAAGACTATTGTGTCAGCCAAACAATAGTAAATTATATGTTTTAGTAAAGTAAGATGAAGGGGACAGGATGGTTCAGTGGCTAAGACACTGAGCTTGTCGATCAGAAAGATCGGCAGTTTGGTGGTTCAAATCCTTAGTGCAGTGTAACGGAGTGAGCTCCCGTTACTTGTCCCAGCTTCTGCCAACCTAGCAGTTCGAAAGCATGTAAAAAATAGGGACCACTTTGGTGGGAAGGTAACAGCATTCCGTGCGCCTTTGACATTTAGTCAAGCCGGCCACATGACCATGGAGACGTCTTCGGACAGCGCTGGCTCTTCGGCTTTGTAATGGAGATGAGCACCGGCCCCTAGAGCCAGAAACGACTAGCACATATGCGCAAGGGGAACCTTTACTTAAAGTAAGATGAATTGCTGTTGGTTGCTTAAAGAAGTTTAAACTTTCTGTAAGCTACTTAAGTTACCTATTTGTTAGATAGTTTCTGTCACTGTCTCATCTTTTTCTAAAAGGATGATGAACACATTGTCTTAGAACCAGGGGATCTGTTTCCTCCTTTTTCTCCCCCACCTTCCCCCAGTGGGGAAGTGAAGAAAGGACTCCAGAATCCTCAGATGTTTCGACTTTTTCGGGTCACAAAAACACCAGTGATCGAAAATGTTCGGTAAGTTCTTAATTTTGGATAGAGTTCTTCTCAAAGAGTTAACAGAGATTTAACAGAGTACAGAGCCGGCCACATTATTGACAGCATTTTTAAGATCCTCAGTGACTTGTAATTTGTTTATTTCAGGTTATGTTTAGACATGGGTTTATCACGGCGTGTGACTGCTCTAGATAACGAGAGATTCACAGTACAGTCAGTGATGCTGAAGTTTGCTGTTCCGGTTGTGCTGGTATGTCTAATTCATTATAAGAAGCAGCTCTTTGGTTTTGGTCCAGTGAAGTTCTAGGTGACTAGAACTATCCTGATTAGTGATGGTTTTCTGTGCCTTTGAGAAATAGTCCTTGATTCTTTTTTTTTTCTTTTTTTGCAAGTCTTGAATATTCATTTGTAGAAGTAGGAAGGAACTGTTTTGCATGCAGAAGAGAACTAGACAAAACTGATGGAATGGTTTTGGAGGGAGAAAGAGAGAGGGGAGAGAATGAATTGTTACAGTCATAAACCAACCCAGAGGAAGAGAAAATAGCTTAACTAAATCTTAAGGTGATCCCTCTCTTTCCCTCTCAATCTCACTAGTAAGATGGGTGTATTGGGTATCCAGGTTTTAAAGGAAAATGGGAATATATGTGCACAGTTAAACCAATATATTTGCAGTGTTCATTTTAAAAAAATGTCTGATCTGGATACAGTAGTGCATGACATAGAGAGAGACCTCTTGTTTTGACTACCGTGACATGGACTAAGTACAATTGCTTTAAAATAAAATGTTTGCAAACCTCAGTCAAAATATTGATGGAGACCTGTTCCAGGGAAAACAACTTTAATGGCTACTGGTCCTTTACAAGCACAATTTGAAATTCTTTATTTCGAAAATGACATATACATCTGCTTGGAATTTAAGATCTAGATGAGAAATTCATTTTGTCATGCCATCATGGGAGACTGGGAATAATTCCAAAACAAAATCTTTTCAGCAGCTGCTCCGAAGAAAACCAGACTAGATCTTGTCTATGGAGATTCTCAGTCATCCAGGTCAAAGGTGCTTTTTTTCAAGAGGCAACTGGACTTTCTGGTTTTTTCTTTGAAGACGTTTCGCTTCTCATCCAAGAAGCTTCTTCAGCTCTGACTGGGTGGTGGGGAATGGAAGGATTTATACTCCTTGCAGAGAGCTGGTCATTTGCATTCTTTTAGTGGGTCGTTAAGGTTACCTACAGGTTTATTTATGTCATCATGGTTACCTGAGTGGTGAAAATGGATGTGGAGCCTTCTTGGAACTGTTGAAAGGACTGTATTGTAGATTGGAGATACAACATCATCGATCTCCAATCTTCAACATAGTCCTTTCAGTAGTTTCAAGACGGCTCCACACCCATTTGAATGCTCAGGTGACCCTGAGGTGAGGACACAGATAAACCTCCAGGTGGCCTCAGTGATTCTCTAAAATGCAAATGACCAGCTGTCTGCAAGGAGTATAAATGCTTCCATTCCCCACCAACCAATCAGAACCAAAGAATCTTCTTGGATGAGAAGCAAAAGGTCTTCAAAGAAAAACAAGAAAGTCCAGTTGCCTCTTGAAAAAAAGCACCTTTGGGACAGACTAGATCTTATTTGTGGTGGAGGGCAAAATGAACTTTTATCCTTAGCCATATTTCAAAATCAAGCTTGCTGAAGCACCTTTTAGCTGGCAAATGCTGTTTCCTTAGGGTGTTATTGACAGATTTTAATTACATTGTTTTGATGTTTGGAATTTAAGTGCTGTTTGCCTTGAGCGCTGTTTTTCGGAAAATTGCTTGCCTATTTTCTAAAAAATATATAATGAAAATGACAAAGTCTGCATTCAGAGTCTCAGAGTCATCTCTCTGTTTAAACTACAGTAACAGCAAATAAAGTGAACCAATCTATTTGTGTAATGGGTGTTCTAGTTTCTTTGATTCACCCCAAATCTGGTCATTGTATAAAATAATTATGTTTGATATAGAAGGGTGGGAGTCTGAAAGCTGAGTTTTTAATGTTGTTTCCTTTCTTTAAATGGCAGCTTGGCTTCCTGATCACCAATGCCATGCGTTTTTTTTTCATGGCGGGTGGAATAGTCCCTTGGCCATACATGTTTCTTCAGCTTCAGGTAAAGAAAACTATGCTCTTGTTATCCCCAAATTGGTTTTGGTTCTCACTTATCAAAAAAAGAGAGTACCTTTTGTATTTACTATTAAATACTTGTGTGATGTTCATACTTTTGTATATGCTATGTCCCACTATTAAGCGGTGTTCGTTAGGAGTGCATTTCACAGTGAAAAGGATATTTCAGGCAGTTATTTGACTTGTTGAAGAACTTTGGAGGAAGCAGGGCCCATTTTGCTATTATTTTGCACTCTGATTTTCGGCTCCTGTTTTGTTTTTGACAGAAGAAATGGGGCATTCAAGGGAACCCAGTATAATTGGTTGCTGCTTGTGTTCAGACCTTTCTGAGAAGCAAGCTCAACACCTTCATATGATGTCCTGAGAATTACAGCTTTAGGGAACTGTGGCACATGGGCCTATTAGCAGCCCCAGTTTGTTATTCTAGTTCTGCTGATGTACAAGTAAACATGGCAAGAATAAGTCTTTCATGGAGATAGGTTTTAAGGCTCTTGAGATTCCACCTGTAATTTACCTTTTCTTGCATTTCCCCTTTATTCATGTTTATATTCTTGTATATGTAATTTCAGTGATCTTAAAAAACAGGATGCTTCTGGGACACCTGTATAATGTCTTTATGGCTTTGGTCATCACTGACTATCTGGGGAGGTACTACATCCTTAGCTATCGATGCAAAGTGGTTGTACTCATTGTCACTTGGAATGGCATTACAGGTTAATGGAGTCTTGCCTATCCTCCCACTCCTGTTTCCAGTCCTATGGATTCTTGCCACAGCTTTTGGTGAAGCCAGAGTTCTAGCCCAGATGAGCAAAGCTTCCCCTACATCCTTGGTAGGTATTTTAACAATAAAGAGCGGTGGGAGGATGGGCTGGGGGGGAAAAATGGAATGGGAATTCACAAACCTCCTTTAATATTGAGAGAGGGAGATCCTATGCTCCTTCTTTCCCTTTCCCTGTTTTTTTCTTTATCATTCTTTGGAATTGGAGGTATTCCTTAGGGAGTGGTTAAAGGGATAAAGGGACAAAACTGAAACTGGTTTGGGCTTTGAGCATGAACAAAATGGGAATTATTCAGAGGATCTGATAGACCATCTGGTGTTGCAATTCTCAACATTTTCGTGAGCAGGGTTTCCAGACTTCTGTAGAAGGTAGTTGGTAAGTTTCCATTTTAGCTTGCACTGGTCTTTTGATTCTGAATTGTGTAACCTTTCTAATGAATAACTAGATGTTATATATGTTTTTAGAATTGCAGACCTTATGGGGGTTTACCAATAACAGGAATAATGTTTTTTTCTTGATTGTGTAGATTCTACTGTCAACTGATTTATATCATTCCTGCTTCTTTCTGCTTCTCCTATTCAGTCTTGTTCTGCTTCTTCCATTCCTTCTGCTTCCATCTCTGCTTGCTTGCTGTAGGCATGTGAAGCTTGGTGTCCTTATTCTCCTCTTCCTTTCTCCAGCCTCTTCATTGTTTGCTTCAGTGCTCGTATTCTCAGTGTTTCCCTTCTCCATTCCAGAGTCCAGAAATTGTGGTTCTTTGGGCAATACGCTTACACCCCAAATGTAGACTTGTATCATTGCTCTTTGCCCTCTGTAAGCTTAATTGGGTCTTTGCCACTTCTGCTTTGGCTTAAAGTAGCACTGTCTCTTGTAGCACTTTGCCACCAAAATCATCTCGCACAATTACATGCTTCTGTCCTCTTGGTTTATATATCTCTTTTCCTTTCCATGCTTTCCCTTTGTCTGGGGTTTGGAATTAAGACTCTTTGTTCTCCCAGCCTGCATGTTTCTGCTTCTTCTCCCTGTTTCTTTAATTTTGCCTTCAACTTTCCTGACTGGTTTCCTCTTCCAAGTCTTCTTCTGAATCACTTTCTACTTGATGCTGCTGCTCCTTACGTTCCACCTTAACAGCTATCTTGATTACTTTTGGCTCATTTTTAATTTAGGATGTGTTTGCTTTTAACCAAAAGCTTGTTTTAAATTTTAATATTAGTCCAAGATTAAGTTGCTGTGTCCCTCAGTATCTTTTCATGGTCAAAAAAGAGACTTGGTTCTTTTGGGCTGTTTTTTTTCCTCCCAATTTCTACAGGAATATCTGAGGTAGCATACTTTTCAGGTAGAGCTTAGCCTACAGAGATCTCCTTTCATTCATGTATCCTAGTGGTGACAAATATTTTCAGAAGGATTTTCTTCATGCATCCCTTCCAAATATCTTGGTAGTAACCAATGTTATTTTTTTTTTTGCTGCAGCTGGCTAAGTTCTCAGAAGACACACTCAGTAGCTACACAGAGGTGGTATCTTCCCAGGTATATTTTATTGAACAGTCTTGCATCCTGTTCTGTGTTCTTCTGTGCAGTCCATCCTTCCTTGTTTCCAAATGCTTGGCCTCTTCTTCTTGTTTTCTGTATCTTTGGCTTGTTGACACTTTCATTTTGCTATACTGTGATGGTTTGCACGCTTACTGCACACATTTTCTATACTCTCTTCCCTATAGTGAATGGTTACAGCGTACAGTTTCATCTGATTTTTTTGAGAACAAAAGGGCATTTGAAGTACGCCTGTGGAATTTTTCAAAAGTTTATTTTAAGGAAGCACATAATTCACATTGCTTATCTAGCTGAATGAAAATAACTGACAGATGGTCCAAGGGACTGGAAAAAAGCATACTAAGAATTTCAGGCTGCATACTCTATGTCTGTGTGTCAGAATTAGATTTAGGAAAGTTAAATATGAGAAACTGTGTATTTCTATGAGATTAGATGGATCAAATGGGTGGTACAATTTCAAAGTTTATCCAGGTAGTCTACATGTTATAATCTGATTAATGGGATCCGAACTCCTATCATTCATTACTTCAACCTGTTTAATGGTTCTTTCTTAGATGCTCAGGTTGCCTCATAAGGCCATCTAAACTGAGAAAAGAGAATATGCTTTACCATTATCTGGAAAAAAAAAACTAGAGTTTTACCAAATCAAGAAACAGTTCATTGGTGGAACTTGTTGCTTTATTCTATCTAAATTAAGAAGCTATTTCGATTGCTAGTTGTATTCAGTAATGAGTGTATAAGAAATGGTAGTATTAAGTGGGCAAATTTTCTGTGGTATAAATTCAGGTGGGTGATGATGAACTGGTGCCTAATTTTTTAGTTCTTTGGAGCAATCCTTTGTACTTTGAAACAATACTGCAGAGAGGGAGAGGGAGGAGAGAGGAAGGGAGAGATAGCATTTCTTTTCCCATGTTAAGTTTTTTTTAAAAGAAATGTAGCTAACTTAACTAAACGTTTCTTCCATTTTTCTGCGTCACTTGAAGATAGACTAAAGAAACTGCATATTTAGCTTTGAGAAAAAAAATGACTGAGGAAGACAAATATCTGAAGAGATGTCACAGAGAAGGTCAAAACCTGTTCCCTATTGTTCCAAAGTTGAGGGCATGAAGTAATGGTTTCAGATTACAGAAAGATGGATTCAAATTGATTTTTAGGGGGACCCCCCCCCTATTTAATAGTAAGAGCAGTTTTACAGTGGAAGCAAGGGAGATAATGGGCTCCTGTTTACTTGGTGTCTTCATGTGGAGATTGGATATCCTTCTCTTGTGGATGCTCAAGTTTGGATTCCTGCATGGAGCATGGGTTGAACTTAATGGACTGAATTATCTCTTCCAATTCTATAATTCTAAATGGAATTCTAGGCATATGTAGGTGAACAATGGAATCCTAGCCATAATTGTAGCCATATGAATCCCACTGCGCTAGACTAGACCAAAGACCTGTTTGTTCAGCACCTATTTTCCACATATTTTAAGAAAAATTAACATTAGAGGATATGTATCTGTTTTTTTAAATATCCTAGATTGAACAATCCTCTCAGAATTGCTCCACAAAGCTGAATCTAAGGTGAAATTCAGAATTCTGCCTGCACTGATTTTTTTTAGATACATGTTTGTCAACATTCAAATTTTTAGAGCTGTATTTGTCACAGTACAAAATAAAACAAGAAATATAATAACAGACAGAAAGAAAGAACAGAAGGGAAGAAAGACAAAAAAAACCCCTCTGAATCATCCTACTTCCTGTACATATTGCAAGTCCAACATTCCCTACAAGCTTTGTCATGCACTAGAGATCTGATTTATATGCAGGTTGCTATACTTAGTTTCTGTGGAAATGTTAAACTGTCACTTGCTACCAATCCTGCCTTTCTGGAAATAACCATGTTTCTATCTTAAGTCTATTTGAACTTGTCATTCTTCCTCATTTAGTTGACTAGTTGTTATGGCTTTTTCGGTAGGAAATGTTACGGTGTATCTGGAGCCATTTCCTGCAAGTTCTGAAGGGCAAGTCACCAACACTCACCTTCACCTCTAGTCTGCTTCACAGTCTGGGATCTGTCACAGTAAGTCTGATTGCAAGAAGAGTTGCAAAAAGGAACACAGACTTCCCTGCCCTATGTCTCATTGGCTAGTTTCCTTTATGGTTGCAAACAATTCTTCTAAAATCTATCCGAACGTGTTAGCTAGATATTGATGAGATAATGGTTCAGAAATATGGTCAGATTGATTTTAGGTTGAGGACCCAAGATATCAAGTTGCTACTGATTGGCAAGCTCTTTATCTTGGCTGGACTGACAGTAGTCTCTTCTATGTACAAAAAAAAAATGATAAAGCTGAGGTATCTAGTTTTAAATCAATAAACTACAAATGAGCAATAGGCATGCCCTTGTCCTTTTCAGCTTTTAGAACATTAACATTTTAATTTGCTAAGAATCTATTCTTGGGCTTTACTTTCCACCTATATTTCACAGGAGTCTTCACTCTTGTCCAAAACATGAAATGTGATAGAAGATCAGTAAGTAAGAGTTATAAAGGACACCACACACTGCTAAATGTCATTCCTTTTGGCCTTAGCTGATCTCTCCCTGAGCTAGGACTGTGCCTTGTTGTCTTCTTACTTTGCTTTCTTTTATGGCATCGGCACATATTGGGGAAAGTATTTCTGCATTCAAAAATATATATAAAAAGAAGTCTCGAGAGATTGATGGTTATTTGGAAATGGCCATTTGTCTTTCATTGCGTTTAAACAATGGAACATTGTGTCTGGCTCACTGATTCAGACATAGCCTTGCCCAATAGTTTATTGTATATCTCTGGGGTTTTGTCAGGTGTCTTGGGCTTGTTTTTAGGTGCTCTGCTGTGTGGATAAGCAAGGAATTCTGTCCTGGCCTAACCCCAGTCCAGAGACGGTTTTGTTCTTTAGTGGCAAGGTGGAACCTCCTCACAGCAGCCATGAAGATCTGACAGACGAACTCTCCACACGCTCCTTCTGCCACCCAGAGATGGATGAAGAGGTGAGGGATGCTTTCATAAAGGATACTCTATCAGGGTGCTCTGAGCTGTGTCTTGGTCTTCCTGACCTTTGTTTCATTTGTAAGGTAACACCAGTTAAACACTGCAGATGCATGCTCAAATTCTGCACTTAAATTATAGCAATAAAAAGAAAAGAAGAAAGGCGAACATAGGATAACTTTCCCCTTCATCCCAACAAGTGAAAAATTTTTTGACAGCTTGTAGCTATCTCTAAATGCAACATAAAGTCTCTTCTTCTCATAGCCCATTTCTTAATAAAATAAAAATCCAAATGCTTCATTTATTAGGAGCCTCTGTGGCGCAGTGGTTAGAGTGCAGTTTTGCAAGCTACTTCTGCAGCCAGCTGTCTACAATTTGGCAGTTCAAATCCTACCAAGGCTCAAGGTTGACTCAGCCTTCCATCCTTCCGAGGTGGGTAAAATGAGGACCCAGATTGTTGGGGGCAATAGGCTGACTCTGTAAACCGCTTAGAGAGGGCTGTAAAGCACTATAAAACAGTATATAAGTCTTAAGTGCTATTGCTATTTATCATTCTTTGTTAACAAAAGTCAAATAAGGACAACCAGATATAACTAAGTCCTTTATTTGGCCTTGATCAGATAAACAAAACATAATTTTTGAGTCTATTTTGGCACCTAAAATGCAAGTAATCCTTGATTTACAAGTGACTGTTCAAAGTTACGATGGTAGTGAAAAAAGTGTCCATTTTTCACACTTACAACCATTGCAGCATCCTCATGGTCACATGATCAAAATTTGGATGCTTGGTAACAGATTCATATTTATGACAGTTGCAGTGTCCCAAAATTAATGGGGAATCCAAATTCACTTAAGTTTTAAGTTAGTAAAACTTAACAATTGTAGTGATTCGCTTAACAGCCGTGGCAGGAAAAGTCATAAAATGGGGCAAAATTAACTTAATAAATGTCTTGCTTAGTGACATAAATTTGGGGCTCAATTGTGGTCATATGTCAAGGACTACCTATACTCAGCTTATCCATAAATTTCTACGATAGTCCACCTGCTTGTTTCCTCTTGCAGAGGTTTTCTTCTTACCTCTTTTACTTATGCTGTATTACAGCCTCATGAAAGGGATGCTTTGCTCTCAGGGCCCTTGTCGGACATGGTTCGCATCAGCAACGAGCAAGACAGGGCTGAGTGGTCCACCAGCAATACTCCCAAGTCTTCTGATACTCAGATTCACAAGAAACCAGCAGGTCGTAGCAAGCACCCTTCAGGATCTAATGTGAGCTTCAGCAAAGACATTGAAGGAGGAGATGAGGAGACAACTCAGGTAATGAAGGGCGAGCCTCTTCTGGCCCATTGTCTTCATTTCATGCGGGAGACAAAGCCAACATGGGTATCTACAGAACTGTGATGACCTGGGACGTGGCACAAAGGCAACACAGTCAGATAATCAGTAGGAGTCCCTTTATTAGCTCCAACTTTGCCCCCAATGTCCTGGTTACGTTCTGGTCTGAAGAAAAACTCTCCCAGGAACAGCCTTTGACTGCAGATATTCAAGTCCAAAACGTTGTCAACAGAAGCTTTAAGTCCAATCAAGGCAAGATGAAGTAATTAATCTGGCAGGGCAAGATAAGGAATTCCAGAAGTAAAGGAGCGGTAGTAAATCAACCCCGTTGGGAGGATGCCAGGAATGCAGATAACCATAGTCAACACAAGTTAAATCACATTTGTTCCCAGCAAACGCAGCTCTCAGCTGCCTCTCCTTTAAACTCTCTTCCCAGGTGTGCCTTAATGAAGGGAATCAGGGCTCTTTCCTCCCCGTAAGCCATGCAACCCACGTTGCTCTCTTCTCCGTTCTTCTCTGCTTGCCCTAGGATGAAGAGGGGGTGGGCCTGGGTCTTCCTCTGAACTCCCTCTCCCTTATTCTACCTCTTCCCTACTCTGCCCAGCTGGACTTTGCCCTTCCCCAGTTTCATCCACAGCCAACAGAGCCACACTCCTCCCTGTCAGCTGTTAGTCTTCCTCCTGGGATTCAGACTCTGACAGGGGCATGACAAGAGCAGTGATTGTCATACCTGGCTGAGGAATTGAAATGCACACATCTTAAAGTTGCCAACTTTGAAAAACACTGATCCAAAGGAAACAAGGTTACCAATATGAGTACTGTTCTCTTTACTCCATGTTAATAATACTTGTATTAGTGAGAATTTCCATCATGAAGTACCAGACAATAGATTATGAGGGCTCTGGGATCTGAGACTGGGATGTGTAATAGAAGATAAAGAAAAGACCTGGGAAATATTTGGGAACTCCAATTTTAGAAGAGGTTTTAAGAAAGAATATAGTGAGCATCCTTGAAAAAGGTTTTGGGGAACTGTTTACTTGGGTTGTGCACACTTCAACAATTATTCAGAAATGCCTCAGTAGGTGTGGGTACCCCATTCCTCTGCAGTCATTACAGCCACCACCTCTTTTTTTCAGCATCTCTAATAAGAGGACCCATTAAAGAAACAGGATTTTCCCCCCTGCCTGTTTAAAAGCCTGAAGGCATAGAGAAATGCTTTGGTTGCATGGAATCTGAAGAGCTTCTGTATCACATTTGCATGACCATTTCATTTGTAATTGGGGGTCATTTTGGTTAACTTCAATCATGTGACTTCCAGTTAAGGTTTCTTAAGTAACATATAGACTGCAGTTCCTGGATTTTCTTTAATTTTCTCTCATACAGAAAAACATAAATGTTAAAGCTTAACACGCGGAAGCAATGCTTTCACATTCAGCTTCAGGGACCAGAGGAGGAGAGTACGGCTACTCTTACATATCCTATTATTTTCACAGTTGCTACTCAGCCACAATCAGTAAGCAGCTGAAAAATCAAATAAGAACTGGTTTGTTCAGTTTGTTAAACAAAGCTATCTGCCATTTGTTGTCTTTTCTTTAAAATCCAATTAGAGACAGCTTTCTTCAGGCTCTTGAGGCTGTTTCTCATATATCTTTTGACTTTACGTCCTGTCTTTATTCTCCAGAGACTTATGACATCAGCAGAACTCTGGAGAATGAAAGAACGACCAAGTCTAAAAACCATGCAAACTGAAGAGAGTTCAACTGACCCCTCAAATTTTAGTTTCAATTTTTTTTTTGCCTGTAATTTTCACTGTCATCCAATCCTCTGATTGTTTTCTCTAAGTCTGAGTCTTGCTTTCTGATATGAAAAAGTAATATTATTCTGGGACCTCAATAACGAAATGGAAGAGCTTTAATGGGCATGTGTAACCTACTCTTAGAAACCTTAGACTAACAGATGCATATTTATAAGGCAGGGGTGGGCAACTATGGCAATGTTACGACCTGTAGACTCCAGTTCCCAGAATTCCTGAGCCAGCATGGTTTGTTCAGGAAATCTGGGAATTGAAGTCCCCAGATCATAAAGTTGCCCACACTTGCCCACATCTGATATAAGGGAAGGAGTGGCTGGCACCTTCTCTATCACTGTAGCCATATTGATTTGGGATACCCATTTTTAAAAATCCAGTTAGAATTGATCAAGCCTGTCTTTTATTACTGGCCTAGGTGGAAAGTGACATTGATGGACTAGCCTGTGAGGCCGAAGACTTTGTCTGCGATTACCATTTGGAAATGCTTAGCCTGTCTCAAGATCAGCAGAATCCTTCCTGCATCCAGTTTGATGATTCCAACTGGCAGATGCACTTGACCTCTCTGAAGCCCCTGGGCCTGAATGTGCTGCTCAACTTGTGCAACGCGAGTGTGACGGAACCCCTCTGCCGCTTCTCTGACCACTTGTGTAACCTCGCCTTGCAAGAGACACATCATGCTGTCTTGCCGGTTCACATACCGTGGGGGCTTTGTGAACTTGCCAGACTAATAGGTATGGAGCAGGTGATAACATCTCTCCCTTGTTTTAAAGAAGACGTCACAAAGTGCATAGCTTCCTTGTTAGCAGAAATGCCCGTGGTCAGGGACATAAGTGCAGGAGATGCTGGACAACTGAGACATAACATCTCTTTCTCAATTCTCTTCAGGTAGGGATTTTGAAACTGAACCTTAGAGCAGGGGTTTCCAACCTTAGCAACTTTAAGACTTGTGGACTTCAACTTTGCTGGCTGGGAGTTGAAGTCCACAAGTCTTAAAGTTGCTAAGGTTGGAGACCCCTGCCTTAGAGAGTTCAGTTTCATCAAAAATAGATTCTATCAAAACCTGATGGGGTTCCGTGAGAGGCTACAAGTGGATAAAAAAATCCACTTAAACAAATCTTATCTATTTCTATCAATACAACTTTGCTTCTTGTTCAGCACTTTGGGGATTTTCTTTTAAACTGCAAAAGGCTCTGTAGCCTGAAAAACAAAATCTCTAGCCTAACATATTTCCATTTGATTTCTTAACATGTTGTTAAAATTCTGGTAACAGATATGGGGAGAAAGTTCCACTTGGTTTGGCTTGTTAAATTCCAAAAGACAATAGCGTTTATAAGTAGTCCTCGACTTAACGACCACAATTGAACACACATTTCTGTTGCTAAGTAAGGCAGTTGCTAAGTGAGTTTTGCCCTATTTTATGACCTTTTTGCCACAGTTAAGCGAATCACTGCCGTTGTTAAATGAATCACGCATTTGTTAAGCTAATAGGATTTCCCCCATTGACTTTGCGTGTCAGAAATCAGCTGGGAAGATTACAAATGGTGATACAGGCCATTTGCCCAAATTTTGATCACATGACCATGGGGACGTACAGGGACTCTCTGTACATGTGAAATAAGTCTATGCAAACAATTAGTAAACTTTTAGTCTGTACAAGTCTTATATCTACAGTTGTAAACTTTAACATCCAGTTTCTAGACCCAGTATGGACTGTACCAAAGATAGGCAGCTCATATTTTGGCCTCCAAAGAATATTGCTGAAATTCAGAGGTAAACTGTCTGATTTCTAACTTCTTTCTTTTAATCAAAAGATACCCAAAATGGCCGTACAAAACAGGATTAGGTCCTCCTATAAACTTTTCTGTTTCCCCTAATTGGTTTAAGCCTTCAACATCCACCCATACCAGAACCGTGTAATAATACACCTTGTCCATGCCTGACAATCATAAACTACTATCGTTTGTATAGTTACCACATTTTAAGAAAGACTTTTATAATGCTGCAAATTTAGTTAACTGTAGGTCTCTAGGGTAAGGTCAGTCACCCACAGAATCATTCTGATTTTAAGGGCAATTTCACCTGGTGGTGTATCTGTTTTGACACCTGATGTTTCATTGTGGAGTGCCAAATAGGCAGGAAACAAGATGGTGAAGTTATTCATCAGGAGGTGCTATCCAGAGGATGGTGCTGGCCAGAAGGGAACAGTGCGTGAATGAGAAGAGCTGCTGCTTATTTTGTGTGATCTGGGCAATCTTTCCTTGTGGCGTTCTCCTTTTCTATTGATGCTTTTCCTTCCTTAGGGTTTACACCTGGTGCCAAAGAGCTTTTCAATCAGGAGAACTACATGGCCCTTTACCGCCTGCCTTCCGATGAGATGGTGAAAGAAGTGATGCTTGGGAAGCTCTCCTTCATCACCAAGAGGAGGCCGCCTTTGAGTCACATGATCAGCCTTTTCGTGAGAGACACCACAACCAGTAAGATTGTGAAACTGCTGTGTTCAGCCTCTGGGATTTCAATTTAACAGGCAGCCCCCATAGCTAACTCAAAGATTTGAGGTGTGCACTTGAATCTATAATAAAGTGCCAGGAGGAAGAAACGTTGCTATTCCACTGACATCACAAAAGGTTTTCCAAAATTAACTAACTTTCTTGACTGAGGCTTGTAAGATGGACGTTTGGGGCCTTGTGTATACTTCCAGCCGAAACTAGAATATTAGGATTTTTCCAAGTGTCTCACTTCAGTTTATTCTCTGTTAGTTCCCTTTGTCTTTTGTTTTAAAGAATTGAGTATATATTCCACACTTGCCCTGAAGGTATGTAGGCTCTGTAAAAAGGTAAATAGGTTTAGAAAGCAGAATTGATTTTTATTACAATTACAGTTCTTAAGTCCAACTAGATTTTAAGCATTGAAATAATGCTTAAAATCTAGTTGGACTTAAGAACTGTATTAGAAACAGTGCATTTTGATTACCCTCCAGGATTACCAAGATATAGTTCCTTAACTTCTTGGCACAGTGCTGCTGTATTAGGACAGCAAATCCAGAATTTCCTGCCAGCAGAGCTGTGTTGGCTAAGTACTGTAGTCTGGTTGCATTCAAAGGGCCGATGCTGGGAATGGTTGGTTTCTGAAGGAAGGCAGGGAACAATAGGATTTCCAATTAAAACGAATCTCCCTTACACAGAAGCAAAAGAAATTCCTTTTCGACACACCAATGTGTTCAGAAATGAGGATATCTTTGCCTTGTTTCTTTATTCATATTTATTGCTTTTTAATGAATAGAAAAGCGCTTTAACAAAAAAGTAAAATGCAACAAAACAAAAAGCATAGTGTGACAAATCATTCTAACAATAACTGTTACAGTTCTATATACTTATCTATTATTCAGGTATATGTATATATTTCTAATAGAAAGCTTTGCCCTGCTTTGAGACCCAATGTTGGGAAGAGATAGGACAGGTAAAGGATGACAGTCAGTCCCTGGGGACAGCCATTATTTGCCATATAGGCGTCCTATATAAATGGCACTGAACAGGTTAGAGATTTTGCCTCAAAGAAATGCTCCTTATTTTATTGTAGACCTTGCATAAGTCTCTGAGTGTGGAAAAATGATAGGTACTTTGTCAATTGCACTAATATAACTCTAATTGGCATAAGAAAACGAAATAGAAAAGCTGGGGTTGTCCTGCTGTGGCTCCTGACAGGCTGTGATCTCCTGTGATAATTTGATGACAGGCACTGGGTTATTTTTAGGGCCTGCTCTGTTCAGTCATCACCATTTTGTTCTTTTGTCAGTGGAAGAAGATGCTTGTGGATGATGTGGAAGCTGTAAAATAAATGAGCCTGCCAGCAAGCCATCTTCAGGCTTGCTATTTAGGCCCAATTTTCTGTCCTAGGCACGGAGCAGATGCTTTCCCATGGGACTGCTGACATCATCCTGGAGGCCTGCACAGATTTCTGGGATGGCTCGGATATCTACCCACTTTCTGGTTCTGACAGGTAGACAGACTGCTCTTCTGGCCTCTTTAGGCTTCCTCTTAAGGGGCATTGGCTTTGTAATACAGATTGCTGGAGCAGCGGCTTTTCGGGATGAATGTTTTGTATCAGGGATTTTCCCCTCACTCTGTGCTCATGGTGACTCAGTTGGGACCTGTTTGCAGAGCTCAATTTCTTTACTGAGGAAAATACATTTATTTAGAAGCCATCTCCCTCACAGAGGAACTCTGGATGGTGTACAAAAAAAATGTTAAGAAATAAAAACTGAATATAAAATAGAAGCAAAGATAGTTCTCCAAGCTCTGCCCAAAGCCTGGCGTTCAATCCTGCCCGGGATCAGGGTTGACTCAGACTTCCATCCTTCCAAGGTCAGTAAAATGAGGACCCAGGTGGTTGGGGGCAATGTGCAAATAATGCTTCAACATTGGAAACTGCCCAGAGAGTTCTGTAAAGCGCTATGGGGCAATATATAAACTTAAATGCTATTGCTATATTAAAACATTCATTCAAAGGTAGGAGGAGGGCTTTTGGGGCGCTAACCAGCCCCACAGCTGCATCTCCTCTGTGAGCTCCAGGCAAGATGGCAGAGCCTGGTCTTTAGACATTTTTGAAAAGTGAGAAGAGTGGTGGGCGCACCTCGCCTCTGGGGGTGGTGGTAGTGGAAGAATGTTCCAAAGGGGAAACAAAAACATATACCTATATTTTATCAAAAACATATTGGCAGTATTGTAGAACTATGACTGGTTATGAATAATAAAGAGTAGCCCTAATGTTAGGAGGGGAGAGGGCTGCCTCTGATGGCTCTGAATTTTATATGCTGCCTGGCTCTGCATTTTTTGCAGCTTGTCAGTCCATACTCATCAGTACAGGATGAATTGGCTTGTCAAGCCTCCCTTACTGTGACCTGTTTGTCTGGAACCAAGTTGATTTTACAGCCTTTTCTAGTATTTCAGGCTGCATCTTTAAAAACCAAATGGCTATATATACCGTATTTGCCGGCGTATAAGACGACCCGGCGTATAAGGCGACCCCCACCACCACCAGAAACGCCCTCCAGAAATCCCGGGGCTGCAGCGGCAGGGCGGAGTGCCAGGGGCTGTGGGAAGAGCAGGAAGGCTGCAGCCTCGGGCGGAGCGAGGCGGCGGGATGAAGCGGAAGCGACGCAGGGATCCGGGAAGCCAGAGGCGCCTTCGCTGCGTCAACAAGCATCCGAAAGCCGGCAGTGGATATACCGGCGTATAAGGCGACCCCACTTGGAGGCATGTTTTTCGGGCAAAAAGTCGTCTTATACGCCGGCAAATACGATATACAAGGTAGAAGGCCAGCAGCAACAACAAAAAATGCATGGTAATGATAACAGTGCTCATAATCATCATTATTATACTTTTATTCCATCTCTCTCTCTCTCTCTCTCTCTCTCTCTCTCTCTCTCTCTCTCTCTCTTTCTTTCTTTCTTTCTTTCTTTCTTTCTTTCTTTCTCCCTCACTCTCTTCCTCTCTGCAGACATACCTAATAGTCCTTCCTCCTCCTGTTTTCTTCAAAACAGTGAGATGGCTGATGACTGGTCCACAATCACCTAGTTGGCTTTTATGCCTAAAGTGGGACTAGAACTCACCAGCTCCTGGTTTCTAAGCCAGCACCTTGATCACTAGAGCAAATCTCATCAGTTACTGCAACTTCTCCCAGAATGTTCCATTCCAATTTTTACCACTCTCCCACCTCCCGTTTTTTTTATTCGCCCTTCCAGCAGCCTGACAGCCTCCCTGTATTTTCATTCCTCGCTAGGCTGTTTTAATCTCCCTGACCTCTCCAGAATTATTGAAAGGATGAGTCTGAAGTAATATTTCTTTTCAAGGAAATTCAATATTTCAGCCATTGCTTATATAAACACAAAGGTTTCTTATGCAACAACCAACAACAACAATAACAACAACAACAGTAAAATTGGTGACGTTGTTTCTAATGGTTTTTGTCTTCTGTTTTCTCAGGAAGAAAGTGCTGGATTTCTACCAGCGTGCCTGCCTTTCGGGTTATTGTTCTGCCTTCTCCTACAAGCCCATGCACTGTGCCTTGTCTTCCCTCCTGAACGGCAAATGCATAGAACTGGTGCAGGTCCCTGGGCAAAATGCCATCTTCACCCCTTGTGATCTTCCAGGAACCATACCTATCAAGCAGAGCAGCCGCCGAAATAGCTGGAGCTCAGATGGTACGTGCTTCGCCCCCGTAGTTGAGATTTGCCGGAGAAACAGAAGCTGATCTAGGCTCACCATAGCTTTTAAAATATGTTTCAGGGAGGAAAATAGTATTGGGGCAGAGGGGGGGGAGATAATAAAATGTAAAAATACAGACAGGGTCAGATGATTTTCACCTTCAATTACGATGTTATTCTACAAAATGCCAGTCAAGGTGCTGTTATGGTAAATGCAAAATTACTTGTGCTCCAAAAGATATTGTCTCATTGAGAATTCTCTGTTTAAATAAAGTTTATTTCTTATAGAAGGCACTGTAATTACACAACGATCTCATTACACTTGGATTCATTTTCCTGGTTCAAGGTCCTTTCCTGGTCACCATCTGATCTGGCAATTGTGAAAGAATTCTGCTTACCTAAATTCTTGATATTTGCTTTTTTAATAATATTTTTATTCAAGTTAAAAAAAATAAAGATAAAGGCTAATGCAGATTAAGAAATATATATATATATATATAAAGAAAAAGTGCTGAGAGGGAAAAATAAAATTGTTGTTTGGACAAGCTTGCCCTGTCATCGGAAAAAGGATTAATTTGATCCAGCATGAGTCTTGCTGCTGTAGCTTGGCAAGTTCCTCAAGGATCTTCTTTTAGCTGATTGTAAAGAACAAATTTAAACATCCCAGTTAGCACAAGGCATGAGAAGTGGAATAACAGTGGTCTCTTCCAAGTCAGTTTCCTTACTTCCTGCTGATGTGGATGTTTGCTAAGAAGACATTAATCATCCAAACCTTCCCACTAGCTTTTTAAAATGTTCTGGGATTTGGGTGTTCTCTTGATAGCTTTGCACATACCTTTCCTGTCACTGACTTTTTATAACTGATGAGCATATTTTTTTTCTTCCTTTCTCTTTCCCTCTTTCACTGCATATATGTATGTGTTGCGCTGGGCTTTTTTGGCCATATTTCCTTCCTTTAAATGGGTGTCCTGCATTTCCTCTGATGGATATTGGTCCCTATCTCTGCATTCCACCTTGGCTACCTATGTCTCCATGGCGTATCTGCCTCTGCATTTGCTCTTGTTCGCATGCCCAAAGAAGGGATCGGGGAAGTGATGGAGAAGGAGGACTGTATGCAGGCTTTGAGTGGCCAGATCTTCATGGGCATGGTCTCCTCCCAGTATCAGGCCCGATCGGATGTCGTCCGCCTCATTGAAGGACTAGTCAATGCTTGCATTCGTTTTGTTTATTTCTCCCTGGAAGATGAGCTGAAGAGTAAGGTAAGCTATTCCTTGGCTTTTTACATCATTTTTTAGCATGACTTGTTCCTGTGGCAGCCATGTCGAGGACACAGTGGTCCTGTTCATCCTGGGACTAATTCTGAACTAATGTTAACGGTTTCTTCTTTTGATATGTTTATTGTATTTTAGCTAATCCCTTTAATTTGCAATACTTTCTCCTCCCTCTTCTCTTTCCTACAAAATACCACAGTTGATACTTTAGTAATGGAATGTTCTTCAGTTTGTGATCATGATAAATTTTTCCCAAAGTACGTTTTTGTTATTGGAAGATGTATATTAAGGAAGAATCTCATTAAATGCCCGTTAGTTTTATTTCAATATATATTACTGTAATAGTAAATTCGACATAGTAAATCTAGATAGGCTTGTGTGTCCAAAATGGGAATATACTTGTTATAGTTCTCCTGCTACTAAAGGCAAACAACATTTGGAAATGTGTATACATTTTTAGAACATACATAATTTTTAATGTACCATTGATGACTCTTTAATCAAAATAACCAGAAAGGTTTTGATCAAAATAAACACTTGAATATCTTGTAATATGTGATCTTGAAATTGAATCTGAATTGTAAGCCTAAATCACTGCTTTTATTTCATGTCCTCTCCTGCCTTCCATTTTTGGACAGCATATAAATTTAATGAATAAATACATTTGTACAGGTGTTTGCTGAGAAGATGGGTCTTGAGACTGGCTGGAATTGCCATATATCTCTAACTCCCAATGGAGATGTGCCTGGTTCTGAAATCCCTCCCTCCAGCCCTAGTCATGCAGGCTCCTTGCACGAGGACCTTCCTCAAGGTGAGCAAAAATAGCTTGGCAGGATTTGCAGAAGGTGAGCAGAACATTGGCTGCAACAAAGGGGTTGGCTTTGTTGAAGGAATTTCTAATGTGCTTTTCTTGCCGAAGCAGGACCGAATGTTGTTGTATGGGACAGCCCACTTTACCTTTCTTAATTCCTCAGTCCTGTACAAGTATCTAAGGACTGAAAAGCCAGTCAAGTGGATTAGAGGATGTTTAATCATCTATGTGAGCCTTAAAGAAATTTAAAAGTAATAACCGTGAATTGTCTATGAGATCCTCAATCATCCAGATTATGATTGTCCCAAAGGTGCTTTTCCAAAAGGCAAGAAGAACTGAAGAAGCTTCTTGAGTGAGAAGCGAAATATTTTCAAAGAAAAAAAACACCAAGAAAGTCTAGTTGTCTTTTGGAAAAGCCCTTTTGGGACAATAACCTTGAATTCTATCTGGAAGACGACTGATAACCAATGCAACTCACAAAGTCGTAATGTCATGGTCATACTGTGGTGAGTTATACTGAGTTTTTGGCCCTGACAACAAGGAGAGCTAACCCTAAGACTAACCCTAGTTTCCTTTAATTGGCAATGGGAGTTTCACATGTCTTTTATGTGGTCCAAGAAGTAGTCTGAACAAAAAGCTATAACTGTCCCTTTCCTTGGAGAACCTCTAAGAATCTATTCCTGAGATCAGTTCTTGACTAGGACACCAAAGAGATCTAACCCAACCCTAACCCTAAAACCCTAACTTTAGTAACATTGGGAATGGGAATTTCCCAGATGTTTTACAGTGGTTGCCAAAGGCGCATTCATAATTAACCTCCCCTGCTGCATTCTGAATTAGCTGCAGCTTCTAAAGGTCCAAAGATAGCTCTGTGTAGAGCATGTTGCATTAATCAAGGGAAAAAATTGAATAGACATGTGTGACTTCCAGGGCTTCCAGATCCTGGAATGATACGTAAATTGGATTTGAGTCATGGCTGACTCATATCTTCAAACAGAAATCATGAGTGTAAGCATGCCCTCAAACTGCACACTTGTCTAAGGCAGCACAATTCATTCAGAACCAAAGATGGAAAATCTTTGGATCTAGAAAGCATCTTCACCCCCACCATCCTACCCACATTCTGATCCTGTTAGATGTCATCCGTAAGCATAGTCAATACAGTTATAGGATTGTGCCAAGATCTGAAAGCTGACTACAAGAGATCCAGGTAATCAGTTTCTTCCAGAGACCTCTGAAGCTGCAGCTCAAATACTTTCTCAACAACCTTTCCCAAGACGGAAAGTTAGAGACAGATCAAAAATTGAGCAGAACTGTTGGATCCAGTGAGGGTTTCTTGAGGAGTCGGGGGTGGGGGGGGCATCTCCTTCTTAAGCACAGACAGAATGGCCCCTCAAACAAAGTTGCATTCACAGCTTGGACCTAGCCACAGTTATCTCTTGGGGAGGCCTTGACTAACAGGGAGGGACATGAATCCGTGAGTAAGTCACTACAATCTCAGCTTTGAGAATCCGATTCCCTCCCTTGGGACCAAAAGGCTCAAACTGTTTCCAGATAACCACACCAGATCATGCTTCTGTCAACTTAGCATCGCCTGGAATTCAGCTCAGAGTGAATATGGCACTTTTATCTGACAAGTTCTTTTAAAGTTCTCACAGTGGTCCTTCTTTTGACCCATCCATCCCTAGGAGGGACCAAGTCATCTTAAACAGGACCACTAGATGGCAATCCATGGATACAATAAGTGCAGAAATACAGTTGTGTCTTTCTGCTCTTATTGCCACAGTATAAACTTTATTAAGGACTGTGGCCAACATTTTCTCAGATTTGCTCTTCAATGTATGTTGGATCTCAGTTATCTGAGTTAATATTCCACTACATGGGTACCACAGCAGAAAAAAACCTGCCGCCTAGAGTAGCCAAATGTAGCTCCTTAGATGATGGAACCTGGAACATACCCAATCTGTTGGATCCAGTGGGACAAGTCTATGAAATCGGGAAAAAGGCAGTCCCTCAGATGACCTGGTCCTATGCAACGGTGGGGCTTTAAAAGTCAACATCAGCAGCTTGAATTGGATCCAGAAACAAACCAGTAACAATGCAGCTCATGCAGCAGAGGTGTAATGTGCCCTGGAACAGAAACACGCACAACTGCTCACACCTTTTGCACCAGCTGAAGTTTTTGGATAATTTTTCAAGGCGGCCCCATGCAAAGCATATTGCAATAGTCCGATTGGGAAGTGACCAGAGCATGAGTGACCATGAATAGGCCCCTTGATCCAGGAACAGGTACAACTGGAGCCCAGTACAAAGCTGGGCAAAGGTTCTCCTAGACACAACTTGAAGAGTCCCAGATCCTGCATAGTGTCTATTGGTCCTAGTACCAAAGACCATGTAATCCTAGAACCAAAGGGCCCCAGACCGCAAAGCCACTCCTGCCAGAATTCAGTTGAAGTCTGTTGTTCTCCATCCAGACTCTTGCCTTCCCAAGAGTAATCTGCCCTCTGTCTTCTACTATATCTTCCTTTGCCCATTGTCACTGAGATATTATTGCCTGCTACTTCCCCCCTTGTGGAACCAGCACTTCTCCCAAACTTGCCATCTCTCGCCCAATCCATGGACCCCATCCAAAATGCAGATATAAAGCAAACATTCCCTGTACGGCTACCTGTCTTTTCACCACAGAGTATTATCAACCATCCACCTGGAAGCATCAGTACTTTTAAGCTTCTCTACTTGATACACTCCCTTAGTAGGCATTAGATGTAGTTAAAACTTGGCTGAGTATGAGATCATGCTTTTGACACTGACTAAGATGAGTTGTTTAAGACATCTTTTATTTTAGGAATGTTGAGTGGGATTTGTCAGCTGATGTAACACAGAAAATCAGCATTTGCACTTCTGGGCCGTCACAGTGCCTTGTGGGGGAAATGTTGGGGAGGGAGTGCCCGGCATTAGAGATTCATGAAAAGCTGCTATAGCAGTCTTCTGTTTTCATGTTGTTGTCTTCTCTGTCCTCCTCAGTCTCCCGAGAAGATGCGGAGGGGATTCTATTGATGGAGGAGGAAGGTCACTCAGATCTTATTAGCTTCCAGCCAACAGACAGTGATATCCCCAGTTTCCTGGAGGACTGTAACAGGGTACAGTTGACATGTCCTTCCTGTCCAGAATAGATTCTCAGCAATTGTTGCAGCTTTGGATGCTTTGCATAATTGTATGCTTAATAAGTAGGGAGGAAGGTGGGAAGGTATCGAGAAGAAAGCTCTGCTTAATTTAGCGTGACTTAAAGCAATATATATATGGTACACGTTACCTAATCTAACAGTTTGCTTCCTCAAATTCCCATGGATGTATTAGCATATGTAATGGGAGATTAGAGTTCATTATGACACCTTTTATAGACTGTCCAAATAGCAGAAACCCATGTGTACCAGTGAAGTTCAAAAGATATAATAATCTGACACGAGGAAGTGATGCCAACTGGCTGCAGAATGTAGCTGTGCAACTTTTTTGGCACTAAGAACTCTGAATGTAGAGTCAAGAGAAAGTAGGCGGGGCAAAGACAAAAAGCTACATTTGATTGACTTAATTAAATTTAATTCAGTGAAGTTAATACAGCAGCTCTTTCTGTATTTAACAATATAGTTAATGATATCTCATATTGCTTTTTGTCACATTAGAAATTACAGTGCAGCATCACTGTACATCAACTCTTGGAGGATTTCCAGACATTGCAGCAAAGGAGGGTTTTTTTCCCCCTTCTGAAAATTATGTCTTGAAAAAGGAGAGTAAAAATTATTTCACTGGCTTAGAGAAAAATAATTAGCTATCTCAGTCTTGAAAATTAACTTTAATTATTCACATATACACGTGAATATATCTACAGTAAATTTTCATTATAGTTATTTTTTGTGAAGTCTTCATGACTGGGGGTTGATTAAGCATCTCAGAAGGGGCCCTTCCTAGTTCTATGGAAAGTAAAGGCAAGGAAGGAGATAAATTCTTTCAGACTTGCAAGAGTCTTTTACTATAATCTTATGGTTATGGTAAGTATTAGGAGCATTAGTATTTGGTTTCCTGTCTGGATTACCTCAAAGGGTTGACAAGACCAGAATCTAGGAAAAATGAATCTAGAACTGTTAATTTACATAAAGAAAATATTTTCTTAGCAAAGAACTTCATTCATTAAATACTTTATTAGCAAAGAACCTCATTAATGAGCCAAATATTTATTAAGATCCAAGTTCGTCTAGTTGTTAAAGCACCAGGCTAGAAACTGAAACTCTGAGTTCTAGTTCCACCTTCGCCATAAAAGCTGGTCATACACTCTCAGCCCAACTCATCTCACAGGATTATTATTATGGGGAAAATAGGAAGAGGATGGAATATTGGATATGTTCACCACCTTGAGTTATTTATTAAAAATAATAAAAGTGGAAAAGGAAGGAAGAAAGGAAGGAAGGAAATGTAAGTGGCATCACTTGAGTCTTTTTGCAAGAGATACCAACTTGATCTGGTTTATAGTTCCTAGATTACTGGATATTAGGACTGGATTATATTGCACTGAATTTGGGACATCTTGATTGATAAGAGCAGACAGTGGCTTTCTTATATATATCTGCAGAGCATCTGACTATAGGACTATGGATCTTAATAAGTTACCTTTCTTTTGCTTGTTTGCTTTGTTTATTTTAGGCCAAACTACCCCGGGGAATCCACCAGGTGAGACCCCACCTGCAGAACATTGACAACGTGCCTTTGCTCGTTCCTCTGTTTACAGATTCCACCCCAGAAAGTAAGTGAGGGTCAGGCTGGCTGGATTCTTTGTTGCTCAGATTGAAAGGCCCTATGAAAAGTTAAAGGGTGCCAATGAAACAAGAACTCTCTTTATTGGAATGTATGGATAGTCGTTTAGGAAAGACTTATGGAAGACTGGTTTTATATATGGTAACTGCAGGAAGATTATTATATGCCCAAAGAGGGAGAAATACTGAAATACCCCCAATGAAGGGATGGATAGTGAAGGTGGTAGAGCTGGCATTGTTAACAAAACAGAACTCTCTCAGAGACAGGACAATATGTACCCTGTTTCTCCAACAATACGTCCTCCCCCAATAGGAAGTCCCAGCATGTTTTATAGGCATGAAATGAAATTAAGCCCCTTCCCCCAAATTAAGGCCTATATTAAAACATGCGAAATGGGGGGGAATGGTGGGGGGGCTTGCCCTTAGGAAGTACTTTTGTTGCATACCCGGATATGGTGATGCCTGCGTTGACCCCAATACGAAGTGCCCCACCAACGCCGAGGTCAACATCCAAACCATCGCCGCCCGCCCCCACGAAGATGCAAGGGGGGGGAAAAATTAAGTCACCCCTGAAAAGATGGCCTAGCCATTTTTTCGGGGCTCAAAAAAAAAAAAAAAAAAAAGACCCGGCCTTATTATATGAGAAACATGGTATTTCTTTAAAAGATGGGAAAATTTTTAACAATTTTTTACTAGAAATGTTCAAAAATGAAATGGTGATTTCTAGATTTGACAACTGAAAAAAATCGAATAAGTGGCGGGAGGGATTATTGTAAGGTGAGGGAGGAGGATAATGAGTGTTTGCAACCTTTGTAAAGAAGGGTGGAAGTCTCATCTGTAGCTATTTTTCTTTCTTTCTTTCTTTAACGCTATTCTTTTCTATACTTTTTCTTTTCTATTTTTTTTCCTTTTCTTTATAACATTTCAGTATTTGTCTTTTACCTATATAAAAATAAAAATTAGTCAAAACAATGAAAGCTAGAGGGGTAAGTTCTTTTTTTCCTTTTCTCTTGCCAGCCATGTGTGAGATGATCAAGATCATGCAGGAGTACGGGGAAGTCACTTGCTGCCTGGGTAGCTCTGCCAACTTGCGCAACAATTGCCTTTTCCTCCAGAGTGATATCAGGTAAGAAGAAGACAGTAGCAGCCTTCAGGCTTTGATCTTCTGCCTTTGAGAAATACACTATATGACCTCATTCCTGATTTCTTTGCTTTTTGGATGACTTCTCTGCTGTTTTTCATTTCTCAGGCATCCCCGAGTCTTAAACATGACCATTTTTCTTTGCTTTGTCTCAGAGTGCATTTCATGCCTTTGAAAGTACAGTTACATGTTCTCCCTTGCAATCAATAATGGAAGACAATTGTGTGTGGTCCGATTCAGGAGAGGGCAGCCACAACTCTCAAACCTAACTTTTCTTACAGCACTGTAAGAGCATAGAGCTGAAGTTTAGCACTAAATTGATTTTTCCTTTCCTAGCCACTTCATCCTCTTTTTGTGGTCTTGAAAGCTGGGCATTACATTTCTCTTAAAGTCATGATATCTTTTGTCAGTGAGTTCTTAAAAGAACTGTTGAAGTCTAATTGTTGCCTCTCTAGTTTTTAACTGTGAGGGATGCAATATCCCGTTTGGTTGCCATGTGTATAGGCTTTTTGCCACTCTGTTAAGACAGAATGTTGCCCGGGGTGCACCATCGTGGAGGTAGTCTATAATTCCTACCCCTTAGAATCCTTAGGTATCGAATTATAACATCTGTCCTATTGCAAATCTATGGCTCCATATTATGGTGGTTTATTATGGTTTTATCTTACTTTAATACATTATTGATATGCTAAATAAATAAATGTATAGAGGAGAGTTGAAGTGTAAGGCAGTAACATCTGGGACATGATTTTTCAATGAAATTACACTGGAAAATGTAGCCTCAGATTCTGGAAGTGGTATGTAGACATGCTGATTAGTTGCCAATGACAGTGGTCCTCTTGGTTAAACACTAACATACAATCTACAATTTTCATTGTTTGCTTACAGCCAGCATCGTATTTTTTTAGATCACTTTTTATTTCATTATTTCTGCCTTTTCCCCTGTTGCATTAATCTTCCTTATGTCATATTACCTATACAGCATAGCACTGGATCCTCTCTATCCCTCTCGATGCTCCTGGGAGACCTTTGGTTATGCTACCAGCACAAACCTGACCCATATTTCTGATGAGCTCACGCCTCTTCAGCTCTCTGGCCAGCTGAATAGCTTATCCTGCTCCTTGTCTATTTGTCCTGAAGAAACAATTGGGATCATCAGACTTATAGAGCAAGTAAGTCCACTGTTCTTTCAAGAGGGTAGAACGTATCTTTGTGACATCCATCAAACTCTCGTCTTAATTATGATCATAACATATTAACGTATTAATACCTCTGCTAGCTTCTAGACTAAATTAGACAAAAGTATACTTCAAATCAATCTAGGTAAACTTCTGGTATGTTTCCCTTTACAGTATAAAGTGGTGTCTGAATATAATTCAGTAGGTTAAGAAATTTAATGGTTCATTTCTTAAAATTATTTTGAATTCTGAGAAAGCATTTGAAAGGCTTGCATTTGATTTGTTTAATTTTGATTAATTAAAAGTAGATTAATTTATTGTATTAATTGCCTTCCTCCATACCTTTTTGGAAAGAATTTGCTCTGAAAAATTGCTTCCTAATAAAAATATTGACTGTTATTGTAACAGTAGCCTCTGATGTAAGTAGTAGATTTGCTGGTTTGCTCATACGTTAATAATATCCTAAAAATGTGTTCACTTTTAGGCCCGCCATGCAACCTATGGCATACGGAAGTGCTTCCTTTTTCTCCTGCAGTGTCAGCTGACTCTGGTCATCATTCAGGTGAGTTATCTATCCTAAACAATTTCACAAAGCAGAAAAAGCATATTGGCAGAAGAATGTAGCCTCCCAGGAATCCAATAATAGACATTAGATTGCTCTAATCCTATCTAATTTGTTATTTCCTGTTTTTCCCCCCAAAATAAACATTAGGAAAATGAAAGAAACGTAGAGAGTACTTTGGAGGTAATAGATTTTAGCAATTACTTTTTAGGGGGAAAGAAGCACAGCAATGAAGGGGTATATGTGTGTATCCAGTAAGCAGATGTCTTATCTAAATTCCTCATGATCTCTCTTTGAGTTTTCCTGTAAGTGTTTTACACGGGCATAATTCAGAGTTGTTCAAGCAGAGCTATAATTGCCACTATGGGGTATACAGTATGCTACTAATATTCCTCTAAAAAGAAGTACCGTATTTGCCGGCGTATAAGACGACTTTTTTGCCCTGAAAAACACGCCTCCAATTGGGGGTCGTCTTATATGCCGGGTCGTCTTATACGCCGGCAAATAGTAATTGGGAAGCACTGCGGCTGCCAGCTGAGGCACTTTGCGCACCGTGGAAGCGAATCCCGTGAAGCTGAAAGGAGCAGCCAGCCTTCTCCCAGCTCCCAAGGAAGCGATGCTCGCACCGCCCGAGCTCCGCTGAGGTATCCGGCTGGGGCTGTCAGGAGTTGTTACCGCTGGCGCGGCTCCGCGGCTCCAGTCCGCGTTGCCTCGGGAAGGGAAAAGCAAAACCAGGAGCCGCTGCTGCCATTGCAAAGCGCAGCCGCGGCTCTTCCTTTTTGCCTTTCCCTTCCCGAGGCAACGCGGGACTGGAGCCGCGAGACGCGCCAGCGGTAACAACTCCTGACAGCCCCAGCCGGATACCTCAGCGGAGCCCGGGCGGTGCGAGCCTCGTTTCCTTGGGAGCTGGGAGAAGGCTGGCTGCTCCTTTCGGCTTCATGGGACTCGTTCCACGGTGCACAAAAGTGCCTCAAAAAAAAAAAAAGTGCAAAAGTGGAAGGCGTGCGGAAGAGGGGCGAGTATATAACAAACTATATTTTGAGTGGAAATGTTGGGGGTCGTCTTATACGCCGGGTCGTCTTATACGCATATACGGTAAATTATTTTTCTTTTGAAAATAAATAAAAGTTGATTTTGAAACCCTCAGAAATAGTCAGATCTTCACTATACATTTCTTCTTAATGATCTATCACTATTGTTGTATGTACACTGAAAGCTTATGCACCGGAGACAAATTCCTTGTGTGTCTAATCACACTTGGTCAATAAAGAATTCTAATATTCTAGAGGTCCTTGATGTTTTGTTGATTCCTCAATTTCCAGCTTTGCTTCTGATGATGCCTTTTGCTTTGTTGTATTTAGTTCTTGTCTTGCCTGGCACAACTGCCTCCCATTCTCAGTACCACTGACATATTGTGGCTTTCGTGCTTCTGCTACCCATTGCTAAGGTAAGCTATCTGTAATACCCGCCCCCCTCCATATTTTCAGATAGTGGTTTCTTTTCCTAAGTTAAGAAGGGGAAATTTAAGATATGGAATGCTGGATTTGATTTTCATATTCTAGCCACCCTATTAAAGCTACTAGAACAATTTCCATACAGCAGTTACTCTCTAATAAAGGAGAATATTTGTAACTCGGGGTTGAATTGAGGGGGTCCTTGGTGGTCTCTGAGCTCAGTAGTTTTCTTGCAGATGTTTCATTACCCAACTAGATAACATCATTAGTGCTAGAGGTCTATAATATGAGGGAGTCCTCAGTGAATGACACAGTGGGCAAATATTGCACTTCTTTGCGGAACATAAGTTAATACACTTGAACTGATTTTGTTGAGTGCCTCTATCATTGTAGACCAGGGATGGGCAACTTAAAACTACTGTAAGCCCCAGTTTGGTGGTCCTCTGGACAGCACACTGAAAGGCAAAGGAAAAATGGTAAACCTTGGTTGAATAATTTCCTGCTGATTATGGAGGGGAGGAAAAAAAGCTGTGGCAACTCTTTAGTGAGAGTTACAGTATCTTAAACCATGAATTTCTTGAAGCTACTATCCTCCACAGAAATTGTTTAAACTATGTTTGTAATGTCACAGTGTTACTGATTTGATTCTAGTGGTCCCTGGCAACTAATAACACTTAAAAATAAATTTGTGGCTTCTGATCACAAAACTTTATTCACTTTCGATGTAGAAGTAGATGGAGGGCACCCACAAAGGAGGAAGTGGTATGATGGATTGCAGTGAAATGGCAGTTTCCCAGGAAGGAAGGAACATTCTCAGGAAAGGGGCAAAACAAGCGGCAACACAGTCCCACACTGGGTCAAAGACAGATAACTAAGATTGCCACTCCTTGGAATCTCCCAGAGAATATCTGCTGGGGTGAGAATAGCCTGGCAAGATTCTGTCTATTGGTGTGAGCAAATAAAGAACTGAACTTGGGCTGGCATCTCTCTTGTTCTTGGGGGTGAGCCTGACAAGATGTCTAAACAGCTTCATATGCTTGTTGCATTCTAATGTTCTAGACCAAGGGTCTTCAGACTTGGCAAGTTTAAGACTTGTGGACTTCAACTCCCAGAATTCCTGAGCCAACATGACTTGAATTCTGGGAGTTGAAGTCCACAAGTCTTAAAGCTGTCAAGTTTGAAGATCCCTGTTCTAGACTATCTTTCACATTAATTACCTTATTATTTTTTCAAGTGTGTCCCTTCTGGGAAAGCCCCCTCATAGTTCCATTATGTCAATGGCTACTGGGAAAAACTTGATCTTCATTCCTAAAAAGGTAAGGCAATGTTTCAATTGGATGTCTTATTTGCTTGGGGTACAAGGAAACTTTACAAAGGGTTAATTGTCTAGTCAGTTGCTTATAAATGATCCCACCTTCCTTTCCAATAGATGCCTTATTGACCAGGTTCCAGCTTGTGCAAGAAATGTCTCTTAGATTTCTGGCTGGGACTAAACAAATTTTCTTTCCTCTTTTGCATCAGACAGATCTAAACCCAATTATTTATTAAATTTCTTTGCTGCTGACTCACAAACAATACAATACTTTTAAACTGTACTCTTATCATGAAATTTCCATAGCACCAAACCTCATGAGCTTCTGCCTATGAGAATGTGAAGGCAACTATGCTGGTGATGTTGAACCAAGCATGGAGGGACTGTTTCTGAACCTGGTTGCTCTGTGGATACTGATGGTTTCAAGTGTTTTTGTTTTTAACTTCAGAGGAACTTACTGCTGTGTAACGATTTTCTCAGTATGTTTGTTAGAAGTTCACATCTAATCTCTGTGGTTGATTTTCAAGGGCTCTTCTCAGTAACTGAGAAGTAACCAAATCTTCTGGACTCTATACATTGAGAAAGCCACCCAAAAAACCAGCAATGCATTTCCTCCAAATCACTAGGAAATGGCTAATTTCATCCTTCCTAGACCACAGAGCAACAGCAACCACGTGGCCCCTATGACAATCCAGTTTATTTTAAGTAGCAACCCAATTGCATAGTGGAGCAACTGGTAATTTGGCTCTTTTGCAATTGCAACTCGGCTAGTGCAAGTCATTTTCCCCACATAACCACTGGTCTTCTTGGCAATGTTTGTAGACTCAGCATTACTTCCTCTTCTGCTTCCTGTTGAAGTTCAGCCTCACCATCTGTTCCTGCTTGGCTTGTTTTGGCTACTTGCTGCAAGATTACTGTGCAAACTTCAACTCATCCCACTTCAGCATGAATGTCACAGGCTGCTTCTCCCTTGTGCTGCAAAGGTAGGCTTCAGAGATCTCTTGAAGTTCCCAAATGTAGCAGCTGGAAGCATTGTGCTGTAGGTATATGCAATGTTTAGCTGGACATTTTTAAATATTTTGTTCCAAGCTGGCATAGCCTACAATATTTTTTTCCAGAGTTAAAAAAAATTAGAAGTGTGAAGAGTCATAGAATAGATGCTTTTTCCAGGCTGTGTGGCTGAGCATGTGGGCAAAACATTAAATTCCTCGCTACTAGATACTGGTTACATTAATTCAACTCTGCTCTTTCTGGATTTCTGAGATCATCTCAGATTTAAATCTGTCAATTTCAACAAGTTGTTGAGGCCATAATTTAGTCTAGAAGGTACCTTCCTTGCATTGCAATAGTTATCATGGTTGATCAAGTAGATATAGGTGTTGTAATTTTGCCAATGCCTTCTCCTTCACTCACTCACTTTCATTCATACACACATATACACACATGGACACATTTTTCTTTCAAGAAGTTCTTGGTCACCCATTGCCTTATTATAATGCTATGTCCATGACCATCTGTGGTTGACCAGTTAATCCAATAAAAGAAGGTATCTAATTTGAATTGCAGAACCCCTATCACCTACAGATTACTCATAAGGCTCCTTCCTGATCCATTCCTTTACAAGAAGCATGTTTATTCCTTTAACATTGATCCATCCATTTTTCCCCCCCCAGTGGAGCAGAACGTCCGCCGGATTGGTTTGGAACTTTCTCCAATGTTATTCTCCTAGCCCAGAAATTTACAGCTGGAATGATTGTCTTACACATTGGTAAGCGGTTTTTAGTCCTTGCTTCATATGGTGGTAAGGAATGGTCTTGCCTGCGGTTGGGTAGATTTTACCTTACCTGCTGCAAAGCTGCAAATAAAAAACAAGTTGGTTTTTCTTTGCAGTGTTTATATCAGTCACCCATGTCCATCGTACCAAACCACTGTGGAAGAAAAGCCCCTTCACTAACTTCTGGTGGACTCTGACAGTAGTGGTTGTGTGAGTCTCTTTTCCTAATTCTTAGAAACTGCAGCTGAATCTAGTCAGCCTTTTTAACAAGTTGGCTTTGTTTTTAACCAATACTCCTTTATCATAAATACTCCTTTACTTCCTTTATATATATATATTTAACTGGGAAACAGTAAATACTTCTTTACTTCATATATATATATATATATATATATATATATATATATATATATATATTTATTTATATATTTATATATTTATATATTTATATATATTTATATTTGACTGGGAAAATTTGACTGGGAAACAGCATCACATTTCAGTCATTTTATGGATATGTGTTTCGGGAATGCCCCAATTTTCTGTGTCTCTTTTCAGATTTCTAATCATTTCCTTAGCCTTGGCACTTTTAATGTATCTCACGGTCTACACCAGCAATTCTTAATCTTATTGTATCATGGACCACTTTGAACATCTGGTGAAACCTACAGATATATTCCCAGAAACTATATGTTTAAGTGCATAACATAAAAGACATAGATTCTATAAAAAAAACAGTCAACATATGCTCAATATATGTATCAAAAATAATTTAAATAATTCTAGATAGTGAGATTTTTTGAAATTCATCCATATTTTGGCAATTTAGAGGCCACGTATTAATTACTTTGTTGTCTACATTCTTTGTTAAAGAAAAAAAATTAATTAGTGGTCAGGGAGTATAATTTTTTCCCATCCAAATTCACAAACCCTCCTGAATCTATCCATGGACACCTTAGGGCTCTCTAGTCCCTAGGGTAAGATCTCCTGGCCTACACCATCATCTTGAAGATTCTTTGTGGGTGTGTCAGGAATGGGTAACCTGTGGATCTTCAGATACTCTAAAATACAATTCCCAATAACTCCAACCATCCAATCCGGTGGTGAGGAGCTCTGGTATCTGCACTAAAACAGCACCTTGAGATTCACAGGTTGCCTCCACATGAGGTGGATCCCATTGGCTCTTATTAAAATTCAGCACCAAGGTTTCCTTCCTGCTTCTGTGTATTCCACTATGTCTTCTCTTCTGCCAGCAGCCACATTTGAGAGAAGACATCATCTCCCTTCCAAGAATGATGTTGCTCACAGATTGTTTTCTTATATTACAGATTGCTGGGCCAGGTTGTTCAGACCTTTCTGGACTTGAACCTGTGGGTGAATTTTGAGTCTCCAGTGACTTACCAAATGAATGACATTCCCATGGCCTCCTGGCTGCTGGGGTTGCTCTCTCTTGTCCTTGTGGTGATAATCAATGAGACTGTCAAACTCCACGAAATCAGGTAAGAGTAACTCACTGAGTAGTCCAGCCTTGCTTAGCATTTCTAGTACTTCAGGTATTTTGTATATATTATAAGTCTTGGAATTTGTTAAAGCAGGTAGGGAGGTACCTCCTTCCTTCTTATGTTAGATTGATAAGGAAAAAAGAAACAACATCCCTTTGTCCAAAGAATGAGTGGTGTGCATGAGAGCTCCATGTTGACACCTCCTTATGGCTACTGGCTTCTGCAGCACCTTCATACAAAACGATAAAAAAGCATTCCATCATGCATAGAAATCTTTCAGCCTTGCGAGATAGACCAGACAGGAGACATGTCTAGATGAGCTAATTCTACTTGATTGTCAGGTTTCTTTAACAGTATCTTGCAAGTCCGAAAATATATCTTACTCCACATCCCCTTTATGGCCCAAGAAACTAGGGACAGTCTCTTGTGAACCTCTTGCCCTGCCCACATTCATACTATGGGCTAAGTTGCCTAAAATGGCAACTCAGTTGCCTTTTTACCTTGTCTCACAAGGCCAATCCCATATACCATGACATCACCAAATATATCTATTTATATACGCAACATGAAAGCATTTTGGTGAAGGTTGAAGATGGGTGGCTGTTGCCCACAGTATGCCTAGTGTAGGCCAGAGCATGTGCATTGCAAACCTGGACTGCAAATGAAGTGTGTCCTGCTGGTTCAGGCTAGCTCTGCTCTTTTCGGCAATAGCCTTAAAGCCTGTATGGTATTCTTATTTCCCATTTCCCCTTCGCTCTTTGCTTCTCTTGTTAAAAAGAAAAACTCCTATTTTGCTAAAGGAAATCATTATTGTCCTTCTCCTCCTCATCCCTCTTCAAAGGGAGAATAATTTTGTGCTATTTAGCCATAGCAATGGCAATAGCTCTTAGACTTATATACCTCTTCACAATATCTTTACAGCCCTCTCTAAGTGGTTTATAGAGTCAGCCTTTTGCCCCCAACAATCTGGGTCCTCATTTTACTGACTCTGGAAGGATGGAAGGCTGAGTCAACCTTGAGCTCCATCAGGATGGAACTCTAGGCTGTGGGCAGAGTTTGCCTGCAATTCTGCCTTCTAACCACTGTGCCACCAGGTGCAGAGTTACTTAGTGTACAACAATAATTTTGTCTCATTGTCCAACTGGCGCCTTTGGAAGGTCAGGAATACATTGACAAGGATTAGGGGCAAAACAGCTGTGAAAGGAAAGGAGCATTAACCCATATCATGGAGGGAGGCCCGTAGAGGAGGCCAAGAATTCAAGGCACCCTTTGACAAATATGCAATGTGGAAATATTCTGCAGGTCATCATGATATAATTGGAAATCATTTTATTTCCAGTTATCCAAGGAAGCTTATTTAAAAAAAGATACTCGAGTCAGATAGCCTCCAAATTCTGGTGTGTATGCAGTGTGTGTATCAGATAGAACTGTTAATGCACCTTCGTTTTGGGGTTTTTTATGACTAATGGGCTTAGTTGCTGTTCTTTACTGCTGCCTTCCTTTACTGAACTTTCCAAACAAGCCTGCATGGTAACTAATGTAGTAGCTTTTTCCTAGATGAGCCATTGTAAATGCATCTTTGCATCACAGGAGATTTACTAAGGGGAAACTGCTCTTGCAGAAAAGCCTCTGTTAACTTGAAAAATTTCTGATAATTTTCCAAAGAGCTTAAAAACAGCTGCATCAAATCATGTGAATGTATAAAAAAATCTTTGAGCAATGTTCAGGGTAGCTTAGATTGTTGGAACAGCACTACTTCCTGTTGTCTTTTCTTCATGTATTTATTTTTTTCTCTCTGTAGGGTTCGGGTGCGTTACCAGAAGAGACAGAAGCTGCAGTTTGAAACTAAGCTGGGCATGAATTCTCCTTTTTAATCCCTTCAGGTTGGATGTGCCCTAGAGGGCTGCATGTCCCTTTTGTGCCCAGCCTTGTCACTTAGGAGAGAGGGAGACCAACAGCCTTACAGAGGAATCCCTCTATGGTCTGATTGAAAGGTCAGCAGGGGTCCACGCAAAGGGTTGACATTGGGACAATGACACACAGACAGCTGTCCTTGCCATTATTTATTTTGGGATCTCCTCCAGTGATGCTTCTTGGAATCTCTCGGGTTGGCATGGATCTAAGAGCAGGAAATTGTCCCTGATAACTTTTTCAGGCTCCATGATTTTAATCTTTAATTTGTCACTTGTTGACCTCTCTGCTGTTGGCTGCTTCTGTTCAAGTGTGTCTGGCTTTCCCTGTCCTGCTAGGACCTGCAAGGAAGGCCCAAAGAGGCCCTCAGCTGCAGCTGCAGCAGCAAAGTTTCCCTCTCCTAATATAGTGGTGAGACTGCCCTTTGGAAGAGAGAGGAACAAACCACGGCTGAAGTAAAGTATTGGAGAGAATTGGATGCAAAAGCGACTTGTAGGCAGGCTCTCAAATTAAACTCCCCTGGGACGTGACGTCTGTTATCCCTAACTAGCAAGCCAGGCCTTTCATCCATACGGTGAGAGCATTGATGGGGAAAGTTAGTTTGTGGGTTTCTCAGCTTGGCCAGGTGCCATATTTTCTTAACGCTCCATGCTAGTTGGCTAGATGTGGGTATGTGTGGTAATGTTTCACACACACCCTCAAGGACTGGGAAGCCACAAGAATCCATGCGAAATGGTAAACATGGAAGTCAAAGTGTCCCAAAAAAGTCGCCTGAACCAGAGCTGTGGCAGGAGTTTGTATTTCCTTCTGTGAGAGCACATTTGCAGGCAACTGTCTCCAGCTGCTTTGAATGCGTGAAGGCAGGTGACGCTGGCCGTATCTCTTCCTGCCTCAAGTCCATGGGCTGGATGGTCACTTATCAGGCCCAGCAGAGAGAGGCCTTTAGCTGAATGTCGTCCTTGCCTATACTTCACAGCATATTTGAGCGGAAGCTCGAGTTAGTGAACTTACAAACACAAAATACCTCATTCCAAAGTCATGCCCCCCGAGAAAAGAGATTTTTCTGATGGGAACCTGCATACCCCTACACCTATCTCGTTTCTTAAAAGGCCAGTTTAGCTATGAAGAGTAATTTTCTCTAAGCAGAAGGCTAGCGCCACTATGTTCTGCTCTCAGTTTACTTTCCACTTCTTCAGATTATTGTCCTATAATAAGGCTATATTGTATGATCCATATTAAGGCTGTCCCAGACATAACATGCAGGTGAAACGGTGGGAGATGCTTAAATTAAAAACTGTTTTGGTCAGATTTTGAGCTGCAGCGTAACACACCCAACTGCCATAGGTAAGGGTGAGACAATCCCAATTCATTTCTTACTGCTGTATTTAAAATTACTGATTGATTGTGACTGATCCCACAGTGCTCTGAGGGGACATTATCTTTCCATAGTGGGCAAAATGATATTCAGCTTTGCCAGGTAATAATCACAGATTGATGCCTGACAGTATTGGGACACTTTTCTGAAAAAAAGAGAAGGTTTTCTATCTGGAAGATTTTTAGAAACTTGATCTATGGTCCTCCACGTACAACAAGCAGAGTTTATTGATTTGTGACCTCTAATTGATTTGGCCTTGGGAAAAGTGATCAGTAACTTATTATTACATTTCTAAATAGTTTACTGCCTAGACATTTCCTTTTGTTCAACTTTGCTGCCGTCCACATATAGTTAAAGCCTGTCATTTTCTCAATTTATTATTATCTGGATTTCTAAGAATAATGAGGTTTGGAATATGTATTCTGGTCTACACAACCATTTTATTAACAAGCTACGATGTGGTCCACGATCTGAATCCTTTTTGGGGTTGAGTAACCTGCTCAATCCCAGGTTAAAATGCCAAGATGTGGAGAAAGGGAGGGGTTCCTTTGCTGTAGGAATAAGGATTCTCCAACAGATTTTTAAAAACCCTCTTAGGCCATTTTAATATATAACAGTGGATGAAAACCAAGTCTCCTAGAGAAGGTGCTTCCTATAATTATTATTTTTCTCTCTCTCAAAGCTAAAAATGACTTTTCTCCTCTCCTATTCTCATCTCTCCTTAGTGGTACTCAGTTAGAGTTATCCCATGACTGAAAAGCCTTTTTCATGGTGGTCTCCTGAAGAACTTGCTGCCTTTAGTCAGACAGGGCTTCAGAAAAGTGTGGGGCATCGCCTTAGGAACGAATTTCACTTAACAGTTTGTTTTTAAATGGTGTACATTTTATATTTAAGATTTTTGGGATGGGTGTAAAATAGATTTGTATTAAAACTTGTAAATTGTATAAAGAAACCAAGAGCACCTGATATGAATGGCAATAAATGATTGTCTTTGATATAGTAATGGTTTGTTTGTTTTGTTTTATTTTGCAAATCGTCTTTGGAGAACAAACTGGATAGGCTTCATTGTAGGCCACACCACTTGCTTAGCCGAGCAGAGTTCTGGAGATTGACAACATATATGGCTGAAGAGCTCTTGCTCTCAGGAATGGGGAAATACAAAGATTTTATATAGTGGAGAAAGCAGTTTTATGAGGCTTGGTATTCACCTTATAACCTCTTCAAGGATGCTCCTTAATAGAGTACCGACCTGCAGAGCATTTTCAGCTAGAGACCTATATGTTTGTAAGGTTGGTTCTTTGGAGGGAATTTTTTATTTGTGTTGTGGTTAAGTGACAACTGGCTAGGTTTGTTCTCCTCACCCACAATATTTTAAATCAAAATAACATTAATGAGATCTGGAATGAAAAGACCTCACAAAGTGGCTAATAGAACAGTTGCCTTTATTAGTGGTAGACTGTGAGGTCTGATGGGATGTGCCAGACTTTCACTGCGTATAGAAAGTTGCATGAATTTCTTTAAAGTTATAAAGCCTTAGTAAGACCACACTTAAAATACTGCATCCAGTTTTGGTCGCCATGTTACATAAAAGATGTAGAGCCTCTGGAAAAGAATGCAGAAAAGAGCAACAAAGATGATTAGGGGGCTGAAGGCTTAAAACATATGAAGAACGGTTGCAGAAGTGGTGAAAAAAAGGACTAGGGTAACATGAGAGCAGTGCTCCAATATCTAAGGGGCTGCCACAAAGATTTGCTATTTACCAAAGCCCCAGAAAGCAAAACAAGAAACAATGGTTGGAAACTAATCAAGGGAGAGAAGCAATCTAGAGCTAAAGAGAAATTGCCCGACAGTGAGAACAATTAATCAATGGAACAGGTTGCCTTCAGAAGTTGTAGGTGCTCAATCACTGGAGGCTTTTTAAAGAAGAGACTGGACAACCATTCATTTGAAATAGGGTCTCCTGCTCCTCCAATGTACCTTCCAAGTCTCTTATTCTGTTAACATGCTGAGTAGAAAGGGCCTATTTCTTCTCTTTGGCAGCTCCTTTTGAAATGTTTTACACACTCAGACCTGAGAATTTGTATATTACACTGTACCTGAATTGTAAAGTCAGCACTCATGGTTTATGGTCTCCAAAGAAAACTTGTAAAGTCCCTTAAGCTCCATCTGCTAACACTAATAATATATTCACACAGTCAATTCATCTGAAAGCAAAAAAGGCGACTCAGCCAGCCAGGCAAGGCCATCAAAAGGGAAAATTATTTCCACTGTTTAATACCATCAAATTGTAAGGTGTGTTAGTGGAAAACAATAAGCCATGATTAACACTTAACAAGATTTAAACTTTTTAAAAATGTCAGATGTTCTCATGAAGTAATTTCCCCATCATTTGCTACTCCAAGGCCGGTTAGACTCAGCTGCATCCATACATAATTTACACAGCATACAATATATTTAAAATAAACTACGAGTTCTTTAAAAATAAGCATTCTTTGAAAGAGCAAATAAAAAAACCAAACAGACTGGGATAAGAAGAAAGAAAAGCATTTTACTGCCTCCTAGTGGCTCAGACAGTAATGTGGTTCCACCCAGATCATAAAATACAACAGATCTTTGATTAGTAAATATATAACAAACCCACATTTTAAAAATATATACATATCTTTAAATTTTTTTACAGTTATCAATAGTGGGGGGGGGAAAACGAGCTTTGCAAGTCAGTAAAGTGTGAAATGTATAATCTATTTAGAAAAAAAGTTTTATAGGGAGCCTTTTTGAAAAGTGCCACTAGTTGCAGCTATTATTCTTACAGCCCTAGTAGTCAACCAAAGGCTGACTAATCCACTTGACACTGGATAAAAAGAGTCAAACATGAAGAGAAACTAGACCTAGGGCAAAGAATGGCTAAAGGGCTCCTTTGTCTTGCCAGTCCTATTTACTATTTTCCCTCCCCCTTTTCATTTCCAAAGAAATCAAGCACTTGCCTTTTGTGATTCATCACTGAGAAAAGGGAGAATTGTGCTTTCTGGGTTCTATCAGCAGAGGGCTTCCTAGCAATGGAGGGAGCCCCTTACCCTCCTGGTAAACCCTTTAAGACCAGCAAAAATCTTCAAAAGGGAGGGCACTGTCATGGTTTCAGGCATAACTTCTTTTTTAAAAAAAATCTTGGCTATAGTCTGTAGCTTATAAACAGAATTTGTGTGCAACTTCTCCCTTCTCTCACTTCAAAGAAGATCATCTCTGAAATACAGTAGGGCAACATAGCCATAGCTTGGCTCTTGTCTTCTAGGTTCTTGTCCGTGAGTTTAATAATAAGCTTATAGGCACTCTTTGAGCTGGGGAAAGGACTAAGAAGGGCAGTTTTGCAAACATTTGGAGCCCAAATTCTGCCGTTTTTCATTTCCCTAAAAAGGCAACAGCTCTAATTAGCTGTCAAAAGTGTTTTGTTCCCTGCAGAGAAGAACACCGTAAGTGAAAAAAAAATATCACTTAATATAGCTACACAACAGAAACTCAGTTGGCGTGTTAGCATATTTTTATAATCATTATCACTAGGGCAGGGGCCCCCAACCTTTTGGGCACCAGGGACCGGTTCTGTGGAGAAAGGTTTTTCCGTGGACCTGAGGAGGCATGGTTTTGCATGCTGCCTGCGTCCCACTGAAGGGGCTTTGCTTGTTTGCACAGACCGGTTGCTGGCATGCTGTGGTCTGGTGCCAGGCCACTGACCAGGGGTTAGGGACCTCTGCACTAGGGGTTTTGCTAAACTAGTTGGTATTTCTCTCACAGAGTCTACTGAAAGTGGGGGAAATGGAAAACAAGGTTCTCTTCTCTGCTCTCTGGTCTTCCAGCCCCATATATTGCATAAGTCCAAACGATTTGGGAATGGTCAAGTAGCTTTCAGTTCTTCCCAAAACATTTGCTTTGAAATGTTGTGTGCAATTTTTTTTGTGAATCACAGCCTATGGCATGTACTTTTTGAACAGAAGGAGATTTAAAGCCCACTGGTTATATAGTGTTTTCTGTATTTATATGCTGAAATGGCCTCAGGGATTTGCCTTGTTCTGCAAGCTGCCAACAATTAACCAGTGAACCACTATATCTGAAGAAATTGACACAATGCTTCTACTATTGAAATGACAAAATCCACAAACAAAGAATAAGTTCGTTTTGAGAAGAAATGTAGGTCTAAGTGGCGGGAGGAGACATTTTGAGAAGCTCACAGTGACACTGATAATCTTATTCCACAATTAGCCTGAGTAGAGATACTTCTGCCCCTTTACAACTGCAGTGTGGTGTGCACCATTAGTTCATAAGGCAGCACAGTTGCTCTGGTGTATAGGTAGAAACCGAGTCAATCTGCATTGGAGTGCTTGCTTCATCTTGTGTCAAAGCGCTAGAAAGCACCAGAGCATAAGTAGCTATTTGGGGGTGGTTTCCAGCTGGAAGTGAAGATCTGGGAGCCTCTATCCAGCAAAACATGTCGAGTAAGCAAGATGCTAAAGTGCAGGAGGAGAAACTAGAAGTACTTGTGAGACTCATCTCAGAGCTTGTCCACCTGTTATATATGTCAGGTTAGAAGCGGGAACCTATTATAATGCATGCCGAGAAGCTGGTGCTCAGTCCAACATGGCATCCAGCTGCTCAGCTAGGTCGTTGAACATGTTGCTGATGTCTTCAAGAATGTTCTTGGCTGAGTGTGTTGTCCCATAGCAGCTGCAGAAGAAGAAGAGAAATACCAAATGAATGCAGGGTTTGAACAAAATTGACAGGTCGAATTTTGTGGGAGCTGAAGATCATTTCATTCACACGCTTGATACAATTGCTTATCCTTCTTAATAGGAATGTCTTCCCCAAAATGGACTGCTTTCATACTCATGATAATTATATTTTATAGCCGTTTCAGTCTTTAAGGTGCTGCTGTTAAATTTCTGTACATTTTTCAGATTAAGAACACCTAGACCAATTCTTCCATCAGAGAGAGAGAATAGAGATGAATCTGATCTTAGAAGGAAGCTGCCAATTATTATTTAATTTAGTGGTGCTGGAGTTTTATTCCTAGGATTTTCTATCTTGTCCACCTATCATGGACAGGCTTTGGATAATATGTACCTCAACACAGAGGAGCAATGTGTGTTTGTCTGAAAGAAGAAAATAGGAAAAAAATGCAGGGCTGAATATGTTGGATGTTTACCTTAAGTTGCATCTTTGAATATATTATAAAATATATCCACGTATGGAAAGTTTTTTGAATGTGCCAAAAATGGCAACTTATATTTTGAAGTACAAAGCTCGTGTACTTGAATGAGTTATATTTGCAGTTTACCCTTATCCCCAGATAGCTCACAAGACAGTTTATGGGGGAGGGGGGGAATTAAAAATATATAAAAACAATTAAACCACAAGAAGCAGCAAAAGTAATGGGTACTTTTAAGCATTTACATCAACTAACAGGTTTGGCTCCTGCTCAATTCCTCCTTAGGCACATGCAGGTAAGGCAAGTTTACTCATCTCTAATGATCTAAGTGCGAGAGCCCACTGTAACTACATAGCCAAAAAGGCATTAAGAGTTATTAACCTAATCCTACGTAACTTTTTCTTTGGTAATATCACACTACTAACTAGAGCATACAAAACATTTGCTAGACCAATACTTGAATACAGCTCATCAGTCTGGAACCCGCATTACGTATCTGATATTAATACAGTTGAGAAAGTCCAGAAATATTTTACAAGAAGAGTTCACTCCTCTATTCATTGCAGAATACCTTATGCCACCAGACTTGAAATTCTAGACCTAGAAAACCTAGAACTACACCGCCTTCGGTACATAAAATTATATATTGCAATGTCCTACCTGTCAATGAATACTTCAGCTTCAACCATAACAATACAAGAGCACACAACAGATACAAACTGAAGGCAAACTGCACCAAACTTGATTGCAGGAAATACGACTTCAGCAGCAGAGTGGTCAATGTTTGGAATACTCTACCTGACTCTGTGGTTTCTTCCCCAAACCCCAAAAACTTTAACCTTAGACTGTCTACTATTGACCTCACCCCTTTCCTAAGAGGTCTGTGGGGGTGTGCATAAGTGCATCAATGTGCCTACTGTCCCTGTCCTATTGTTTCTTTTTATTTTTCCTATATGTATCCATTTCATGTATTCATAACTATGTTTATACTTATACCTGTTATCTTATAATCGCTTGACAAAATAAAAAAAAATAAAAAAATAAAGTTCTTCTCTCTCTCTCTCTCTCTTGCACATGCGCGCGCACACACACACACACACACTTTATTTTTTTCAAATGATGGGTAGTCTTGGTGGTTAGATATGGCTACAAAACTAAATCCTGACAAAGTAAAGAAAATGCTGGTTAGTTATCCCACTGCTTCAGAGTGGTGATTCTTCCTTTAATAAAAGCTATATTTCCCCTTTTAAAACAGATACAGGAATTGCCTCCAAAACTCTTTCTCTGAGAATAGGTAATGAAGTTTTATCATTAATAAAAGGTCATTTATTAGCTGCATCTTTTACATAAGCTGGACTACTTTTTCTAGGTCTGTCATGCTGATCTATGCATTTAAACTCCGAAGAAAACTATGGCAATGTACTTTACAATAAGACTGGTCTAAAGGTGACTTGGAAATTCTGTCAATACAGATTAATGCTACCTGTCAATAGCAGAGGCTGGTAAAGAGGAACATAACCAGCTGACTTTTTGGCAACAACTTCCAAGCTTGTTATAAGAGACTATCTCTCTCTTGCGCCCACATGTGCCCAGCTGCTGCATAGGTTTTGCTCGCTTTGAAGTCTGAGCAAGGATAGGCTATCACAATTACAACAGGGTGCAAAAACATGTGGTTTTGAAGAAATGATCTACGTAGCTTGTTCCAATTTAGAAGATTCTGTGGCCCTTTCATGTTGCTACGTGGTAGCAGTGGGGGAAGAGAAATTTGGCCGTAGCACCATAGCTTGGGAGAAATGGGAGAGCCATTAAAGACAAAATGGTGTATATGTAATTTCATACAAACCTACAGCTGAACTTGAAAAAAAACCCAGAACACATTTGGTCCTAATGAATTGGAGCATGATGTCTGCGCATAAGTGCTCTTTATAACAAATGGAGCAACTGTATCCTGCTTTTGGATATCTACCCCAATGCCGTTCAAAGATGCCTCAATTCAAAGCCTTCTTTCTAATCACCTGTCTGCTTCCTCTGCAATGATCTCCTTTTCGGCAGCCTCAAGGGTGGATGCCAACGATGAACTGGTTTGTTCCAGGCGCTGCTGAGTCTGTATCACATCTGGACACATGGTTGGAGGCCTTGGCGGAAGGGGCACCCCAAAATTGAAAGCAGGCTTATTGCTGAGACCCAGTTTCATGGGATAGGGACTGGAGACTTCTGGCACCATTTCAGGGGTTGCTCTGGAGGGACCTGTGTGGTGTGAGTTTGCCAAGACTTGCTGATAGATGGTTTTGGGTCCTGAAAATACCAGCTTGGTAGAAGCAATGGATGTTGGCATGGATGTCGTGTCTGAAATAACAACAATAACAACAACAACAACAACAATAATCTAGTGCTTAGTGTCCTCTCTGATGCAGAAGAGTCTGCAGAGTGTCCCACTGAGTTTGGGCAATAAGGTGCAGCAATGACAGGTGACTATATTTTCACAGAAACAGCAAAAAGTAGTTGGGTTCCCATAGCTCAGTAAGCCAAATCCCTTTTTCAGATTGAAGGGTCAGGCTCTCTAGACCAGGTGTAGTTTCTATAAAGAAGTGGGCCAGACCAGGACAAAAAATATCTAAACTAGATTTAATGTTATATATATTTAAATTTATCAAATATAATTAAGTAAAGTTAACAGTGTTTCCCAATAATAATTTCTCCATCAGAGAAGAGCAACTAAGATGCTCAAAGGCCTGGAGACCAAAACAACGGTTGCAGGATTTGGGTTTGGCTAGTCTAGAGAAAAGAAGAATTGGGGGTGACATGATAGCAGTATTCCAATATTTGAGGGGCTACCACAAAGAAGAGGGGATCAAATTACCCTACAAAGCACCAGCAGGCGGGACAAGAAACAACAGATGGAAACTAATCAAGGAGAGAAGCAACCTGGAATTAAAGGAGAAACTTCCTCACAGTGAGGACAATTAACCAGTGGAACAGCTTGCCTTCGGACATTGTGGGTGCTCCATCACTGGAGGTTTTTAAGGGACCGGACAGCCACTTGTCTGAAATGATATAGGGTCTGCTGCTTGAGCAGGGAGCTGGACTAGAAGACCTCCAAGGTCCCTTCCAGTTCTATTCTATTTTTCTTATGCTAATGTTAAAAAAAAAATAGTCGTTATTGCCAACGTTCCCAATCCAGCATCAAAACCCACAACCTACCTGTTACCGTGGCCGGTATTCTTAGCTGAGCTGATCCTCCATGTCTCTCGCTGTGCAGGGGCCCTGGATTGGCTGGTTTCAAAGAGACGGGAAGCTTGCTAATCCCCTTCTCCAAGGACAGGATGCTTTTCTCTATCTCAACTATTTGGAATGCCATGTGGTCGTCCTCCAGTGGGCCTGTGGTAGGGAGCGGTTCCATCATGTGCAGCGAAGGCCCACTGATGCTTACCGCCTGGGCCTGGGCATACTGTGGGGCGGTGGTCATGCCTGGGCTTGGAGCGGCCGTGCCAAATGCCTTCAGCACATTTTGGAGAGGTTCCCTCTCTTTGCACCGGGGCCGCCTCTTGACCGTGTCAGATTCTGTGAGATTGAATTCCAACATCGGGGCTTCTTTTGTTGGATCCCCTTGAGACTCTTTTCCACTGGACTGAGCAAGAACAGAGTCTGAGTCTGGAGTTGCTGTGGCATTGGTTTTGAGCTGCCCCAAAGGCTTTGGTCGCTGTTTGATGGTTAGGTTGCCTTCTTCTGCAAAGGGGATGCACTCACTGGAGCTGTTTTGGGAAGAACAAGGGGATTTGGCACAATGATCCTTCTCAACTGGACCCTCTTCCTCAGTGTCTGATCGGATATCTTCACGGTTATGCTGCAAAGCCTCTGTCATGGTAACTGCCGATTCACTGAATGTTCGTCTCCTGGGACCGTTGCCTTCCAAGACCTGGCTTCTACCGTTCAGTGTATTGGTGTTACCAAGGCCTCCTTGAACTGAATTGTGGAGGCCACCTTTCTTGGTACCTTCCTGACCACAACTGGGGGCCTGGGAAGACTGAAGTGGCTGAGCTGGGCTCCCATCATAGACTGGCCTGTCGAGCTTAGCAGCTGTGTTTTTCCCCAGACAAGCTCTGTCATTAGTATTATCCCCTTCGTCCTTGGACGGCGAGGATCCATTCTGTGTCGGTTGGCCTTGTTCAAACTCTGCATCAACTGCTAAAGGGCTGGAGACCGAACTGAGGCGTTTAGGAGGAGGAGGAGGAGGGCCTTTCTTCCGGGCCCGGATAGCAAAAGACTGACTGCGCAAGACTTTAGCTTCTGAAGGTGGCTGTGTCCGTGAAACCTGACTGCGCCCGGGTCGCCTAGTTAGGGTAGCATAAGAGCTCACTGAACTGCTGGCTGGCTCTTCCTCATCAGGTTCCCCATCTGACAACGCATAGCGGTTTAAGCTTTGTGAGCGTTTCTTGTGCTTAAAGCCCTCACCATTTTGGCGTTCAGGCCTAGGCTTTGGAGGTAACTGAGGTGGCTCTGTAGGGCTGCAGTGGGAATGGAGATAGGAAAAAGCTTTCTGGGCAGTTGATTGGAGGGCAGTCCTCTGGACTGACAAGTGGGTAGATGCCTTGGCCTGCTCAGGCATGGAAGGTGGAGGAGCTGACTGGGCCTTCAGTGATATGTGAGGATACATGAAGACATACGGGGCTGTTCCCTTGCTGGCAGCATGGGGCAATGTGCAGGGGGAAGGGACTGGTAGGGGGCTTGATGGCTCTGGTGAAGCACTTGGTCTCTGGAAGTGATCCATCCCCTCGGGCAGATTTCTCTCCCTCAGGGGACTTCCCACACAACTGCTAGAATAGCCATTGATTCCATCTGGTCCATTGAGCAATGGAATGAATTTCCCATAGTGGTCTGGGCTGGGCCGACCCTGGGTGGTGGCAGAGTTCTCCGCAGGATGGGGCTGGGTGAAAGAATGCCCTCCACTGCTCCCACTGCTCCCTTCGCCACTACCCAAACTCTCCTGAGAATGGCTAGAGGACGTGCTTTGGGACAGCATGTTCTCCTGGGAATGTCCTGATCCTCTGGATCGTGCACCAATGCTCTCTTGACTCCGTGACATGCCTTGGGTACTCTTGATGGTCAATGTCTCTTGGCAGCTGTTGGACATGGCTGTCTGGAGCTCATGGCTCAGCTCACTGTCCTGAAAAGTGGTCATTTTGGGGGTGAGAGGAGAATGGCATTCCCCATTCTCCACAGTCTCAATGGTGACTATTTCCAAGGTACCAGGGATCTTGCGCCTAAGAGTGCTGACTTCAGCCTGGCTCTGACTCTTACAAAGATCCGTCAACCTCTTGACAGCCAGCATGATCTTCTTTTGGTGGCCTGCATGTCATACAAGAAAAACAAACTCAGCAGTTGTATGGGAGCCTTTTCTTTCAATTTCCAAGTTCCCTACTTGTGGAATGTATATTAATTTAAGTCATTTCGTACATAAATGAGCCTTATTACAGAGAGCAGATGAACAGGTGAATAGTACATAGGTACAGTACCACCTTTGTTAAGAATCAATGTGTACAATGATTAGAGCATTGCCACTCAGCCATGATTGTTTGGTAGCTTTCAACCAGTCGCTATGGCACAACAATCATTCCAGACTAAGGAAGAGGAAAAAATGGAATTCACATGACTCATTCCCAAACCACAAATACGTTAGACCTGAGGTTAATGAAGGGGCTAACAGAGGGTAATGTAGTTGGATGTAGTAGTAAGAATAGAGGATGGCCTTGAAAGGACAAAAGGAAGGTCCATTGCCAAGGAAATGATCAAATCAACAAGGCTTGAGCCCAGACTAAGCAAGTGGTTTACAAAAACACTTGAAGATAAAGTGAGGAGGAAGGGAAGCACAATCAGACTTCAAGATTCTGTGACTGTGGCTGTTCTAATAAAAGCTTTAAGTCTAAATGGGAGCGGGCCTTTGGTCTACCTCATAGGGCGGATATTGGGAAGACATTTCCTATTCTAGGCAAGAAACTAATGTCACTGATTATAGGATAGCCCCATGCCCCTTGTTTAATTCAGTTCCTAACCTTGGAATTTCAACCTGTCAGTTATAATATACATAATTTAATGTTAACAGTAGCACAGACAGATTTCATAAGGAAAAGGTGACTTTTGATAATGTGGAAAGCAACTTTAAAACTGCTCAGCTCAGAGCAGTGGCTCCATCTTCAGTTATCAATAATACCAAGCAGATTAACTGAAAATGACTTTGAGCAATTCCAGATTCTGATGTGTGCCCTGCTTGCTCTGTTGTCAAGATAATGTTGAAAGCAGTTCCAAATTCTGCTTCTTGAATTGGAAATACTATACAAACTTTTAATTAGTAAGTATCCAAAGTTTTAATTCTGAGAAAGAATTCATAGCCCACAACTATAGCTTTTAAGTTGAGAAATTGTGCAGTTTTTTTTAGCATTTGATTAGAAGAGGTTTGTTAAAGCAGAGATGAACCAAGGAGTTCAATGGACCCAGAATTGATGGGGTCAAATGTTTGGGGCAAATGTTTTAGATAAATATTATGATTCCATCTTTACTGTAGCTTTGAAAGTAAGGCCTTAACTGAACCCAGAATTGGCCCATTCTATCCTCAGAAACATCTAAGCTTATTTCAGAGCTGCAATCAGAAAAGGTCTTGATTTGCCTGGAATCGTTGCAATCTATTTAAGTGGTCACTAGAAGTCATAAACAACTTGATGGCAGCTAATCAATCAAGAATAGTTGAAGCCTGTACCTACAGCTATCTGTATTAATGTAGTTCAACTTCAGGTGCATGTTGTCTCCTTGCTCCTATTTAATTTTTATATAAATCTGTTGGCTATACAAACTTCTCTAACCCAGAACATCTCCCTAAGTTGGCCATGGACCTCTTTATTAAAATGTACAGTATACTGACAATGTTCATCATTAAATTGAATCATTATTAAATTTGGGAGCACGAAGGACAATTGGCCCATTGTGTAAGAGAACAGCTGACCTTGATTTTTAAAAAAAAATCTAGGAAAATTTGGGAACAAAAACATAGATGGCCATTTGATGGGAATGTGCTAGAACTTGGAAAATGAAGTAAGTTCTGAGAATAAGTATCTGGCAAGCTACAAGAAACTACAGGTCAGCAGTAGTCCTTAGAGATATGTCCATGTAGTAGCTTTCCAGCAATGTGGAATTGGTTTTTTACTGCTTTCTTCTGCAATATTCAGTTTCCTGTAGCCTACAACCTTGGGATTTCCTGGTTCAGGGCTGTTTAGTTTTTTATGAGCGACCAAAATTAACAACCGGCTGTGCAGTTAATGCATTGAACCCTAAGAGACTTTACTGTTCAATATATCACCCCTTCTCGTTGCCTGAAAGCTTACTGAGCATTCTGCAGCATTCACTAAGCTCAAGGCACTTCTTTTCTGGAGTCCAAAAGGACCTTTCTAAGCAGAGCAGCCTGGAAGAAGCCATTTTAGCTGAGCAGCCAAGACCCCTTTTTCCTGCATCATCTGTTTAAACATCATCTGTTTAAATTACCCTCTTTAGTGCCTCAAGGGTATTAATTGCATTTACACAACACAAATGATCCAGCAGTCACCTCCACTGCTCATTCATCCATTGCTGGATACCAGCAGTATACAACTTGGAATGAATGGGTTAACTTTTATTTATCCATTTATATGCCACCTCAATCACTCCAATAATTCTACTCTGCCTTTCATCTCTTTGATCCTCATGCATTTGTCTCCTCCCCTCCTTTTTATGACAATTAAAACAACAGTAATAATATTCTTTTGCCAGAGTGAGAAAAATAATGTGTGTGGCCATCTCCTATTTCATTTCATTCTTTGCCTCAGTGCAACGATGGGCACGTGAAAGCCAGAACAGCCCTAGAAACAGAATGTCCCTATTTTGGCCCTATTTTGTAGGGATTTCAACAATTATTCAGGCAATGTAGAACCTCTGACTAGAAAAAGTTCCTTTAATGGAATTAAATTAATTGGCAGAGTAAACTAAGCCATTTTTCCTACCCCTATAACCCAGTTAAGTGTGTTAAGTGTGTTATGTGAGTAGGCCTATGGCATTGTTTTTTGGTTTTTTTTAAATCCATGACTAGAGAATGGGGCTCCAGTTCTTGACATTCTCTATAAGCCAGTGGGGGAAGCTGAGTGAAGCAGTGGGAAGGGTGAAACCAGAGCAACTGTTTTAGGTGGGTCAGAGGTGGGTCATTTGTTTTTTAAAAGGGGACCTCATCAACAGCTATTTGTCATGTACACCCAATTACGTATATGTTTGGCTGTTTGGGGATGAAGCCAGTTGGCATATTTAGATTATGCTTATGATCATGGACAAGCAAGGCTGTCTTCATTGAAAACAGGATTCTCTCTACTCTGGGAATTTGGTGCAGTGCCAAAAATTACACTAATTCCTGCCTCCAAAGAATAGAGGCAAGCTTTCTCCCCTATTCTTTTTCTTCCGCATTGTAAAATATGGCTTTGGTAAGGAGCCAGCCAAAGGTTGACGGAGTGGCTGAGCTGTCTAACTCATCAAATCAGGCCATGACAGAAGGCAGGGAAGAAACATGTACAGGAATAGTTAAATACGATGGTATCGTGTTCCATGGAGGCACTATAAGGATTGTTCTTGTTATAAGGATGGTTTAGATCAGTGTTTCTTAAAGTGTAGTCCTAAGACCTCTGCCCACCCCTAAGCTCCTCTCAAAGGTCCATGAAATCAAAATTATTTGCCAGCCTGTGTTGAAAATGAATATAATATTAAAATTCCATCAAGCAATCATTGATAGTGAATGCATCGATTTTAATTTTAATATGATAAATATCAATTAATATAATCCATACAAACAAAAGCTCTTTTGGGGTCCTCCTCCATCATTTTTAAAAGTGGGAAAGGATCCTGAGAGAAGAAAGCTTAAGAAGCACTGAAGTAGTTGTAACAGTTCTGAGACATGCATCAAGCTCGGCCTCTATGAAACTGGAGAAGGCCGTTTCCTAGACCAAAGTAGAAAAGATGAAACATGGCCGCTCTGACAGAAGGAAGAATGGGCAGGAAGCGTTCCTATAAAGCACGACAATCAGCCCCTGAGGAAATGAACACCTAAGCATTTTTGTGTGGGTCTCTGTGTGTGTCCTTCACAATTGATGCTCTCTAGTGATCAAGTGGACTTTTAATTTTTTGTATTGATCTATTTTAAAGATTGGGACGTTATTATATCTAAGCTTATTTTGTTGCAAATTAATTACCAGGAGGAAGAATGCTAAAGAAATTAGCTACCTAACAAAATAATTGCTGATCAAGATGCGGAATTTGCTTTGATGCTTCCAATTGTTGATGTCCAATTACACCATACCATCCCTTAGAGCTGTCACAACTGCCCTTGAGTTGCCCCGTGTGGCCCAGGGACAGGAATGAAAGTTTCCTGATTCTTAATCAGAGTTGCTGGGATAATGGCAGTGACTCATTGCTAGAAGGGGGGCATATTAAAGCCTCCCTCCCTAGTAATACCTGAAGGCAAAAGGAAAATGTATTGTATATATAGGTGCAAAGCGTTCCACAACCAACAATGTAACCTATTATTCCAAATATTTTCCTTAAGATACCACAAGATTCTGCTCTATTAAAACAAGAGACAGCCACTGTCCATGAGAATTTAGGATACCATAGTGCTTAGCAAAGGTTTTGCAATGTCTCCTGCTCTTGCTGCATCCATCTCTCAGCTACAAAGTCACAGTGCACAGAACAGAACTGTGGATACAGTCTAGGAGGCTGCTTCCTTTTTGGGACTGTCCTTGGCAAGCTTTGCCGAGTCTGTCACTGTGCAAAAATGAAGACTGCATCCTGGCCTAGGTCCAATGTTCTCTCACGGCTACATATCACAGAGTGAACTGGAGTCAGCCAACAAAATTTGTGGAAACTGTCGATCTATCAGAATAAGGAAATACTTTCTTAGGATTCCATGGAATCTCAGGAGCAAGTTTAAATCAAATAAGGCTTTGGAGTGTAAAAGCTTTTGTGAGGTTCTGCATTATGCTTAGTTGCTTATTAACTATGACTATCATTCATGGATTCACTTTAGGCCAAAAGCAAGTAAACAGACACCATCAAGATACTTTAGATTTCAACTCTCTTCATGCCAAGTTAGTTACCAAAGCCTGGGAGTACTGGTAGTGCAGTGATTAGAATGCAGTATTGCAGGCTATCTCTGCCCACAGCCAGGAGTTTGATCCTGATCAGTTCAAGGTTGACTCAGCCTTCCATCTTTCCAAGGTCAGTAAAATGAGGACCCAGTTTTTTGGAGGCAATAGGCTGACATGTGTAAACTGCTCAGAGAATGCTGTAAAGCACTATGGAGCGGTATATAAGTCTAAGTACTGTTGCTATTTTTAATTGCTAACAAATTTTCTAAGGTTCTTATCCTTGCCTGTACGTACCACAGTCACCATAATACTCTTCTAAATTCTAATGGATAGCCAACGATACAGACTGGCTAGATTTTCCATTCCAAGTGAATTAAAAAGTTCTGAGAGATGAATCACTGAAACACGATCAAGCTGAGGTGTAGTGAATACTATGTTATGGATCCAATTTCCCCACCCTTACAGGAACAGTCTTGTTAGTTACATACAATCAAAAATTCCCAAACCCCCAGTGGTTTTGCCTCTGGCTTTTGATTTCCTCTCACCAAGCTTGTTGATGCCAATCTCTTGCAAATCCTCCCAAGTCAGATCGGTCACAATGTTGATGGAGTCATAACCGTTGCTCACCAACTTTTTGTGGTACTGTGGTAGACCAATAGCACTCAACCATTCCATCAAGTCATCCTAGAAAATAATACAATCACACTGAGTTTCATTAGAAATCACTCTGTTTTTCTTCAAGCCTGTACAACTTTGGAGAGTTAGGAAGCTAAATGGAGAGTGCAGCTTATTGAGTTTGCCTTTGCAAATACTCTATGATATCTCCATGAAAAGGATGCAATACCCTGGCGAAAAGAGTGGGAATAGAAAAATGTTGCAGAGGCAACTTCATTTTATGCAGAAGATGGTTAACGATATGGTGACGTTAAATAATTATTAGATTACAATATGCCTCACAGACACTCTATAGCATTTTTGGGGGTGGGGTGGAGGCTGGGAGTGTATGCTTTCAGATAGGAAATAGTTGATCACGGGCTTCTTGTAGATCTCGGTTAGTTGCCATACTCACAGGAATGTAATTTGGGAGCCAGTCAGCAATGCTGAGCTGTCCAATCTCTGTCGAAATTTTCTTCCTGTGGCCTGGTTTAGTCACCCCAATTGCTGTGAGATCCTGGAACAAAGAGCCCAGGTATATATCTATCACAAACCAAATGCATTTAATATAATCTACAATAGAGAGCTGCGCATCTATTCAACATGTGTGCAGCAGTATCTCTTTTGGGAAAATGGACAGATTCTTATACACCCAAAATGATAATTGTGTGGAGAAACTAAAAGACACTTTCCCACCTTTGCCTGGTCTTCTAATTTTTTAATTTCTTTTTACCTCTGGAGTCATGCGGCTGATTGTTGGCACATCATAACCTGCATTCAGGAAGTTGGCTGTATAACACTCCAGCTGGAATTCACTTAGCCAATTGTAAATAGCTGCAGCATCCTACAAAAAAAGGAAGAAAGAAAAGTCCCCTTTGGAAAAGACCACAATGATCCTTACATTTGTATTGTCCTTTGGTTATTCTACCAAAACATTAATAGTGTGCTTGACTACGTGTATAAAAAAAAACAAGAACAGTCAAGCAGCAGGGCATTAGGTCACATATCTCCAATTTACCAAATGGGTGGGGATGATAGGAGTTTTAGTTGACATTAGATTACCTATTTTGGCTGTAATTTAAGCCCCACTTTTTCTGAGTGATGGGCCACTCATTAAGCTCCGGGCAGGGCGTCTATTTGAAAGTAGCAGATTTTCAGCACTTGTGCCAGCTTGGATTTAATGTGCATCGGCATGCTTGGCATGCACTTATTTAATGGGTGTAATATAATTTTCTCTTGATAAAGTGAAAAGATATGAACTAATTGTTATTCTTTGGAAAGCCCTTGTAAATGGTCTTCATGTGCACTTTCCAAATCAAGACCAGAGTACAGAAAGTGCAATTTTAATAGTTTCAAATTTACTGATTTATTTCCAGCTATTAATAATATGGTTTCTTGGAAAGATCTCAGCAAATCTAAGGAGTAATTTTATTATGTAATTCCTTTGTTTACCGCTGCACTCAATATAAATGTTATTAGCAACACTTTCTTGGGAAGAGCGATCTCTGGCCTTGCACAACTCTTTATAGTAGCCATAGAAACTTCTGCTTTCCTTGGCGTTCTACTCTCTCTATTCTGTTAGCAATACCATAAAAAGAGATCTTGCCTGGGAAGGTTTCTAGACATACTAGATCCATTAATACAGCATGCCACTTTGCCAACACAACTCCAGAAAAGATGAAACACACAGTAGTCTTAACATACTTGCAGCCCCAGCATTGCATTTCTTGCTCCTCTACCTTGCACTACCGTATTACTCCCCTGCATCCTTTCAATTCTTCTGTCCATTTTCTAATTCCAGGCAGGAGTGGCACCAGGTGATTTTTTAAAAAAATCTTGAGGAACCCCTGATATCAACATTTTTAAGGGTTGTCTGTTCTTTGAACAAAGAACTTTCAATACCTTCCCTTCCAGGAGCTGCTCTGGGCGTAGATATTGGTGGGAGAAGATCCTGTCATTGGAAAAATTCTGATGCATTTGTGTCCCTGCAAAGAATCAAAGCAAAAATCAGAGCAGGCAATGGAGCCTTGGAAGAATGAATTCAGGACACAGTCATGCAAAAAGGCCCATTTGTTTTAATAGGGAACGAAAGAGAATTAGAAATCCTTACACTGTGATGGTGGCACTTTCTGCATTTACACCCATGGAATTCACCAATAGGGAATGTACACTTTATTTACATTTCTGTCCTGAAATTTTTTTTATTTAAAAACCGTTATTTTCTCAAAAGCTACCAGCAGCTTCTTGGGGGGGAGTAGGGGAGTACAATCAAACAGTATATTCAATTTCATTTTAAGCAATTTATTGTTTTAAAGTCAATTCTCACATGCTCTTGAATTTCAATTTTTCATGGCGCATACCAAAGACTTTCAGGTATAGATTTTCATGGACATATGGAGCAGCCTTCTGCACCATACCTTTCAGAAGTCTGGGGCTTCTCCTGTCATAGTTTCCAGCCAATATGGCCAATGGGAAATCTGGGAGTTGTAATCCAACTCATTTAGAGGTTATCAAGCTGGGAAAAGCTGTTGTATAAAAGCAGCATTTGACACTGCAGGGCAGATAGCAAGAGCCTTGCTCTAAGACTACATAGTAGACATATTCTCCAAAGCACCTGAAGGCAGGACAAGAAGCAATGGATGGAAACTAATGAAGGAGAGAAGCAACCTAGAACTAAGCAGAAATTTCCTGACAGTGAGAACAATTAACCAGTGGAACCACTTGCCTCCAGAAGTTGTGAATGCTCCAACACTGGAAGTTTTAAAGAAAAGATTCAACAACCATTTGTCTGAAATGGTACAGGGTTTCTTGCCTGACCAGGGGGTTGGACTAAAAGACCTTCAATAACTCTGCTATTCTGTTTAGGAATTAATAGCATGACATGCAAGCATGCCAACCAGCTGAACCTTCACCTCATGCAAAGCTTGTATTTGTTGCCATTAAGAAAGAGGCTCTGTTTGTCCTTTCCACCTCTGTGACATCTATTCCTCTTGTCTCAAGATGACAATGTCTCCACTTACCTAAGGAGCTGGTCTGACCATTGTGGGAATTTGAACTCAGGACATGTTGCTGCAGATCCTCCCCACCAGGCAAAAGTGGCTGCAAACACAAGAGTGAAGAGATCAGTCAGTCATCAGTTTGCCAGACACAGGATTTCCCACACACACACCCCTCGTACAGCATCAGCAAAGTCATACTTACAACTGGGCAATGAATTAGCTGTTCTTTTATTTTCTCCCCTGTAGATCAGCAACACTGATCTATGGTAACTCTATTTCATTTTCAAAGCCCAGGTGGGAAAAGAAAGGGAATTGGAATGCAAACCTTCACCCATTCATCTCCAAAGACCAAGACTGCTGTCTCCTCATACCCAGTTTGTTACATCAGAACAAAACACAACACTGCTTTATGTAAAGGGGTTCGCACGGTTATTTCTTGGGAATTTTTTCAGATACAGTGGCCCTGTCCTGGCTGTCACAGAACACCCAGTTACATCTCTAAATAACAAAGAAGAACATCCTTCCCCAACCAGACGCTTTCTGATATATTCAGGCAATTGCTATCTGAAGAAGAGAACCAACATAATACTGTTAGGGTTTGAGGATTAACCCCTAGAAGAGTATTGCAGCAGTAGTCAAACCAAGAAGCCAAAGGAGAGCGGAAGGGCCCCAGAGTATACACACACTGAACACAAACACTGTTTGTAGTTTAAATAGTTTTTAATCCAGTTAGAGTTTAAGCATTGTCATTCAGTCCATTAAGTCATTCACAGTATTTCCATCCAGTAAGACTCACTAGTATAGTCCAAGTTAAGAGTCCTTGCAATATCTTTATCAGCCGATAAAGATATCTTCTCCTCCTCCGGTTTCACTCTCCAGAGAAACAAACGCTGGATATTCAGTAGACTTACGCAGTAAATCAGCAAACAGTAGCAAACAATAACAGTTCAGTCACAGGCACTCACAGTCAGTAATCACAGTTAGTCACAGTAAGACACAGTTAGTCGCAGCAGCACACAGTAACAGCAACTCACAGTTACAGGCAGTCAGACACAGTAACAGCCAGCTTCTAATGCTTCCTTATATTGTAACTTCTAACCGCACCCTTAATCGGCTAATTGCCTGCTGCATTGTGCTTAAAGTGATAAGCACTTAAACCATGATATCTAAGTTTTATATATTTATTCACCCAAACCATATTTGGTATCAATGTTATACCTAACATACTCCCCTTTTGGGTGAAATAAATATATAATACCTTTACAATCTTATCCCATATTTTTCACAACTCTCCTGGTGCTTACTGGCACCTTGGGCTTTAGTAAAATTATCAGCTAAATTGTCCTCCGACATACAGTACTCTAGCTGAATCATCTTACTTCTTACAGATTGTCTCACGTTTAGGTATCTTAGATCTGTATGCTTGCTCCTTGTTTTTACTCCAATATTTGTGGCCATTTGAATTGCTGCCTGATTATCTTCATGTATAATTATAGGATAATCTACAGTTATACCTATATCAATTAACATTTGTTTATACATTATTAACTCTGTACATAACAATGATAAACAGGAGAATTCTGCCTCCATAGTAGACAAACTTATATGCTGTTGTCTAATTGACTTCCAGCCTATTAATGTCTTACCCAGCATTATGGCTGTTCCTGAAGTCGACTTTCTAGTGTCTCTTTCTGATGCAAAGCTAGCATCTGCATAAGCACTCAAAATTAAATCACCCTTTGGTTCTAAATACAATGAATAATTCATTGTCTTTTAAGATATCTTAATATCCTCTTAGCTGCTATCCAGTGTCTTTCACATGGTGCAGAATTGAATCTAGCCAACTGATTCACACAGTACGATATATCTGGTCTAGACCAATTACTAATATAACTTAAACTACCAATTAAAGATTGATAAATCACCTTATCAAACTCAGGACTTTGTACATCAGTGTTGCTAAACTCCTGACTCATTGGAGTCTTAGCCGGCTTACAAAGCTCCATCTTGTAATCATTTAGTAATTTGCTTATCTTATCTTCCTGAGATATCTTAAAACCTTTCCGTGTTTTCTTTATATTCAAACCGAGATACTTCTTTATCTCCCTAATTGCTTGATCTTTATTCTCTTTCCTAATGATGCTATTATTTTATTTGCTTCATCATTAGTTTCAGTTATCAATGCAATATCATCTGTGAATAGTAATAATAATGATACTTTCCCATTTGTCTCCCTTTTAAACAGACATGGATCGGCTAAACCAGCTTTAAATCCTATATTGTCTAGTACCTTTACAATATACTGGTTCCATTCATAGCCTGATTGTTTTAGACCATAGAGACTTTTCTTTAACAACCAACAATCATTATTATTCTTATTTTCACTTTTAATACCAACAGGTTTTTCATATAAATAATATGTTTTAATGGGGCGTGCAAGTAAGCAGTTTCCACATCTAAATGGTTAACTATATAGTTTTTACTAGCTGCCCACACTAAAGCTGCCCTCAAGGTTGCTGCCTTAAGACTAGGTGCAAACACCTCATCGTAGTCATTGGCATTCTGCCTAAAACCTTGGGCTACTAACCTTGCCTTATGGATTAAATTACCATCTTTATCTGTTTTTACCTTAAATATCCATTTGCAGCCAATGGATTTCTTTCCTACAGGTAATTTGGCATTTTCATACACCTTCATATCACTTTAATGAATTCAGTTCCTTATTCATTGCTGCATACCATTTTTCTTTTTCCTTATTAGGATACTTTTTAATTTCTTCTACAGAATTAGGAACTTGATTAATCTGGCACACTGTGTTAGCCTGGTACCTATCAGGCGGTCTAGATATACGTGTAGTTCTTCTGGGAATTACAGGGCTTACAGGAGGACTTTGTTGAACTACTACCTGTTCATCTTCCTCATCCTGTTCAGCTATTGAATCTGTTTCTTCCTTTATGGGCACTATCTCATCCTGTATTTTTGTCTTTACTTTATTTTTAAAGTTACAGGGATAACTAATGGGATTTCTATAGGATTCAATAATTACATCTTTATTGGCATCCTGTTCTAATTTCTCCCATCCTTCATGTTCTAGAAATTGGGCACTAGCACTACATAACACTTTAGATGTGCCTTTCTCCCAAAATCTATATGCCCTATGGTTTGCCTGATAACCAACAAAGAAAAATCTTTTAGCTCTATGTTGCCCTTTTTTTCTGAGTTGTGCAGGAATATGCACCCATGCTGGTGCACCAAATGTGTGCAGGTAACTTAGATCAGGTTTCCTGCCATGCCATCTGGTAAATGGTATTTCACCTGTTGTTGTATTAACAACGTTGTTCAATATGTTATTAGCACACATTGTAGCCTCCCCCACAAAGAATCAGGTAACCCAGAATCATTTAACATTGTTCTAACCATTGCCTGTAGTGTTTGGCCTCTTCTTTCAATAAAAGCATTATGTTCTGGCCTGTATGGAGCAGACTTCTTATGCTCTATTCCAGATATCTTAAGTCTGTTCTGGAATTTGTTATTAACAAATTCCGTGCCATTATCTGTCACCAGGGTTATCAGTTGACGTTTAGACTTTCTTTCAGCAAACCTAAGCCAATTGAAAAATGTTGATATGTTTCAGTTTTGCTTTTCATTAAATAGCAAAACCCATATCTAGAATAATGATCCATAATGCTCAGTATATATCTAGCACCCCCATACTGGGTTTCTTTGGACCTATTATGTCTGCAAATACTACTTCTAAAGGTTCTTTTGTTTTGAAACCATTTAGCCTATTTGCAGGCAATACCTTGCTCTTATCTTCACAGCAAACATTACAACGTAAATATTTATCACAAGGTTTTAACCTTATTCCTTCAGATAACTCAACTGTACGTTTTAGCATTTTAAAATTTACATGCCCCAAACGCCTATGCAATAAATGGATACATTCATCATGAGGCTTTATATTATTAAATACAGTTTGAGCCTCCCCTTTCTTACTATTATCTAAGACATATAATGTTCCATTTAAAGCTGCAGTTACCCTTTTGTTATCTTTTTCAATTATGCAATTATTATCCTTAAAAGTAATTACATAACCTAATTTATCTAATACCCTTACTGAAAGCAAATTAAACTTTAGTTGCGGTACATACAACATTTTTATATCCTGGTTTATGTACGGACAACGTGCAAAACCTTGACCTTTCGCTTTCAGGTTCCAGCCATTAGCAAGAGATATATGTTGAGAACTTGTAGACATTTTTTAAATTTTGTCTTATCTCTTGTGATGCAGTGGGATGCGCCACTGTCAACCACCCATAAATTATTCTTCACATCAGAGTTGGTAAACATGGCTAGTTCAAATGCTTTCTTTGGCTTTTTTACATTCTGGCTTTTTCTCTTTTTGCAGAACCTTGCCAAATGTCCTCTGCCTCCACAATTAAAACACTTTTTAATTGTGTATGCTGTCGAAGATAAATTCTCTTCTTCCAGGTGCTTTACTTTGCTTTGCTGGTTTCTTTCAAGCTTTGAAGATAATTTCTCTTCTTTCTTATCTTCTCTCAGCTCATCACGCTCACACCTTCTTCTGGCTTCTTCTAGTAGCCTGCCTGTAATCTCGGTTAATGAGAGGCTTTCTTTTAGCAATACTTCCAACGAAGTCACATAGTCATCATAGCTTTGATCTAATGAAGATAATATTATGTAGACTTGTTGCAGTTCATTAAATATAAGCTCTTTTTCTTGCAATTCTTGAAAAATGCTCTTCATACAGTTTAAATGAACTAACATATCTCCATTCCTCTGAAGATGCGTTCGAAAAAGCTTCCGTGTAAGATTTATATGTGCTCCTACACTGTCCCGAACATAAATCTTCCTGAGGTTCTCCCAGCAGTTTGCAGCATTTTCTTCTCCACGAATATGGACAAGCTGCTGATCACAGAGAGTCAGTCCTATGATGCATAAAAGCCTGCTCATTTTTCTGTTTAAAGTCTTGTAACTTTTCTTTATCATCATCATTAGCAGGATCCCATCTACTCACATCTGGTGGGTTTGCTATAATGTCCCACAAACCTTCTCTGCGTAGAAGTAAACTACATTTCATTGACCATGAAACATAGTTTGTTCCATCCAGCCTGGATATCATGGACAGTTGTGACAAATTTACTTGTGCCATTACTCTTCAGATATTTTGACTATTTTAAACTAATTAAAACAGTTTGTTTTTACAGTAATGTGCAACTCACACCAACTCTCTCTGCTATATCCTGGTTAGTTAGACTATGCTGCTGGGCCCATAACCAATGTTAGGGTTTGAGGATTAACCCCTAGAAGAGTATTGCAGCAGTAGTCAAACCAAGAAGCCAAAGGAGAGCGGAAGGGCCCCAGAGTATACACACACTGAACACAAACACTGTTTGTAGTTTAAATAGTTTTTAATCCAGTTAGAGTTTAAGCATTGTCATTCAGTCCATTAAGTCATTCACAGTATTTCCATCCAGTAAGACTCACTAGTATAGTCCAAGTTAAGAGTCCTTGCAATATCTTTATCAGCCGATAAAGATATCTTCTCCTCCTCCGGTTTCACTCTCCAGAGAAACAAACGCTGGATATTCAGTAGACTTACGCAGTAAATCAGCAAACAGTAGCAAACAATAACAGTTCAGTCACAGGCACTCACAGTCAGTAATCACAGTTAGTCACAGTAAGACACAGTTAGTCGCAGCAGCACACAGTAACAGCAACTCACAGTTACAGGCAGTCAGACACAGTAACAAGTGTTATTATATTTTCCTTAGTGGGGCGTAATCTGATTGAGAAGGACCTGGAACCTGAACAGAAATACAGCCTCTAGGGAAAGAGCTACACTCAACAGCTCTCTCACTCAACAGTGCTTAAATCAAACTCAGAGCTCTTATTGTCCGGCAAAGATCTAAAAGAAAACTGCAGCTCAATTTTTTTTGTTAAATGGGAAAATACTCCTACATCTCATCTAGCTTGGCCATAAAAATCACATTATCTCTCACAATTGATTTCTTTTTAGTTTTTTGTCGTAACCACCTTGCTCATTACCCATACAACTTGAGCAAAAGCCCCAAGTGAGATATGAGAATGGCTTTCACCTGGGTGGAAATACATGATCGCAATGTCATGACCTGGTCCCCAGGGCCCTGCTAATATCAGGGCCCGGAAGCAGCTCTCCTGATGGCCTATAATCATTCCCTAAAAGGTTGCTGGAACTATGGCAATCAGTGAAGATCACCATAAATTCCATTCTTAAAACTGTCAAGGCCTTTCCTTGGGATTTGGCTTCAATGTCTTCGAATTCTGTTATGCCTCTGCTGTGTTGGATGCTTTCTGCTCGTGAATCTGATGAATCTTATCCCTTTGAAATCAACTTCAGACAGATAAGCACTGGTATTGGGGGAATATGAACTGAAGACCACAGAATAAAAGATTCTCATGCCATTGCACAAAAAAATACGATTTCCTTACTTTTACATTCTCAATGAGGATTCCCATGAATTGTCCATTGGTGCCCTCAGTACTTTGGCCGCTACCAGCACTTCGGATACTGCCAATACTGCCTTCGCTGCCCACACTGTTTCGATCACCTGCTGGACAGGAGGGGAGAAATTTCAAATGGCATTTTGTAGAGAGCAAAAGGAGGGAGACAAGGCTTTTCTTCCATAAGAAAGAAAATGTTAGGTGAAAAAAAAAGCAATTGGTAGTAGCCAGTTCCATAGCCCTGCAGGCTTTGTCACGAAGCACAACATTAAAACCCCAGTTTCTAATTAGAATTAGAAATGCCAGTTTTCGGGAAGAGATTAGTTGGCAAGCAATGAAGGAATGTAGTTATGTGACACTTTCCTTACATCAGCCTGCACTTATTCTGATTTGGACTACAAATCCACCATACCAGGTTATTTGAGGGAATACGCAATAACGAACAAAGCAGGCAAGTAGAGCAAACATGCTTGGCTCTGCTGATTTTGAAGGGATGCCTAGGAATGCCAAAGTTGCACGTGCAGATGGAAGGAGAGAAAAGTGTGACATTCTATTAGATGTCTGTAGTAGACATGGGTGGCACAGCCATCAGAATTCTGCCCTGATGATTAAAACTGCCTTTAAAATAAAAGGAAGAAGAAGCAAACAAATATACCTTTAGGTGGGGTTACCAGGTAGACTTGGAAGTGTCCACAGATGTCTACTACAAACGTAGCAGCATAGTGTTGTAGTGCAAGAATGGGCAAAGTGTATTCCTGCAACGGTTGCTGAACTGCAACCCTCAGCAACCCTTGCCATTGGCTAAGGTAGCATTCGGCAATATTTGGAGCACAGAGGCACACATTCTCCACCTTTTGAACAAAGACAGAGGCCCCAACAGTGCTACACATGCACACGTACACCCGTGCATAAATCAGTCGAGGACAAGTGGGTATGCGTGAGGGAGGACATGTCTCCAAAGCTAAATACTCCATTGATAAGTATCATAAACCAGACATCTCCCTTCTCCTTGCTGCTTTTCTCCCTGGCCTGTGCTCTCCTATGCTGCAGTCAGGCAGCCCGACTGCTAGGAAGGCTTGCCCAGCCCAGCCCAGCCCAGCTGTACCCCTGACCTGGGCTCTCAAGTGCTGGAGCTGTCCTAGTCAGGGTGAGGTGGCCCCAACCTGGAGGGAGGCTGAGGGGTGCCTGTGGCGGAGAGGCATCGGTATGCAGTTGTAGCCCACCAGGAGGGGTGGCTGTGGCAACCTGCGGTCCCTTTGCATGGCTCTGGCACGGATGTGTGGACACCGTGCGGGAAAGAGTCAGGCCCGCACGTAGAGACAAAACATGCGTGTCAGAACAGAGCGCATGTAAAGGTAAGGCAGTGGCAGTTGGACTGGGTGTCTGCATGGCCAATAACTTTCCCAGCGGGGCACTCTGTGCAGGACTACACCGCATGGACCCAGGGGCTGTTTTAGAGGGCAACTTTGGTACTCACGGAATACATACGTTCATCTAAAAGTTTAAAGTAGATTATTTATCCATTACCTAGATGCTTCCAGAATGCTTCTTTTACAAATAGTTTCAGCAGCATCATCTAATAATGGATGTTAACGACAGACTCAGGTCCCTTGCACAGGTAGTCCTTGACTACGGGCCATTTGTTCAGCGACTGCAAAATTGCAGTGCTGCTGAACGAAGGGTGGTTCTATGACAGGTCCTTGGAATACAGGTCATCTCAGCACTCCTGTGATCATGGGATCGTGATCCGGGCACTAGGCAAATGGTTTGCCCTTATGATTGGCTGCAGTGCCCTGCGATCACATGAGTATCTTTTGCTACCTTCCCTGCTGAACTTCCCCCAGCCAGTCAATGGGAAAGCCAGCAGGAAAGGTTGGGGCAAGTTGTTGAGGTAAAATCTCCCCCACTTGTGTGCATCCTCCTCCGGCATCCTGTTCCTGTGCCAGCCAGTCTTATAATCTCTACACCGTCCCAGGCTTGTGCCATGCGCTCTTGCGCACCCTTCCCAACCCATGTCGCACCCCACATACCTTTCCTGGCCAGTCACACCTCTGTGTACCCTCCTTGACCCACACCATGCCTCTTGTGCACACTCCCTAACCCGTATGTTCACATACCCACCCTGATCCCGACTGCAACCCCACCACACACACATATCCCACCCCCCACCATTCTGCATACCCTTCCCATCCTGTACAGTTCTTGGGCATCTTTCTTGATCTGTGCTGCACTCCTGCACACACTTTCTGATCCCCCCCATGCACTCTTTCTGATGCACGCCATCCCCTCACCCCTCCTTAGCAGCCTGTATCACACCCTTTCTGCCCTGCCCTGCGCCTCTTGCACACCCCTTCTGTACTCTCCCTGAGGGTGACTTTCGTGCACCCTCCCCAATCTTCACCACCTCTCCCCCCCAACATTGGCCACACCTTTCCTACAAACCTATGCACCCCTCACGAAAATAAAGAGATTTTGCAGGGTTTTGCATTTAAAACCTCCAATATTTTTTTTCTATTAGAAGCAATAATACAATAGTAGAATTTATATCATTTATTTTTTTAATAATTGTCTGCAAACTTTCATTTCTTAAGAACATGGAACAAATTTAAAATATGAATATTTTACTTCACTTAGATATTTAAAAACAGTCTAAAACAACACGAGTGGAATGAGACAAATAGCTAAATTACCTTTAAGACTATTTGCATCTCTGCAAGTTTCCTTTTGATAAATGATAGTTTGCATTTATCTCTGGATAATGCCATATTTCATTTTTGGGGGAGATTTTGACGGGTGTCTTTTATCAGTCCAAAACTGTTGTGCAATTATTTCTACTTTCTTACTTTATTGGACTCTCAATGTTAAAAAAAAAGTAAAAGGGATGAAAAATCCAGGACAAGTACGAATGGAATATATGAAGCAGAATGACTAACAATATAAGCTTTGTTTGTAGGGTCCCATGGAAATACAGGAAATTGAAGTCTTAAATATCTGGAAGATATCTAGTTCTCTATCCCCTTATTTAGTATGTATATATGTATGCATGTATGCATTTATTTAGTTATTAAACTTATATGACCACCCATTTCACATGAAGTGACTCTGTCCAAGGCATAAATGAGCCTTTTCATGTTGAAAAGTGGTACGGAATGGGGGTCAGAAGGAAGGGAGGGAAGGTAAGCCTCATACAAAGCGTATGCTGAACTTGTTCTGAACAACTATGGCTTTCAATTAGCAACTAAAGGCAGAGCAAGTATTGCCATGAGTAACTATGATTGGAATAGGAAGCTTTGATTATTATTATTTTTTAAACAAAAGGAATTGATGAAGCCATGAAAAAATAGTATAAAAGGGATGTCCTGGAACACGGAATCATAAAATGTCTCCAGCCTTTTTCTCTACCCACCAGTCACATCATTGGACTCTCATGAAACCTTCCCTTTATAACCCTAGGCCAACCTGTCCGCTTGCTGATTACTTCTACAATGGATGGAGGAAAGTAGCCAACTCGGTCAGTGCCCTTCTGAGTATCGTGGATATGGCCCTTCCACCGCCCATCTGCATGCTGCTCCAGGACCTGGCCAAAGAAAGGAAAAGAATTCCCATCAGCAGGCGGAAAAGGCAAGAAGTCTAATCTCCCGCTTCCTGTAAGCCAAATTTTCTAAGGGTTTCACGTTGCATAGTGTCGGATATAAGCATGGGAGAAACAGCTGTGATTCAAAGCTAACCTTTCCTATGAACTTGCTGTTTGTCTCTATTTATAAAAGGAGAGAAAGTGCAGGGAGTCCTCTACTTACAATGGTTCATTTAGTGACCGTTTGAAGTTACAACGCCACTGACTTATGATTATTTTTCAAACTTATGACCATTACAGCATTCCCGTGATCAAAATTCAGATGCTTGGCAACTGACTCGTATTTTAGGATAGTTGTAATGTCCCAGGGTTATGTGTGTTCCTGTTTTGCGACCTTCTGACAAGCAAAATCAATGGGGAAGCCAGATTCACTTAACAATCATGTCGCTAACTTAACAACTGTCATCCCCACTTAACAACTGTGGCAAAAAAAAAAGCCATGTGCTAATAGGCGGCAATATAAATTTCCAAACAAACAAATGAACAAATAACTGTCTCACTTAACAACAGAAATGTTGGGCTCAATTGTGATCGTAAGTCGATGACTATCTGTATAGTGGTCTAGAACTGTAAGGATTAAAAAAAATGATGTGTGTGTGAGAGAGGAGAGGGGAGAGATTCTTTCATTTTATTTTTACCTCATTTATGCATTCTTAACACTTGAAAGATAGGTAGATAAAAACAGAATACAATGGAATCAAAACTAAAGAAATGCTTCATTAGGATTAAACCAAACTTGTCTTGGTCTAAAGGCTAAACATTTCCTTTAAAAAAACATGAAAGCTAAGCTTGTTACCTGCACCTAAAACTGAGATTCTTCACTTTGTACCTCTGCAAAAGTTGTGCCACGCACACAAAATATTATACTACAAACTCTATTATTTAATGAACCGTTCTTTTTGTACATTCTTCTTTTTTTTTGTTGGCATTTAAACACACTGCCAAGTGAGATCCAAATACAATAATACTTTCCCCCATCTTTTAAGACAAGTCAAAGTTGTATTTGTTCCTTTTCTCAGCATAAGAATGAAGCCCCTCCACGAAAAAAGAAGACCCATAACTAAGTGAGAGCGATGAGGGAACGCTTCAGGGGAGAGTGATTAGCCATGTAAGATCTTACATGACTTCCATCAATTTCTCACCGTGATGACATCTCCTGCACGGATGTTAAGAGCTGTTGGATCGTGGAGATTCCAGAAATCCTTTAAAGCACGGACCTTCAGGATTCCTGACGCCTCTGATGACAGGTGATAAATAGGGAGAAAAAAAAAGAAGGAAACAGAGGAAGCTTAAAAAATGTCAAGGAACAGGAAGATGATATTGTTACTTACAAAACAGGTAATATCTCCTGTTTCCCACAACTGGCAAACTCTTCAAGCATCCAGTATATTCTTTCCACCCTCAACTTTCTTACTTAGCTTAAGATTCAGAGTCAGCAGCGGGGCTGAAAAACCCACGTGTCTTCATCACTCCCACTCTCACCAAGAGACTTCCAAGCAAAATCCTTTCGTGTTGGGCATTTAGATCGCAGCAGGCAACCTTCTCGCTTCAGGATCTATGGGGATTAGTTTTTCAGCTTGCTCACCTCGTAGGAGCTGCTTGATGTCCTTGCTGGCATGTGAAGTGGTGAACTGGTTCACAATATCCAAGGCTGTCTGGTTGTAGGTGTTGCGAATGTTGACATCAATGCCCCCCTAGCAGAGAAAATATTAAATGGAATGAGGAGAAAGATGAAAAAGACTATAGAAAGAGGGTCTCTGCAATATAGGGAATTTTTTTTCTTGAGGTACGGAACCTTGGTGCTCTGTGAGCTTGTTTGCTTGCAGACATTTCATTACCCAAGTAGGTAACAACATCAGTGCATGGTTGATGTTACCTGGTCAGGTAATAAAATGTCTGCAAGTAAAAAGACAAATTCATAGTACACTAAGGATTTCATGGTTCAACCTGAGCTAAAGATATTCTTTTCTGCTGGTAGGGAACCGTGTTCTGATTGAACCCTCACAGTTTCATCATTGACTTAACTAAACCCAAGAATAAGTATTGGTTAACCTTCACTAGACAATTTCCAGTATTGCTTGGAAAACACTGGTTAGACATTGATTCTGACACTTCAGAACTTTTTTAAAAGTTCCCTATTATTGGCAATCATTTTTTCTCTCACTGGCCCCAAACCCTAGAATATATACATTCATACAGCAGCTGTAGGAAAGGGAGTTATATATGTAAGCTGGTATATGCACAAAAGATTTATCTGCATGAGGAAGAATTATACTTCATACGATTTGCCAAATGCTGTGTTGGTTTACTCAGGAGAGCTTGTTATGCCTGTCTGCTGATGGTCATGGTTATCACTAACCCAGCTTTGTTGTGTGCAAACTGCTTCTTTATCTCACCTGCAGCAGTAGGCGCACCACTTCTGTCTTGCCATACAGTGCAGCTTCATGCAAGGCAGTGCCTGTTTTTGTCTGCCTGTTGATCTCAATTCCAGCTTTTAGGAGTTGTCTGGGTGGATTGAAAAATAAACAATGAGCACCAGCAGACCAAAAAGTGGTCAGCTTGATTTTAGATCAATCTAATAAAACCCTGCTGTTTACTCTAAGCCATCTGGGGTCCTGGATGAAAATGATCACAGATGAATTCAATAAATCAATTTGGGGAAAACTTTTGAACTACAAGAAGAATATACAATGGATGTATATGCCCTATATTTAATATATTTTAATTTATACCATAATTAGGCTCAGACTTGAATGATGGTAACTCAGTGGTTGCTACAACTGAAAAATCCAATATACACTTAATTGCTGTTTCCTAGTCTAAAATATATGACAGAGAGAATTGGCACAGTTCAAAACCAGCCCAGATTGAGGTTACTAGGAATAAACTACAATTTGAAAAGTAAGTGTAAACAGTAAGTACACAAAATTACTGATTACTTTCATTGGCCAGATTGCAGAACCGCAAAAAGAGAAACGTTTAGGATAAGTTTTAGGAATTGGAAACTCATCAATAGTCCTCCCAGCTTTTTAGCCTCTATGGCAGGGGTCCCCAACCGCCGGTCCGCGGACCAGTACCGGTCCAGCGGAACAAGTCTTACCGGGCCGCTGGTTGCTGGGCTCCGCCATCTTTTTGGTAAAAAGTGCTTCCGGTGAGCTTTTCCGGGTAGAAAGCTCACCGGAAGCACTTTTCATCAAAAAGATGGTGCGCTAAAGCTCGATGAGCTTTTCGGGTAGAAAGCCATTTCTGCCGAAAAAGCTCACCGGGGCATGGCCGCCATCTTTTGACGAAAAAGTGCTTCGGTGAGGTCACCGGGCACTTTTCGTCAAAAGATGGCGCGCCCAGTTGATGCCGGTACCGGGCTGCGGCGCCCAGCTGATGCCGGTACCGGGCCGCAGCGTCAAAAAGGTTGGGGATCACTGCTCTATGGTATTTCATTAATCCTTTGGAACAATACAACATCACAATACAGCATTCTAGTTTAAAGGATACTGGAGAAAGGAATGGTGCCCTCTATTGGCAGATATATTTTGCTAAAACGTGATTTGCTGCCACCTCCCTTCCCCTAAATCAGGGGTAGCCAACCTTTTTATACCTACCCCCCACTTTTGTATCTCTGTTAGCAGTAAAATTTTCTCTAACCGCCCACCGGTTCCACAGTAATGGTGATTTATAAAGTAGGGGACAAAACCCCTACCGCCCACCATGAAAGCTGGAACGCCCACTAGTGGGCGGTAGGGACCAGGTTGACTACCACTGCCCTAAATAATGGCAACAGTAGACTATTCTATTAAGACTACTGCCTTTCTCCCTCTCAGAAGTGCTTACAAAATTACCTGATAATCTCCTTGTGCCCATTCTTGGCTGCCAGGTGTAGAGGTGTAGTGTAGTTGGGGTCACTTGTGTCTTTGAATTGTCCCTCAAGCAGAGCCACACACATATGGCTGTTTAGAAGTAACTGGGCTACCTAAAATGGACATGGAATGATACAATGAATAAAATACAATAGACAGCCTATCTGACCAATGATAATTCATTGACAAGACCATCTATTCAGCAGTGTAGAACATCTAATCTAGAACATTCAAACTCTCTTATCTCCCTGAAAGGACATAATATAGTTCCTTCCCAATTTGAGATCTGTTTGCTCAACACTCTGATGGCACTCCACAGTCTCTTGTTGAATATTGGGGAGGGGTGTGTGGGAGAGGGAGAGATACATTCTGAGGATCTGCTAGTTTTCCCATCTTTTCCTCCCTGTATTGTTTCCATATTTATCATTCTTATGATACCATTTGTATAGCTTTGTTTTTATTATACTGTTTTTATTCTTTTTTCCAATCAATTTTTATTAAAGGATGTAAAGAAAAGAAAATGAAAAATTATAAGTTAATAAAAAAAGAAATGAAAGAAAAAAGGCAATAAAGGAAAAAAGAAGATATAGCAATGTCGTTTCCCATCTTCCTTACAGCAATTACAAATGCATTTGTTTTGTATCCTTTCTTTCTAAGATTACTCTTGCTCCCAACTGTTTTGTCCCACTCATGATCATTCTGTTTTTCTATTTAGATAAGGAAATATTTCTGAAATGATGACCCAACACACCATGGGTTTTCTAGTCCTTTTTTTAATGGCTATTTTTAATGTGACCATAATTCAAATAAGAGAGATAGCTTCTGCCCTTCTCCCCTCCAAGGAAGGCAGGTGCTTTGGAGAGCCATTCTTCTCATTCCAGCAGCCCTGAGAAAGAAAGCATTGTACATCTGCTTTGCTTCCAAGTCCTTAAAGAGGCCAGATTCTTCAGCCTTTTGGGAACTGGGTGATCCAACTCTGTTATTATCTCTTTTTCTAGACTCCACCTGCCAATGTTCTTCAGCCCTCCAACTACAGGGTCCTGGAATCCTTACAGAAGATGCTCCAACTTAAAAATGCTTCCGCAAGGATGCAGTTTTCATGCGGGGTGGATTAGTTTTTAGCACTGATTAGAGTTTTGTATTGAGTACAAATTTTTGCATTGTATTGTACTCAGTGTATTTCAGTGTATTTATAGTTCGGCATGTTCTACAAATCCAGGAAACTAGGTTAATTAGCAAATCTGGGGTACCCATGGGCAGTGTATCATGAAAACACAGCCAAGCTAAAGGTTATGCTTAGAGCAGTTTACTATATGAGAAATGATTTCAACTTCAAGTTTGGTTTTGACCTGTCTTTGGCTATACATTATCACAAATTGTAGTTCATGTGCAGAGATCTTGAGTGTATTATTTTATGTCAGATTCATCATGCTATTTATGCTGTATTTATGTTACTAAAGCTGGTGTTCAGAACACTTACTGATTGATCATGAAAACAACATGCCACTCCCTCGGTTTCTTTGGTGCAACCGCGATCCCTTAGATTAATGCTCCTCCCAACCCAACTTAGGGTTTATTTATATTTCCTGTTCTTTCCTTTAGCTTGAAGGAAGCTTCCCATCCCCAGGAATTCCAAGAAGCTTCTGCACCTGTCCTAAATATCGGAGCCAGGAATCTACAGCCAGCTCCCAATTGGGTCAGGATGGAATGCTTGGCCTTCTATCCCAGCTGGCCTTGCTTCTGACTTCATAGCCTGAAAGAATGATTAGGCTCCAGGCATTTGTGGTTTTGTGTGGGAACTCTCAAAGAGAAAACTCTGATTGCTTTGGAACTGTGGTGGAAAAAGACATAGGGGGAAGGATGCTGCATTATGCCCCACTAGTCATAGTAAGGCCTGTCACAAACTGCTGCCTGCCCAGAGTTTTTCAATCTCAGCAACTTTTAAGATATGTTGACTTCAACTCCCAGAATTCTCCAGCCAGCAAGAATTCTGGGAAGTGAAGTCCATATATATCTTAAAGTTGCCAAGGTTGAGAAACACTGATTTAGTGTATTGACATATACTTGGTTACCACAGAAAACTGTAGGGCAAGGGTTGGAACTCAGTGCAATAAGGAAAACAATGTCTGATAGTTGATTTAAGGCTAACTTAAGAAGCTTCACGGGACAGGACAAGACAGGACAGGATGGAATTATACGGTATGCTTGACTGCTTTTTGTGCACCAGAATGCTTTTCAATAGACAGTGGATGCGAAGTAGACAGATGGGGTAATCTTTTCTCTGACTTGTTTGTTTTATAATACAAGGTGGTATGGGTGATTCTGCTTACCTTCAGCCTCCCAAACTCACAAGCCAAGTCCAAGGGGGTTTTCTTAGCCTTATTTATAAGACATGGGTTGGACTGGTGCTGAAGCAACATCTCTGACTGCAAGCAAACGTGTAAGAACATGAAAGGAAGTCAGTGAATCTGGAGAAAGTGGCAACACATTCCCCAGTGACACAACTCATTTCCCCCGTGAGGCATATTCAAAGCCTTTATACAGGAAAAGCCTTATTTGGAATTGACAATACAACAAAGCTATATATGGATCGTAATGGGCCTGTAATTTGCTTCTCCAGCTCCTCCTAGTTAAATCTCAGACCAAGAAACTCAGAAAGTTCTCTAGTCTTTTTTAGCCACTTTAATGTTCTTCTCTAAATGAATACGGTGGAAACTAAATATCCTCTCAGGGACTTTTATTTGCATTTTCACCTTCTCAACACATCTGTAGTTTTTTTTTTTAAATTCAGATGGTAAAAATCACTGGAAGGTTTTCCCACTGGACAAGGAGAAAGGATGTGTTTTCTAAATTCACCAACTCGTAAGAGTTCTAACTGTAATGTTTGGTATGCAAATAATCTCAGATTCTATCTTTAAAAAATTGTAAATAAAATGCTTGTCCTCATTTGTGTGTAGTTGAAGTCCTGGTGAGAGCTTGAAAACCAAGAGAAATATGACAGAACTTTGGAGCTATTCCTAGAAAAGCTTTAATGTTATAAATAACCAACGTAGGGAATTTTTTGGATGATAGTGATGGCATGTATATATTTTTTTCACCAGAGCAAACTATATACAACTCCGCTGAGTTTATTTCAGAATGCATAGCCCTGCAAAACTATGCTACCTATGAGACCAAATGTTTTTTGTCATCTTTCTTCCTTTTTGTTTTCTGACAAAAGCTGTATAAATGCTATCTTGGCACTGATTGCAGCTTACTTAATTCTACTATGAATGCCACCCATACTTTATACCAAAGCCCTATAATAGCTTTGCTGTGCAATTTTCACTTGAGGGGGGGGGGGTCATAGGAACATACAAGAAATATGAGATTAAGAGGACAAGATGTTTAGGATTTTTTAAACAAAAGACAAACTTAGAATTTCTTCATCAGTGAGGTTTGAACACACACACACACACACACACACACACATTATTCATTTGGTAGTATAGTAGTTTTAGGGAAAGTGGGGTGATTGAATTGTATTCTGGTTTTTATTTCATCAGAGAACCAGTTGATTATACACAATTAATGTTTTATTTCAGGATAGTACTATTACTACAGTATCAGATGCATGAGAAATCATGTGCTGTTTGTCTTTACAGAAGTACAATTCGCTTCTCCATACATAATTTAAGAATGAGGGTTTGACTTATCACACCGAGTAACGAGAACCTCTTTTATCTTTTGCTTCCTCCATCATAATTCCCCACTTACCACTTCATAGTGGCCATACTGGGCAGACAGGTGCAGTGGGACCTGTCCATCCAATGATGCCATATTGACTGAAGCAGATGCCCGTAGCAGGAGGCGCACTGGCTCCACTTTCCCTTGCCAGGCAGCGTAGTGTAAAGGGCGCATTCCTGTAGGAAGGCAAATATCAGAACAGAAAAGACAGAGATAAGCCACCTAATGTGGAGACTATAGAGGCCCATCTTGGGAATGTAGATATAAGAAATTAAACTTTTTTTTAAAAAAAACCCATACAGGTAGTTTTTTGACTTACAAGCAGAATTGGAACCAAAATTTCTGTTGCTAAGCAAGGCGGTTAAGTGAATTGTGTCCAATTTTATGACCTTTGTTTTTTGCCAGAGACGTAAAGCAAATCCCAATAGTTGTCAAGTGAAGCACATCCTTGTTAATCGAATCCAACTTCCCCCATTGACTTGCTTGTCAGAAACTAGCTGGGAAGGTTGCAAATGGTGATACTACAACCATTGTAAATACATGCTGGTTGCCAAGCATGCAAATTTTGATCACATGACTGTGGCGATGCTACAACAGTCCTAAGTGTGAGAACTGGTTCTTTTTTTAAAAAAAACCACTGATATATTTTTAAATAGTGGCTAAATGAATGGTTCCAAGTCGTGGACTATCTGTTTGGATCTTAACCATGGGTTAGGGCTGGTCCAGTAAGCAGACAATCTCTACTGGGGCAAAAGATGGGGTACGGCAATCCTGTGTTCTCATTCCAAAATATTATTCAAAATATTACTTCCCTAGAAGCAATGTCACATTGTTCGCAAATGACACTTTTCATTAGTGAGACGAGAGTGATTCCCCACATTGGCTGTTGCAACAGAGAACATTTGATCATGCACGGGGAGAAGCCAGAACAGGCAAACGTCTTACCATTTGTGTCCTTAATATCCACAATGGCTTGTGCCTCCAGCAGCAGAGAGATAAGCTCCAGGCTTCCAACCAAGGCTGCATGGTGCAAAGCTGAAAACCTGAAACCAAGAAAAGAAAAAAAGAAAAGAAAAAGAATAGGATCACTTGATGGGGCAAGTCTCAGTGGTTCCTGAACATACAGCCTGACCCACCCTGGCTCAAGCATGCTCCCTATTAGGAGATATGTTGAGAACTCAAAACTACTAAGAGTGATACCACAAGAAATGGCACACAATTCACCCTAGCATGATTCACCTCTGCACATCCTCTTGGTGGTGATACCATTTTTAATGATGATTCTAGCCCTCCATATAGATATGGGAGCAATATAGAAGATTTGAAAGCCAGCACTGTACAGTACAGTATAAACATTGGACAAGAATCAAGTTCAAACTCTTATTCAGCTTTGAAGCTATTTAGAGCTATCCTTAGGCTAGCCACTACTTTTAAGATTAATCTTTTTTACAGAATTGTTATGAGAAATTGGGGTTTTAGGGGACCACTATTAATTTTTGGGGAGAAAAGGAAGCATTTTCCCAATATGATGTATTCCAGATGTGGTTGAACGTAACTTTTAACAAATTTGGTTGCTACAATGGCTGGAAAGTGGTACTTCATAGTATACTTCAGTATTTCTGGAACATATTAATTTGGGAAAGGTTGAGATGTTTATATTATTACAGTGTCCTGGTAAATAGAGAGATTCTGAAATCACAGGCGCTTACAGTTAGAGACTCTGGTAAAGCTCCTTTCTTTGTGGAGGTGTTGCCATTTACACTGTTTTAGCACTGACCAAACAAGCCTAGAATGCTTAATGACACATTTCTTTTTCTGGCATTGTCCTGTTAATGTTCCCCAAACTTTTTCGTTTTCCTTTGAAGGCCTTGTTATACATACACTCTTGCACATGGGAAAGTCTGCTGCCATGGTTCTGCAGGACACAAACAATCCCCTCTTGGCTCTAATAAATAGAGGACTTTGAGCAAGCTGCTAAGCTGTGACTTGATGTCTGCATTTTGGTACCCTCCTTGCCTGGGAAAACAAGGATGGACATACCTCAGCACTAACTGATTAAAATAAAGCTATAATCTGAGCCATATATAGTCTTAGAAGTGGACTCTTCAAAAGGTTTAACACGGCAGAAGAAGAGAAATATTTAATAAATAGGGAGTAACCATTTTATTGGATCTAATTCCTTCAGTGTAATTTTCATTCATTCTAAATCCAGCTTTAGTTTTTATATTGATGTCATCCACCTATTTGCCCTGGCCCCGTCTAGTTTTAATCTCTGGTCCCCAACATGCTTACAGTCCCCTCCCTACTCCCCCAAGTTGCATGTTCTGATTTAGGATGCTTTTTAAAAGATTCAATAACTGGCAAGTGTTATATTTTTAATTATTGTCCCATCTGAAAAGGACTAAGATGCCTGCCTCAAGCCAGCCTTGAAGCACATAAAGGGATTTTTTGCTCATCAAAATATGCTGGCGGTATGAGCGGATTTTTTTTCATTTCTCTAATTAAAAAAAAAGTGTGTAAGCAGCCTTGTAGGAAGGTTAAGCAGTCTTATTGGTGTGTGTGTGTGTGTGTGTGTGTGTGTGTGTGTGTGTGTGTGTGTGTGTGTGTTCAGAGTAGCACCCAAAAGGTCAGACAGAAAAGCTAATGCTGGCCTTGGGACAAGTGACCAGCTGTCTCTCAGTAGGGGGAGCATCTCCCCTCCTCCCCGCCCTCTTACCACCCTGGACTTGTCCTGCTTATGGCTATCTCTTTCCCAGCACCACTTTCCTATTGCCCAAGTGTGTGAGGCCACTGAGGATGAATAGATCTTGTGTTTGAGGTTTGTGAAAGAGGCTTGTTTACCCAGACCCCTCCTCCCCCGCTGGCTCCCGCCTTCCCATCGCTTAGTGCCGATTTCATTCATTGGAAAGGATGGAGGGTAGCTCGGGGACCCACGGGAACCAGGGTCTCAGCGGCAACGGTGCCCCGAATCACGGCCCTGTTATCCTCAGCAGGAGTGAAAAGTGTGGAGGGCGACTTCAGTAACAGCCTGGTTCAGTCCTCTAACACGACTCAATAGCGATGGGCATCCATTGTAGATTGGAAGCAATTGTGTCTTTTGGCCTCCTGTAGGAGCCTGTCTGAGAGGATTTAATAGCAGCCACTGACGCAAGGAATACCAACACCACCAGTCCCCCTGTGTATGATGACAGTCTCCGTCAGGGAGGTCTTTTCTTAGCCAGAGGCAGCCAGCAAGCAGTCATCTCATGCTGGGCTTCTGCTGCAGGCCTGGAGGCTCCAATTATCCCCACGGTAACCTCTCCATGGGAAGGAGAGCTCTCACAGCCAGAAAGACTGGCCAGAGCATTTGAAAGAGTCCTGTGCCCAATCCAAGGGGCAGACCCAAAGAGCTAGGAAGAATAGCCACCGAGAGCTGTATTGGCATTGCCTAGCAGGAATTGGTAACCTGTGGGAGTCCCAGGGAGGTTGTGGCAGCCTGCCACTCCTGCTGAAATTCTCAGTATTACTGAAACACCTTCTGCCCCCTCAGTCTGCAACTAAGCTTTCCTAGAGCCCATCAGGCAACTCTGAAGTATTCATTCAGCCCTAAATCGAGACACAACTGAGGCTGGAGGATCACCTCACAACACTGATGTTAATTTGAGAAGTGGAGCAGTGTGAGAGCAAGAATGCAGAGATGCCACCTCATCACTGCTAGATCCCATGATGTTTCTTGGAGAAGAGCCATGGGACAATGTTGAGAAAATTTCCTGAACCATGAACAATAACCCACTAGAAAGTTTGACATTATCCAAGCTTACTTATGTCCATATCTTTCCCCATATTAGAATTGGCATCAGTGAACCTGAAACAAGTGGTTTGGCTAAGACCACCTAATGAGAAACTGAGAAAGTGAGATATAATCAACGCCTTCTTGACATGTAGCTATCTATGTCTCTTAACCCATACACCATGGTGATAGCTGGAACATATGGCTCTAACTCTCACAGTATTTATTTGTTTTCAATTCTTGGAGTGTAATATAATACAACATTTAGTCTACAGAAAGCAAGGAAACACTAGAGAACAGCTGCTGTTGACAAGAGAATGGGCATAATCAATGGTTTAAGATACCATAGCTCAACAATAAATTAATTCTTAGAATCATTAAAAAATATTAGCTTTTAAGATTTGTTAAATAGTTAGAAGATTAAACTCTGCATAATAAATACATCAAATATGTTCTAAATTGATACAAATATTAATTTTACCAAAAACAGAAGCATTATGAGTTTTAAAATTTATACGTTTCAAAAATTTATGAGTTTGTAGAACGTTTCTTTCAACTTATAAAAGTGAAGTCCTGGCAAATTCCTAGTGGCAAAATAATTTATAAAAGCTACATAAAAAAATATTCTCTGCATTCCAAACATATATTTATTATGTATTTATGTATATTTGATATGGGTGTGTATGAATGGTTCTTCTCATGTCAACAGCAACATTTCCATCATTCTGAGTTTGTATCTGGCATATAAGGAGTAAAAGTATCAAGAAGTAATAATGCCCTTGTTGATAGTACAAGTTATTTGCCCAGAACTAGAATTTCTCCCCACCTCCCACCAGACACACATGGGGTGTCGACAGATCCCCTTTTTCCGAAAGAATGTTGGAAGTGATGCACTCATAAAAAGACTTTCAACTCAGCATGTTTGTGAACAACTGAAAGAAAAGCGTGTCAAAAGAAATTATTCTGAAGTGCTTCTGGGCTCTATAAGATCTCTTGCTTTGCCCCACCATAGGGTCTAAAATCCTTTATTTAAAATTTAAGTCAGCTTTAGTGAATTCAACCTTTGGGGGGTAATCTTACATTGAATTGTTAAGGTATATTGATTGCTTAATGCTATCAGTATTACTATTAATCTCTAGTGCAAAGACCCCCAACCCAACTACCGGGCCATGGGCTGTTCAAAACTGGGCAGCGGGAGAGATGGGTTAGTGCATGCATGTGAAGCTCCATTCATGTGAACGGCGGGGCACTTGCTCCCCTCATGTGTGTGGAGGGCACTTGTGCTCACACACACAGCATCATTCGCGTGAATGCAGCTTCACATGCTAGTGCCTTTTTGCTCATGCGAGTGGAGCTTCGTGTATGAACTTACCATTTGTACGATGGAGCTTTGCGCCCAAGCGCAAGCACTCTCCACTCACGTCCAAAACTGCGTGGAGGGCTTGCATACCTGCCACTCCCCAAAATGGAGTTTCGCGCTGCCGCTCACATGCCTCTCCCACCCTCTCCTCCTGGCTGGTCTGGTCTGCCAAGTTCGAAAGGACTGCTGCTCTAGTGAATAGGATTTCAACACTCCAATTTGAATATCTCCACTCAAGACTCATCTTTGATTTTTATGACCGTTCCTCAAAATTTTTATGACTGTTCCTCAGAATTTTTCACCTAGACTCCTTGTCAGCATGTGATCTGTAGCAGGGCCATCTCAAGACATTTTTCTACCTAAGATGAAGCAGCAAACTTTTCTAATCAACATGTAAAATAAGCAAAGTCAAATTATTTTGGCAAATGAGGCAGAAATAGCTCAAGCACATCCCTCTATTCCTGGCAATACTCCCAATAACAAAACAGAAGTCTAAGTTTTCTGCCCTTGCTTACTCCCTCACATAGGTTCCTCCTTCTACCTAATAGCAGGCCTGGGCTTGATATCTAGGTTGAGCATCTGACTAGTTTATTTTTTCTGTATTTTATTTGTCCCAAGTTCCCACAATTCATTGTGGAAGGGAATATTTGGAAAAATTTCCATCACATTTCTTCATACAGACATTTATCTTAGAATGCATCTAGCTCAGAATCCGAGTTATTCCTTCTAACTTGAATGTCAAAACACTAACTGTCACAAGGCATATTTGCCTCACTCATTTGAAAATTTGTGGGAGTTAGATGCAATCTTTCTGTTAGAACAATTGGTCTGCAAAAATAAAAGGATGTGGCAACTAGAAAACCGGAAAAGCATTCTGCTCCACTTAATATCAGGATTGGTAAACAATACTGAACTGATACTATATAAATAGATAATGATTGAGGATCATTAGCTACATGTTCATGCATTTAAACAGCCGTGATGTTAACCCACCGGATTATGCTTGTTATGATATGACCTCAGCCCTTAATCCATTGCACCATAGCTATTCTGGGAAATTATTATACTTCTTCAGAAGTGATTTCAGATTTTTTTTCAGGAAGCACAGTAATATTTCTTCAAAGGGTCTGTGGCTCCAGATCCCAAATCTCTCTTGATGCAAGCTCAAATTTGGCTTTCTCTAATTTGCTTGCCATGAATTTCCAGCCATTTGGCAGTTACAAACTATACCCATTTGTAGGACTCAAGGACGTTTTGCTATGAATGATTTGAATAAAGTATCTACCTGCAGTATTTTAAGGACAGATTTCTATTTTAGATTTGCGTTTTGCACTCATAATGTGAAGTGATGGACACAAGGTCATACAGGGAGTCAATGGCAGAGCAAGAGACAAAACACATGCAGTGTTATCCTTCAGCTTGTAATCAGAGTAAAACTCACGGACAAAGCAATAACTACAGTTTCTTCATATGTCCATAATGAAGAACTGAGCTATTGGCAGGACTGATTCTCCCCTATAATATTTGCTCATCCCACACACTCCAATTGGGTGGGTACATTTTGTGTTCCCTCCCTGAATCAATGCCATCTGGTGGGATCCAGGAAGCATGGTTTTTCCATTGTGGCAACTGCACTCTGTAGTAATCCCCCCAACATACGTTTGGCCCCTATTTTGTTGCCTTTAGAAAGGTATTAAAAACCTGGGTTGTTCTCAAGCTTTGGGGATGGGATGATGGGAATTTCACAGATTGAGAAGTACAGGAATGGGATTTCTTGTTTGCCTATTACAATCAAGTTTTTAAATTTTAATTAAAGTAGCTCATTTTGTCATGTTTTTAATTTATGGTATACTGGCCAGACCCACAAGTGTGTGTGTGTGTGTGTGTGTGTGTGTGATAAAATTATATTTAAATCATGAATATTTTGTTTAATTACATACCCATCCACATCCTGGTAGTTTACATTCAGCCGTTTAGTTGATCCCAAGAGTTCTAGAGGAAGAGAAGAAGGAAAATGTGTCAGTTTAGTTTAGTACATTGAGGAATTGTAAGATCTGTATGTCTGAATGCAAATTTAGAGACACATTTAGCAGTGTTTTTCATGGGAATCTGCAACACTACAAAGGCTTTATAAGGAAGTATCTTGGCCACAGATATTGTGCTCAGGTCCAAGTCAGAATATTACCGGAAAAGTAATTTAGTGGAAAACTTCTATTACCCTGAATACTATCTCTAACCATAGTTTAGAATGAATGCATTAATGTTTCTTTGAAAGGAACAGACAGATAATCAAATAATCAGTATACTCAATGCACACTTTCCCTTCTGCTTTTCTGGTGGCGTATATTTAGATGTTTCCTTGCTTTGTCAGGAACAGTTCTGTGGTCATTCTGAAATTATAGTTGCTGTCCCAATAGTTAGAGGAACTGATAGTAATGACAACAGCAAATCTGGTGCTCCACTAGATAAGGGCATGGGGTTTCTGCTTCTACCTGTAATTGGCCCTTGTCCCAAGCCTGCCAAACTCACCTTGCTGTGCACAGAACAGCACCTGGCCCATCCCTTCAGTCTGTTCTTTCTTTCTAATTTCTTTAGCATTGCCTTCAACACACTGCTCTTTGTGAGTATCAGCTTGGGACTAGCCCCATTCTTCACTTCACTTTTCCTCAAAACAGTGGCTGCAAATATTCCCCTCTCCAACTGATAACTTCCACAAAACCAGCAGACAAAATCCCTCTTTCCCATCAACGTTGGGCACTGGTTCAGTATCCTTGCTTTCCTTCCATCAGATATGCCTCTATTTATAAAGTGACATGTCTGGAAAAATGAAAAAACTGACATTTATTTTGTTCCTCCCTCCCTTCAGCTTTCTTGCTGCCAGGGAAAAGCCCACACATATCAGATGGCTGGCATTTTTCCTCCAGAGGCAGAGGTGGTAGATCCAGAGTTTTTAAACAAAGGCATTGTGTTTGTCTGACATTCTATTCACCTTGCTTATTCTCCGGAGTACCCCACTTTTTGGTGGCCTACTTTGTGGATAACTCCACAATGGAGGCCCCTTCCAGCTTCCAAATGAAGTGTGCATCTGAACCAATTATGATGCTCTCTCCCAAACACAGAAGCTGATGCATTTCTTTTCTTTCACATGATAATGGAGCCATTCAGGAATCTGAATGTAAAACAACTGGGCATCAACAAAAGAAAGTGACATTTATGGGTAGGACATATAAGCAAGAATCATTTGTATCTGTTAGCTCTCTCTCTATAATTTATTCTCTATTGGTTCGCAAATTCTTCATCCTACAGTTTTTTTCTATAGCACCAACTCTACAAGACAGGCTTTTCTCTGTTAGAGAAAAGTTCCCTGAGGATGCATCTAAAAGCTTGGAAGACTAAACCCCTGGTCCCAATGACTGACCCAGATTGGATTCTACAAGATGGATTGATTTGAGGGACAGTGACCTATCTAAAGTAATCCATTGAGTTTCTATGTCTGAAGGTGGATTTGACTTTGAGTCTCCAGAAATAATTCAGTCCTGTCCACTACACCAGGGGTCCCCAACCACCGGTCCGCGGACCGGTACTGGTCCATGGAACAAATCCTACCGGGCCGCTGGCTTGCTGGCGCCGCCATCTTGTTTTGATGAAAAAGTGCTTCCGGTGAGCTCACCGGAAGCACTTTTTCATCAAAACAAGATGGCGGCGCCCAGCTGATGTCGGTACCGGGCCACGCCATAAAAAAGGTTGGGGATACCGGGCCGCGGCGTAAAAAAGGTTGGGGATCACTGTACTACACCATTTAAAATACATATTGATTCACTCTCTTGAAAACAAATTCAAAGATTTAGCATGTTTCACTGAATATGTTGGGTTTCTCTGAACAGCTTTCGACAAATGCAAATTGGTCAACTATTTAGTATGCAGGAAGGATTTTTACAAAGAACACATTGAACTTGCTGTGGGCAATTTTCAGCATTCTTAGCAGGAATGGTTGATTGGATTTGGCCCAATTTGGAATACCAATATGAGGGAAGGTCACAGGAAAGTAACCACGCTTCCTATTAATGTGGAATCTATTCAGATTCTGTCACTCAAGATCTGGAGAGGATTTGTGGAGACATGAGGACCGCCACCTGTTTGTCTAATCTTTTCCCCTTTTGGCTGATTAGTCAGCCAAATTGCAACTGGTCCCATGGTTATGAAAAGTGAATAATGTCTACTTGGTTAAAAGGTCTGTGCTGGGGGAAAAAACCATTCCTGAATTCGGAATATTTTGTAATGCATAAAAATTAGCCAGTTATTTCTCAGCCAGCTTCTTCATAATACAAGATTGTAATGTTTTTGCACGTAACGTTCTGTAATCTTAGTACCTTCTTCATCATCTTAAGAGCAAAAAGCACTTACTCAGCATAATGTGATATGATTAAGACATTAGGGAGATAGTGAGTTCTATAGTTGGGCATGAAGCAGCTACCTTGAGCCAGTCGCTTTGTCTCAACCCTAGGAAGGAGGCAAGGGCAAACCAATTCTGAAAAATCTTGCCAAGAAAACTGCAGGGACTTGTCCAGGCAGTTTCCAAGAATTAGACACAACTGAATGGAGGGCGGAGGGAGGCATTAACAGCCCTAGTCCTACATAGGCAGCTTGTATAAGCTGCAATATTATGTTCCATTGCAATATTATGTTTTAAAGTGTGAAAGTCATCGCCTAACTGAGCAAGTTTTCTCTCTTTTTTTCCAGATCTCAAAGAAAATGTAAACATGATAGCTCCTAGAAATTTTAGAATAATTGAATTAATTAGCAAAGCAAAACATTAGAAGAGAATCCAGTTGATGGGGTTTATTTAACGATGGTATCTACTTGGCAGGTCTGTTGAAGATGGCTGCTTAAACTTTTTTCTTCTTCTTTTGAATTGCTGCAGCTTTATAATCACTTGACAATCCTAATTCCTGGAAGCCCTTTGGGCAAATGGGGATTAAAATGGCAATGCCTCCAAGTAAAAAATAAACAGGCAACTTGAGCAGTTGGATTCTTCTGACATTACAGTGATCATAAAGAATCGTCCAGTGTCACCAACCCTATCAAGATGCGCAGAGAAAAAAAAAACTTTTACTGGTAAAATGCAAAAGAGAAAATTACGAAGGAGAAAATAACAGATGGTCAGGGGGAGGCTATGCTCTAGGACAGCCTTCCAGCTCTTTCTATTCTCAACCCCATCATTTACAAGGAGCATAGCTGCTTGCAAGGGATTGAGGGAGGCAACTGCTTGTTTTTTTTCTGCCCCAGGAATCTTATTTTTGGTAATTATGACTAATCGCTACCTGAAAGACACTTTAGCTTCTCCAAGCTGTCCAGGTTTTCCCGTTTACAAAGCCACGTGGGCCAACAGTTGTCATTGCAAACTCTCTGCGGTATTCTCTTTGGTATTTCAAGGGGGAACGTTTGAGGGATAGAGGGTTAGCAACACATAGACGTAAATGAGAGTCCAAAGCAAATGGCAATAACACTTGGACTTATATACTGCTTTACAGTGCTTCACAGCCCTCTCTAAGCAGTTTATAGAGTCAGCCTATTGCCCCCAACAATCTGGGTCCTCATTTTACCCACTTCGAAAGGATGGAAGGCTGAGTCAACCTTGAGTTGATGGGACTCGAACTGCTGAACTGCTGGCAGTCAGCAGAAGTAGCCTGCGGTACTGCATTCTAACCACTGTACCATCATGGCGCAGAATAAGAGAATAATCAAGCTGTGTTTCAATGACAGGGGATGATCAAAGGGACAACACTGTCTATTGTTACCTGCCATCAAAGGAAAACAGTGGAAAATCACAAATATCCTATTCTGCCTTTGTACATCTTATTGCTAAATGTTGAGGGTGAACAAGGCCATAAGTGCACATTTGAGAATGCAAGATTCTTACTGATATCGGGCTTTCCACAGTCTGTCTCTTAGCCCCATTCAACCAAGGAAGCAATTGCTACATTTATAAACAGCAGAATAAGGTGAATGCATAACAGCATATCTGCACAGTTCTTATTCTGGAGACAGGCAATGTCTGGAATGACTTGGGTGCTATGGAATACTCATCCATAATGAACAGAGAGGCCTCTGAGGCTCCCGTAGCTCAGTCTCCCTAGAACTAGCAAAAGAATAAGAATGCCAAAAGGGACTAGGGAGTATAGCACATGTTTCCCCCCCAGAAATTTAGCTTTAAAGTTTGGCTTGCATGGACCACCAAAGCAGCCAGGAAGGATAATCCTGATCCTAGCAACTAAATTAAATCGGACGATACAGAAGCAGAGTATATCAGGATGGGTGATAAGGATCAGGGTAAAACAAGTGCACTAGCCACAGAAAATGCTTTGCACCCCTCCTCCTTATTGTCACTGATAAGGTTTCCTCTAGAAATTTCCCAAGCTCATTCCTGCAAATATTATGTGACTTGCATTCAAAGGTACTTCTATTCTTTGGACTATAGTTTTCTGTTCTCCTTTGCTCCAATTACCTTGAGGATGGTGGCTGGAATAAAAAGATTGCGTTACATGGAGGAAAAGCTTTGCAACTCCTCCTATCCTTCTAAATGTGGTGGGCTCACTGACATATGGAAATACGGGCTGAAAAGGAAACTCTGGTAATTGTGGCTTTCCTTGGGCTAATTAAAATATTTTGTAAATAGGCGTATTAATGCAAAACCATTTCCAAGGAGCTGATTATACAACATGCATGACAAACTCAACCAATGGGGTCAGCCAAGCAGAGCTGAAAAGAGGAAATCTAAAGAAAATCAGAATAACTTGTTTTTTAAAGGCTTTTTTTCATCTTCAAAAAAATGTTCTACAGTCATTCTGTACTAAAGAAGGAACTGGGTAAAAGTGATCTGCCTTTCCCCTTTTATTCAGCCGAGAGCAAAGGGACCAGGTGGCAAAACCTAAACAAGTTTTTATTTGGAAAAGACTGTGGTTTTTGCCCCCCTTTGACGTAAGTAGCCCGAAGTCTAACAAACAGCCAGCCAGCACGTAAACCTATATAGGACTATCTCATAAAAGGAATTTGAACAGAAGAGGAAAGCTTCAATGGATAAATAGCTATTCTTCATATACCAAAGGCACAGTGCCATTTTTGGGCAAGAAAGCAGTGGGACTTCTAGAAGGGTTATTCAAGTTACCTGAGTCCCATCTGTATCCAGACAGGTGTGGTGAGATAATATAGTCACAGCTTTCTTCTTCTTCTTCTTTTTAAAATATTTTTTTATTTATTTCCAAAGCCCTTGCTTCTTCTAAATATGACACAAAAATGCAGATATTCAGACATTCACTTGAAAGGGACTTCAGTCACTATGAAGAAATGGATGGCAGGCAATTAATGGGCCAAAAAATTTCCAGGCTTTCTGTAAGTCACATGTAAAAAAGTATGCAAAAATGTTTGCTTTGTATGACCTCCTTTCACATGATATAGGAATGAGGAAGTAATAGGTCTTTTAATATCACTAACAACAAATTCCAGAAGCTCCAGACAATATGGAAAAGAACAAGGGATGCTGGATTGTATAATTAGGCAACATGTGGAGCACCACAAATTCCCAACCCCTGTCCTATGCAAGATATGAGAACCAGTTTGATGTAGTGACTAGAAACCAGGAGACTAAGTTCTGGCCCTCTTTTAGACATGAAAAGCATGGCTGTCACTCAGTCTCAGCCCAACAGACTTCACTGGATCTGGGCGTTTATTGCTTAGCTATCTATCAAACTCTCATCCCCTAATGAGCTTGGAAACTTTGAAAACTTAAAAAAAAAAAACAATCAAAGAAACTCACAAACCAAAAATGAATTTCACACAATAGACCCAGAAGTGATAGATCAGTGGCCCCCAACCTTTTTTGTGCCGCGGCCCGGTACCGGCATCACAAAATCATCCGCGGCCTGGTACCGGCATCAGCACGCATGGCAAGGCGAGCCGAGCGACCGGCCAGCCAGTCGTCCCCCGCTTGTCCCCGCCACCTTCAACTCCTCCTTTGTACCTGTGTCGATGGGCTTCGCGACGGCTTCAGGATGGTCGCTCGGCTCGCCTTGCCATGCATGCTGAAAGAATCCTCGCGCCTTAGTTTTGTTGAAGCCGCCCCCTCGATGAAACTAAGGCGCGAGGATTCTTTCAGCACCCAAACGCCGCTTTCTACCTGGAAAAGCTCACCGGAAGCACTTTTTCATCAAAACAAGATGGTGTCGCCCAGCAAACCGGCGGCCCGGTAGAAATTGTTCCACGGACCGGTCCCGGTCCGGGGACCGGTGGTTGGGGACCCCTGTGATAGATAACTACAACTGTGGTTTAAAATAACACTGCCAACTGTAACTGCCTCTCCTGTTTTGTTAGCCCAGCAGAAGATAAGGATAAAGCTTGCTGTACAGGATATAGAGATAGATTCCCAACTGAAAGCTCTCCAGATTTGTTGGTGCTACAGTGTTCAAAATTTCTATCCACTGTGGCTGTCATGAAAAGCCTGCTATAACCACATGAACAGAAGAAAACCTCAATGAATTCAAGGAACTTCTGTCTGAGTAATTATCTCTCCAAAGAATCTATCAGGAAGATAACACTACCGTGTTTAGAGACAATATATCCAGTTTTAGAAAATATCACTTAATGTTCCACCAAAATTTTAATCTAGACTTAAAAAAAACTGTTCTCATTCATTTGCCTTGAAAATAAATGGTTTTCTTTTCTCCCCCCCCCCAAAAGAAGCATATATTGATCAAAGCCCTGTTTAGAGAGCCAGATTGATGCATTGTTCAAGGCACCAGTATAGGAACAGGGGGCTGTGAATTCTAATCCTGACTGAGACGCCAAACCAGCTGGGTAACCTTAGGCTAGACACTTACTCTCAATCCTAGGATACAGGCAATGGCAAGCCACTTCCAAAAAAAACTTACCAAAAAACAGCAGGGACTTGTCTAGACAGTCCCAATACTGACTCAAAGGTTTCTCTCTCCCCCGCCCCTCTTTCTTTCTCCCCCCCTCCCTCCTTCCTTTCCCCCCTCTCTCTCTCACACACATCCTTGTAGGCAAGATTTTGAGTTCTTAATCCTCATCTTAATTATAAGGTGGGGAAGATTTACATCAGGCTTCCCAACCAGTTACGTCCTAAGGGAAGTCTCTTCTCTTAAAAGTCACACACATCAGTATCTGTGGGCAACCAGGCTAGCCACAGAGGGGTGGAAAGATGTGTAACTGCTGATAATTTTTTTCTGTTTTATGGTCACAAAAATATTAGGATTAAAACATGAGAAGAAATTAAGAGGGCTGCTGACTGTTCCCTTAACACAGTTACCTGTAGTTAACTAAACCATGGTTATTTGGCTGAAGTAACCCAATTTCACAATACACTGAACCACAAAGTCACACATTGGTAGGGTTTGCACATCATACTATGCTAAAATTTTTATTTATTTATTTATTTATTTATTTATTTATTTATTTTATTTGCCAATTGTTTACAAGATAATAAGTATAAGTGTATACATAGTTGTGAATACATGAAATGGGTACATATAAGAAAAATAAAAGAATAAGAGAAACAATAGGACAGGGACGGTAGGCACGATGGTGCGCTTATGCACACCCCCTACAGACCTCTTAGGAAAGGGGTGAGGTCAATAGTAGACAGTCTAAGGTTAAAGTTTTTGGGGTTTGGGGAAGAGACTACAGAGTCGGGTAGAGTATTCCAGACATTGACCACTCTATTGCTGAAGTCGTATTTCCTGCAATCAAGTTTGGTGCGGTTTACTTTGAGTTTGTATCTATTGTGTGCTCTTGTGTTGTTATGGTTGAAGCTGAAGTATTCATTGACAGGTAGGACATTGCAATGTATGATTTTATATACCATGCTTAAATCAGACCGAAGACGGCGTAATTCAAGGTTTTCTAGTTTTAGAATTTCAAGTCTGGTGGCATAAGGTATTCTACAACGAGTAGAAGAGTGGAGAACTCTCCTTGTGAAATATTTCTGGACTTTCTCAATTGTGCTAATATCAGATACGTAATGAGGGTTCCAGACTGATGAACTGTATTCGAGTATTGGTCTAGCAAATGTTTTGTATGCTCTGGTTAGTAGTGTGATATTACCAGAGAAAAACTACGTAGGATTAGGTTAACAACTCTTAATGCCTTTTTGGCTATATAGTTGCAGTGGGCTCTAGCACTTAGATCATTAGAGATGAGTATTCCAAGGTCCTTTACAGAGCTTGGGTCATCAACAAGATCTTGACTATTCAGCTTGTATTTTATTTTCTGATTTTTTTTGCCAATATGTAAGACAGAGCATTTATTTGTTGAGATTTGAAGTTGCCATTTGTTTGACCATTCAGATACATAGTCAAGATCTTTTTGTAGGGTAGCAGTATTGTCTGTGGTATTGAACAGCTTTACATCATCAGCGAAGAGAACGCAATTGCTCTTAATATGATCACAGAGGTTATGGCTTGCTAGTTTGTGATTTAGGATATCAAGCGAACACAATAAAATGGGGTAGAAAAACAGAACTCTCTTTCACAAAGAAAACATTTGGCAAATTGGAAAACAGATTTTCTTTGAATATTTTGTAAGACATTGCTCTTGCAGCTAATTGCAAGAGCTCCATCTAATGGCAGAAATGTTATTTATTTCTGTATAGTTTTATTTTTATCCCAATATTATAATTATCTGAGAGCTGGTTCGGTCTAGTGGTTAAGATGCTAGCCTAGAAATCAGTAGGCTGTGAGTTCTAGTCCTGCCTTAGCCCTGAAAACTGGCTGGGTGACTTCGGGTGACTCATTCTTTCTCAGCCTGTAATATATTGGGCGACAACCTGGTCAATCAATTTTTGTCACCACCAATGGATCAACATTTGGTTGATCCAAAATAAGGGGGACCCTACAGTTAACACTCTGTTTGTTTGTTTGTTTGTGTGTGTGTGTGTGTGTGTGTGTGTGTACATACATAATAGTTTTGACTTCATCAAATTTTAGCCTAGCTATGATTTACTAGAGTGAAAGGACATGATATAATAACATCTCATATACATGGAGAACACCACAAAAAATATTGGTAGACTTTATTTCTCTTTGGCTGTGGGGGAAAGGCTGTGTCTGCTGTAAATTTTTTCTGTACTGACTATTGAAGGCCCACTGCTCTGTACTTCATGCAAGCTGGCACCAGTCTCTGCCGCTCCTTTTCCGGAAGACTGTTAAACAAGGTCACTCCTCCATAGCCCAATATGGAGATGGAAAGTTTCTAAATATCTTTTCAAGGCTTTTGAAGCAGTGGGCATTTAGTACACTGAAAGATCTCTGTCACAAAACTCTGGCAAAGAGCCCCAAGCCTTAACAAAAAACTATCCATCTAACCTGATGGGGGAAAATTCTCCATGTTCGTTATGTGAATCCACACCATGCAGAATCCCCAATTGCTACAAGTTCTTCAGATGAACAATGCCTCCAAAAATGGAGATCCCTTTTAGCTGTGGAGGGTCTCATTGTCTATGAAATCTCCCCCTAGGAACGGAGAATGCAAAAACTGGTTTCCCTTTGGCAAACCCCCTGCTTCCTCCTTTCTCAGCTATAAGGGCCAGACTCATGAATGATATAAAAGCTTCTTTGGGTTGCTTCTTCCCCACCCCCCATCTGTCTTTTATTGATTCACAACAGATGAGGAACTCAATCAACTCCAAGGATGTTGATGTCATGAACTGCAACAATAGCAAAGCCCGTGGAGCGCAGCCCATGGCAAAGAATGCAGCTCTTACACCCCCCATCCCACCCTGCTCCAGCCATACACAGGGAAGGCAGGGAGGGCAGGGAGAAAAAGGGCTTCTTCCTTTCAAAAGTTCTAGGCAAGCAAGCTTTGTTCTCACATTCTTTCTGTCAAAGGATTTGACTGGGATTGGCAGTTTTGCAAAAGAAGATGAAGGGAGGTCTGTTTCCAGCCTTCAGAACTCCACAATTTAATCCCTGCACCGGGTTATGGGCCTCATTAATGGATTCCTTATCTGCAATTTGGCAGATAAGGGTGTTGAGTCTACTGTTGGAAAGTAGGGAATCAAAGCCCTGCTTGGTAGAGACTTATAAGACCCAGGTATCCACTCTGTGAAACAGAAATTTTGTAGCACAGTAATAAGCTAAAATAAATCTTTCCCAACCTGGGAAAGGCTAAGAATGAACAAGAATGAACTAAAATAGGAAGGAACAAGACTGTAAAGTCTACTCATATATTCAAGAGCACACCACTGAAGATTGCTAATAAGTCTTAACTAATACAGTTTGTGGAGTATAACAAAACCTTACACAAACAGGTCAATAATTGGAGCATTTTCACTTCCTGTTTAGTGAAAGAAGGGAAACTTTCTTTGTATCTCTCTTTAAATTATTTCCACTGAAAACTTTCTTTCCCACTTCTTCACATACCCACCAATTTTTCCTTGTTTACATGCTAGAATGAGATACTATCTTGCACCCTCCGTGGTTGACCCTGCCCTAAACCCTGCTGTGTTATGCAGGTTCCCACGGATATATTTTGGAATGTGGGCTAAATGGCTAGAACATGGGCCTTTCATTGATCACAGTTTCCTCTGGCTCTGCTATTTAAGAGATGTAGCACTGTCCTTGAAGACCACAAGGCCAAGCAAGCTTCTCTCTGAGAAGCAATATCAAGCTTTCAAGTTGCTTGGGTTCTGGTTATCTTCTCTGATGTGGTTGCCTGACCTTTCAGAGGGATGTTATGGGTTTTAGCTGGTTATCTCCAGCTTCCCATAGCTAATTATCCAACTCTATCTGAATTCTTTCCCGGCCACATTCCATCTTGATCAGAAAGTAGCCAGCTCTAAGCCAAGAAAAAAAGGAAAAGTGTGTGTGTGTATGTGTGTGTGTGTGTTGTAAGGAAGGAGTGAACAGCATCCAACCCCAGAAGAACAATAGGAATCACATAGTATTTTGGATATTTGTAAATGGAGGATGTTTCTTGTTTGTTGCATTAGCCAGATTAATGAAACAATGAATGGGTTTCTCACGGTAATTATCAATTAGTGACACACAACATCATGTACTGGACAAGGTAAAGAACACTTAAGGGAAGCAATTGGACTTTGTTTTTTCTTGTTTTTCCTTTTCCTTTGCTTTTCATCCAAGAAGCATCTTCAGTCTTCAAGGAAAATCAAAGTCCAGTTATCTTTTGAAAAAGCACCTTTGGGACAACCATGACCTGAATGACTGAGAATCTCCATAGGCATTGGGGGCAGGAAAGTATCTTCAATCAGGGTTTCATGGACATATCTAAAAATACTTGGAAACATTGTGAGGTTTTAAACCGCCCAACAAACAAGTTCAAATATCAGAAAACCAGAATTTTGCAATAATTTGTCTTAAAAATACAAAGATTCATATACAGGAATCTATGGTTAATTTATTTCTTTGCGTTCAATAATACCCTTTTTTGATAGAATTTGTCAGGTCCAGATACAAAGATACCATCTTTTAGTGTTATTTTTCTTGTGCGTTAATTATTGCATTTGGGGACAGGCTAGGAAACCACAATTGTGATTCCTTGGCTTCTGAGTGGTGGGATTCAATTTTTTTTTACTACCAGTTCTGTGGGCGTGGCTTGGTGGGCGTGGCAGGGGAAGGATACTGTAAAATCTCCAGTCAGGGGAGGTATTTGCCGGTTCTCCGAACTACTCAAAATTTCTACTACCAATTCTCCAGAACTGGTCAGAGCCTGCTGAATACTACCAATCTGAGCCCTTCTTCCCAGAAACAGCCTGACATTTCTTCTTGGCAATCCACCATAAAACAAGACATGGAAGCAATGGCAGTTAAAGCAGCCTCCCACGATCTGTGTCTTCCAATTGTATTGAAACCACAATGTCCATAATCCTAACTCAGCATGACAGCTGGCCTAGAATTATGGAAAGCAGATCGCACAGGCCAACTTAAAGAAACAGGTCATAAAACAGTCTGAGGAAGGGCCATTGGCTTTTCCTCTACTGCCATTTCCTTTCTAGGCAATGGGTTGTACACAATTTTAGAGAATTACACAAAAGTCCAGAAGTCCTGTGCTTCCAAATATCTAAGTATATTGACTGCTGTTATATTTATACAAATATAAATGCAAGCCGTTTGTCTGAAATGGTATAGGGTTTCCTGCTTAAACAGGGGGTTGGACTAAAAGACCTCTAAGGTCCCTTCCAATTCCATTATTCTGTAATAAGATAATAACTTTGTTATTCTGTAAATGAAATGCATGTATGCATCTGCATACAGCCTTTTAAAATCATATTTTAACAACCGTGAGCCTAAATTTGGATATTTTTTAAAAAAGATGAAAGCTAAAATTCTTGGCATTATCTCAAAACCACTAGATTTTGGAATGCAAAGCTAAAATCTGTCATTCTTCATGTGGCTATCGCCACAGAAATGTTGCTATTGGAAAACTGTTCTTTGCAAAAATTGGGGTGGAAATCTGGTTCCTTTGTCATATTGCTGAACACTTTATCTGCACCTTATCCCACCCCTGGTTTGTAAGTGTGAAAAACGGTCATAGCTCACTTTTTTCAGAGTGCTGTAACTTTGAACAGTCACTAAATGAACTGTTGTAAAGTTGAGGACTACCCGTATTAGTTTTCATTGTTGTAAATTTAAATCTTTAATAACACTGCTATAACACATACAAAAGAATTGGCTCCGTGGGCTCTGTTCCGGTTGCCCTGATGAACACCAAAATCCTGATTGGTGTGCTAGGAATCCAGGCTCATCTCTGCTGTCAACCGGATTCATAACATTACAGAAAATTCAACAATTGGCTCTCACCCGCAGGTGCAAACTGACCCCAGCACACCACATGCCTAGTGCACGTCTGTGAGCCATTCATTCATAAATCATAAGTAACACAAAGTCTTCAATCCATAGAGCGTTCAGGGCCATAAACATGTATTTCCTGTGTTGTAGTCTCCCGGCAACAAGAATGAGAGAATCCATATCTATTTAAATATTGTAATTCTTCATTGAAATTGTTGCATAAAATTTAACAATAAAAACCTGGCTGAATGTACACTCAACCATTATAATAATTATACCCCCTAGTGAAGCATTACCTTGATGTGCTTGTGGAGCTTGCATGCTCTGAGGAGGAGGGGAGCTATGCCAAAGGGTTAAACATGCTGGAAAGGTCTCATCAGAGGATCCAGATGAAGAGTGTCACTCCCGTGAACAATATAGTGAGACATACTGAAACCCATATCAGATCAGTTATCGTTTGGATCAACAAGAATCACACTATGTGTTGATGTTCCTGAACATCTCATGACAAACACAACTCAGGATTGTTGACTGAGCAACCAGGGCGAGCAATTACGGAAGAAAAGCTGTTGCCAAGCCCTTTAACAACATATTCAACGAGGTGAAATTGAAGCTTGGTTAACATTCGGCAAAAGCTACTGGTTGATGAAAGCACCAACAAAAGCACCAGGAAATTATAGGTCAATTAGCTGCTTACCAACAACTTTCAAATTGCTAACTGGTGTCTTAGCCCCAACCATATCTATTGAAAACAAGCTCTGTCCACCTGAGCAAAAAGAAAGTTGCCCAAATAGCAGAGGAACAAAAGATCCGCTTCTAACTGACAAGACAATTTTGGAAAACTGCAAGAGAAAGAAGGTCGACTTGAATGCAGCTTAGACTAATTACGAGAAGGCATTTGATTCCCCCAGCACATGATTGGATAATCAAGTGCCTAGAAATAACAGAAGCTTTGTGCAAAGATCAGTGGCACAATGGAAACTACTTGTCAAAAGTGGGAGAGATTAATATCAAGAAAGGAATCTTTCAAGTCAACTCACTATCACCACTACTGTTTGTCATTGCACTAACACCTGTGAACAATATGAAACAAGTCAAGCCATGGCTACCATTTATCAAAAACATCAGCCAGGCTATCCTATCTCCTTTGCATGGACCATCTAAAGTTGTATGTGTTGTGGTTCACCGGCAGCAAGTGCGGATGGCTGAGGTTCTGGAGAGCGAGGACTCAAATGAGAGGCCTGCGTGCGATGCAGGGATGGGGCCAGGACTATCGGAGAGTGGGGTGTTGCTTTTGGAGCTTGTGGAGGCTGGCAGCAGTGATGCAGAGGACCCCGAGGAGCCTGTGCCCAGTGTGCGTTCGCGCAGGGCTGCTCAAAGGAAAGAGCAGCTGCAGCAGCACAGGCGACTTGGGAGTAAGGCTTCAAGGTGATGGACCCTCCCTTAAGGGATAAAAGCCAGCCCTCAGAGGTGGGATTCTTTGCAGGAAGCAAAGAAGTTCTTGTACTTCAAGTCTTGTGGAAGTTCGGACTATCCTGGTTTGTGTTTGGAGACTTTTGGTTTTGATTATCTCCTTGCAATTTAATCTAGTGTTCTTGGCAGCCTTGCACAACCTTGGCAAGGCTTGTTCTTATCTGGGACAATTAGTTTTTAATAGCGTTTTACTTTTTAATAGCGTTTTACTGTGAATGAACGGAATTCACAGAGAAGCATTAAAAAGGTTTTGCTTTTATTTCTGTTTGGTGTTTGTTGGCTTTGAACGAGGCTTGGTTCAGAACAGTATGGATCAACTTCTGAAATAGAATTGCTTTTCAACACTGACCGCACATACAGCCAAGATACAGGTAGTCCTCGATTTATGACCACGATTGAGCCCAAAGTTTCTGTTGCTAAGCAAGATAGTTGTTAAGTGAGCTTTGCCCTACAGATAGTCCTCAACCTACAACCACAACTGAGCCCCAAATTGTTGTTGCTAAGCGAGACATTTGTTAAATGAGTTTTGTCCCATTTAACGACCTTACTTGCCACAGTTGTTAAGTGACTCACTGCAGTTGTTAAATTAATAATACGGTTGTTAAGTTAATCTGGTTTCCCCATTGACTTTGCTTGTCAGAAGGTTACAAAAGATTATCACGTATCCCCAGGACACTGAAACCATCATAAATATGAACCAGCTGCCACATGAATCTGAATTTTGATCATGTAACCATGGGGATGCTACCATGGACATAAGTGTGGAAAACGGTCATAAGTCACTTTTTTTAGTGTCGTTGTAACTTCAAACGGTTACTAAAGGCTCTGTTGTAAGTTGAGAACTATCTGTACTGCAATGGAATCTAAGACTGGATAAATGTGCCACCCTCACCATCAACAGAGAAAAAAATAGTAAAAACTGTAGGAATCAAGATACCCTCTGGAAACAAGAATCTGGATGAAAATCCAGGGCATTCCTCAAGTTGACAATATCAAGCACATTGAAATCAGAAAGAAGTGAGTATATCCTGAGTATGAAGACCTTAAACTGTAAACTCAGTGGAAAAAATACTGTCAAGGCAATTAGCATCTGGGCAATTCTAGTCATTAGATACACAGTTGGAATAGAGGGCTGGACTCTAGCAAAACTAAAAGCCTTGGCTAGGAAGACCAGAAGAATAATGACAATGAATCATGCCCTTCATCCACATAGGGATGATGACTCTATGTACTCAGGAACATAGGTGAGTGTGGAATGTTGCAACTATATCAGACAGCTGAGGAAGAAAAAAGGGCATTGGAAAAACATCTCAAGAACCATGAGGAAGATGCATTGGAACTAGTGCACCATGAAGTCTTACTGAATACTGGAGAAAGCAAACTGGCTCACAAGAAAGACAAATGAAGAATAGAAAAGAGACATGAAAGCAAAATATTACATGGCCAGTGCATTAAAAAAAAAAAAACTAGCAGACAAAGCAGATAACGAGATCTGACAATGGCTTAGAGCAGGAAAATTGAAAATGGAGGCAGAGGGTGGTTGCATACGACGAAGCCTTAAGAAAAACTGCATATAAAGCCAGAACTGAGAAGAAGGCAACAGATAGCAAATAGTATCTCATCAAAGAAGCTGAAGAAACAGTGGATCCTTCAATTAGCTGCTGCAATAAGATTGCATGGAATGACTACAAATAACAGCATGATAAAGTAGCAACAATGGTGATTGGAATATCTGCAAAAATATAACATTTGTTTGCAAGCAAGAACTGGCGGGATCACAAAGTAACAGAAAATGAAGACACTGGTCTGGGATTTTAGAATTCAAACACATACCATGCTTGTCAACTGTCAATAAGAAAGACAAAAAAGTCTGGATAGTATATGTTCAAGTACTTAGAGACAGCAGATTAGACAAGAAAGAATTGGAGAAATTAACAAAATACAAAGACTTGCAACGGAAGTATGATGACAGAGGCAAAATAAAGCAAAAATAGTATCAATAATAATAAATGCCTCTGGTATAATCCCAAAACATCTGGAGCACCATTTGAATACCATTGGCATTGACAAAATCACCATCAGTCAATTGCAAAAGGCAGCTTTACTTGGAACGGCCTACATCCTGCGACGATACCTTTAACACCATCAAAACAGGACGACCAACCATAATACTATAGATACAAATATATAATTAAGAAAAGCCCTCGCTTATATTGTTGTCATTCTTTTGCTTTCTTTCCCCTTTTTGCTCTGTTTTTTTTCTTTGTCTATTCTGTTTAATTAATGAATTATCCCCCCCCCCCAAAAAAAAGTGTGTAGGGCAGGGTATCTGTTCTTCTGCCCCTTACTTTCCGAGGGGAACTTAAAGTCTCTATTAGGTTCCTAAATGAACTCTTATTTACCTCTTTCCCTCCCATTATTGCCCTGTTACCAAAGATTAAAATGTTTTTACTCCACGCCTATGGCACAGGCAGGGCAAAAAGGGTGGCAGTTGGGGCTGCGTGGGCATGCCTGGCTCAGTGAGTCACACTCCACTCTTGCCAACCACCCCAGAACCTAAACCGGCAAGGCCCACAAATTGCTGCATTTGAGAAGCTGGCCACAGACTGGAGCGCAGAGGGTCCCTCTGTGGCCTGGAGAAACAAATATGAGTCCAGCAGGGGGCAAGCTTAAGCCAATGGTGGCTAAAACTTGGAAGCTAAAGAGTTACAAAGCTGCACCCAGAGCAGAAAGATGCAAAGGGAGCATATTTCTCCTCAGACACGTTTATAAAAAGCTCTCCACATTCCCATCTTGCTTGCCACACCCCTCCTTAGCCCGTTACTGGCACCAAACAAATTTATCTTTCTTTGAGTACGCCTGGTCTTGCCCTCTTCCCTCTCTCTCCGTTTACAAACACTAGGTTCAGAGGCTTCAGGGGGAAAAACAACAACAGGCTCAACCTCCATTTGGGCAAAATTTTCTCCTAGGGAAAATTCCTGCCCGTGGCTGGTGTGCGAGGTTTGAGGCTTGTAGGATTAGGAAAAGAGCAGCTACATTCCAGTTTCAAAGGCCAGATGTTGCCCCACAGGCGTTAAAAGCCCTTGTCTTTCTTGAAGACAAATTTATCTGGGTGACTGGTAAATTGAATCTACCCACACTTGACTCCTAGTAAAGCTGAGATGGTCTGATAGAGGAATGTCAGAGCCCACCGCCACAGCGTACTCGCAGTGCTGACAATCGTGCTCAGGAAATCTCATTACTGTGGGATTAAGTGAATTGCAGGTGTGTACACACCCACACTTAACTTACACTTAGGTGTAAGTTGGTACGTCATGCATGCACCTGTGTACACTTCAATTAAATCTGAAGCATCAATGTATCCCTAGGTATTTTCCGTAGTGTCTGGTAGGCTCCCTACCCACCTGACATATTTTTAACGTTTCTTTAAAATAAAGCAATTAAATAGGATGCTGGCATGTTGCAAAATACAGCATTGGTCTGTAGGCTATAGGATATTTTCTGTAATACTTTTGAGCTACAATGGTTGAAAGAATCTGAAGAATTAGTTTACCTTCTGATAAAAACTCTTCACATGCTTACCAAATTCTTAACACATCTCCAGTCCTCGAAGTATGCCTATACTTGACCTACATCTGCTCCCAGGAATGATTATAAAATCCACCGTGGGTGATATAACTCATGAAAATGTAGCATGTCAAACTGAAAGGAGTGGCTCTTGGATTTTTCCTAGCCCCTGATGCCAACAAGCTCTGGTGGCATTGTAATTCTCAGTCAGAGAAGGTATGTGAGGACCATTTCTCCCATCTTCCTGCAATATATCTTATTAAAGCCCTAGATGAGGACTAAAACACTGAAAACATTTGTTTTTATAATGGAAGGCATAAGCAAGCCATGTAATTACCACTACTGATTTTAAAACATCTCTGCCTTTGGGCCCACGCAGTATCTACACCAGCATCACTGGTAGTAAATGTGTCTCCACTGAATAGGAGCATGGGGTATGAGCAATCTGACAACAGAGTCACACTGTTGATGTTCTATGTTGATATTGAACTGCTTGGTCCCTAAGCATCATGTGGAAGATGAATAATGTTAACACTCCCAAGCTGAGCCTTTGACATACAGCCAACTGTGATTTCCATTATGGTAGCTTGGTATAAAGGAAGCTATATCCCCAATACATTTAGCAGACTAAATGTGGGAAGAATGATGCGTGAGGTGCATTTACTGCAAAGCAAGAACTGGGCCAGTGTATTCCCCAACTTCAGGGCTGGTACACCCAGTCTTATTCCAACAACTTTAGAGATATTCACAATGCTCCATAAAAGGATATATAATGCATCCTGATCTGACTCTAGCCAGAACTTGGCAGCCCAACCTAGTAAAGGCTGGGAACTTCATCTTAACTTCTTGCTGGAAGTTAAGACTGCTGCTGGATGAGAAACCAGAAATGGAATTTTTTGGAACCATCATCGCTTGGGGAGATTTTAGAGTGCTGAGTGGGCCTTTCTGCTCTCAGAGGTCTTGACTTGCTTTTCTGTTAATCTCTGAATTTGAGAGTTATTCAGATAGAGATTTTTGACTGTTGCACAGGAATGGGAAAATTCCACTAAAACTTCCCTTCTTATAATGAATAAGATGTACAGTAATTGTTTTTTTTTTACCCTGACCATATTTATAGATGAGCCTCAGTGGTGCAGTGGTTAGAGTGCAGTACTGCAAACTACTTCTGCTGACTGTCGGCTGCCTGCAATTTGGCAAATCAAATCCCACCAGGCTCAAGGTTGACTCAACCTTCCATCCTTCTGAGGTCAGTAAAATGAGGACCCAGATTGTTGTTGGGGGCAATATGCTGACTCTGTAAACTGCTTAGGGAGGGCTGTAAAGCACTATAAAGTGGTATACAGTATAAGTCTAAGTGCTATTACTATTGCTATAGCAAGCAAAAAAGAAAGATTTACTAAAGAATCATCCTCTATTGAGGAATAGAAGTAATAATTTCATCATTAATTTGTAGTCATGTTTCCACTGATGCATCTTCTATGAATATAGCTGCAATATCTTATGTTTTATGGTTCTACATCAGTTCCAAAGTCTTACACATGAACAGTAATAATATAATATCTACTTCACAGTTCATATATAATTCACAACTTTGTGCCTTCTACATGTTGTTGAAATACAATTTCCAACAGCCCTGATCAGTATTGGTTGTTGTAGTTCATTGGTTGCTGTTAGTGCTAGCTTGAATTCTTTAGAACAGGCTGTCAGGAAATAGTTAACTCAAAAGGTAGCACGAGAAAGTGCACGTGCCTTACTGATGACCTTTACCAAGTAAAAAAGCACTTGGAGTGTACACAGGATCCGGACAAACAGATGGGGTGGGGGAGAATCCAAGAAGCCAATAAAACAGGCAGTTGAAATTGTTCATTTCACTCTGGCACACACCTGCAGCTACGTGCCACTCACCCACAGCTAGAGTCCAAAAAGGAAAGAGGATTTTTTTTTTTTTTAATGATAGCAATATAGTCTTACTACTCCCTAACTTTTTTACAGGAGAAGTTGAACTTTAGTCACTGTAGGGCTGCAAATAATCCATCCGTTAATCTGTATTCCTTAGTCAATTCAATAAACATAGATGGAAGCCACATTTTGATTGAAGTTTTGATTGGATTGTTCACTATTGAGAGGGGAGCTATAAAGCTATATGTGCATTAAAGTGGATTTATCCTACCTCTTCTCCACATGCCTATACCCATAAGAAAGATACCTGGCCCTATTTACCCAAAAGCAGCCATTAATTAAGCTCGCTAAAAACATCACTTGCAATGAGAGAATGTAATATTAATTTTAATTACATAATTAGTTGCTTTAAGGCAAAGAAGCAGTGAAGAAAATTTCATTACTGCACTGCACTAAGAAGTTGCTTCATGTGTAGAAAAAGAATGCTTACAAAATGATACGATGGGAAGGGGAATAAGAAGTAAGAGAGCAAAGATCTGGTTGTAGAAAACATAAAGCAGAGCAGGAAAGCTATGTATGATAGCAGCACAACCTCAGATATTTGGCATTAAAAAGTATGATGCATTTACTAGGTCAAGCAATTAACTTGCTCCACATTATTCAAGAGCTATTTAGGAATGAAATCTGATCCCTGCCCCAATATCCAAGTTATTTTTTTCGTAGTAATAAATGTAGATGAGCAAATGAAGCATCATGCAATCAAAGGTGGGGCCTAGATCCCTTGCAAAGTTGCAGGATCCTTAGCAGTCCTATAAATTATGCAGCTGTCGGGTTAGTAATTAGCACTGATTTAATAACAGGTCTATGCCCTGTATTTCTACCAAATATTCTCCAGATTTTTGGGGAATTCCAGTTCCCATAAATCCCAGTTTGCAAAATTTGGGGGGACTTTAAGTCATCCTCACATCAAGAAGCCAACCAATGGAGGAAAGAGAGACTTTTACATTATATTACATACTAGCTCGATACCCGTGCTTCACTATGAAACTATGAGGCTGGGTTTAGTTTTGGGGGAGGAAAATAAGGGGGGGAAAGTCTGCCTGTGCCTACCAGCATCCATCAGTATTCATCTGGCTAGTGTCCTGTCAGTGTGTAAGAGAGTTGAGGGCTGTTTGGAAAGTGAAACAGTATTTGCTGTGTGAGCAAGAAGGAGACAGCAAGGAGCCTAGGCATGGCTTAGTTCAACTGTTCTGTACTAAAGCTGCTTGATGCTGTGAAACTAAAACTGAAACTCCTCTCCTCTGCTTGTGTTTTGCAGGGGGAGTAGAACTTCTTAGCATCAGGGCGTGTTAATAATAATATACAAAATAGTAATACTCTGGTGGTCATTTAGAAAAATCCTTTCTTAGTGTGCACCTAAAAGCCAAGAGGAACATACATGCCAAATTTCAAGTTTGTAGGCTTTACGGTTCTGGAGATTATGTGATGATGATGCGTGAGTGGTATTTCACTTTTATATATATAGATATGAATGTATTTATATACCCACATATACTGGTCTGTATGAGTCTATATCTATGTATCTATCTATCTATCTATCTATCTATCTATCTATCTATCTATCTATCTATCTATCTATCTATCTATCTATCTACTTACCTATCTATCTATATCTATCATCTATATCTATATATCTATATATAATATACAGTAAACTAATTTTCATGCTTGTAAGCATGCTTTTGTGTATATCCATAGCAAAAAGGGACAAAACCAATCACAATCTATAAATATTTTATGGAATCTGTAAAGATATTGCGGAACAGGCAGGTGGTGATCAGAGTCAACACAAAAAGTTCTCTATAGATCAAAAGAGAAAGCTACAGAGGGAGAGCCACAATATTAGGCAGCCTTGTTTCTGTGTTAATGTCCAAACCACATTTCTAAAAAAAAAATTAGGGAAGAAAAAGGAGGCAGAAATTTGCAAAGTATTCCAAGCTATTCACTCTCCATCAACCTGTTCTGCAAAATATAAATATGAAAGGTATGAGGATCAAAACAAGGACGAGGATTAGAATTTTGTAGAAATGGCTTAAATCAAAATTACTATGCAAATTCTATTGGTTTGTAGATAGTCCAACATCTTTGCTTCCTATGTAACCGTTCCCTCCTCAAAAAGCACCATAAAGCCCAAAGCAGAACAGGAAGGAACATCCAGGTAATATCAAAGAGTCTCAATACTGAGAAGAACAATAGAAGGAAACAAGCCCTGGAAAGTCCACTCTGCCAGGAACAGGGAAGGCCACTCCCTCCTCCCTCCCCCAAAGTGTGTAATCTATTATCAGGTCTAGCTCCATAGTAGGAAGGGGACAAAGAGGTCAGAACTTGTAATTGACAGACAGGAAGCCATTGGGCAGAAACAGTGTTGAGAAAAATAGCTACAAAGAACATTACTAGGTGGAGACAGTTATGCCATTACTTAGTCTACCATACCGAGAACTACTTTTTCTTTTCTTGCTGTAGATGTCTGGAGTTATGTCTGAATTTCTTGAAAAGAAGGCATAACACATATGCTGCCATGAAGATCATTACAACCTTCTTAGTGCATTTGTCTAAGCAATTAAAACCAAAAGAATTTCAATAGACTAGATTGCAAATGAAGTTTTTGTTGTTGTTGTTAAACTGTATCTGGCAAGAATAGTTAAAACTAGCACTTAGATAAGTTTAACTTTATGATTCTGCTCAAAATACTGTACATCAGATTTTTGAGAGATTAAATGACTGATCGAAGAAGTAGAGCGGTTCAAGAAAGCATTCAAATGAGTGCAGAAACTGACTATTTACAACTCAACACTTTTTTTCATCACTCTTTTGTTGGTACTATCACAAAGGATGGAAAATAGGCCCATCTGACTGCTCCCAGAGGAGATGTTTCTAATCCATGGCTGTGAGAACATGCTGAATTAATAAATCTAAAGGGAGCTTAATATTGCGTTGTGGAAAGGTTCCCAGGAGCAGTCAGTGAAAGAAGAGAAAAATGCTCCTTTTAAAAACATTTTAGTCATGCTATGAGCAAAAAAGAATCTCAAATAGGCTGAGGGGGTAACTAATTTGTGTCAAGTAATATTGAGACCACTCTTAAAGCATTGGACTATTATTCAGAATGAACAGAGTGTAAAAAATAGTTTAGCTACACCAGTTATCAATTAATATCTAGTAAAGAAACAGAAAAAAACCCTTCTAAGGCTGCAGTTCAAAGAAGTTAACCTATTATCTTACCCAGATAACCTCAGATTTAGCCATGTGTGAGAAAGATGATAAAGAAAATCAGGCTAAGAAACAGAAAAAGAACATTGTAAATTAGGATTAGGGCAAGGAGAGACTTCCCTAGTGTGTTTCTTTCAGATGGAGTGTAATGATAGATCCTAGAACAGTCTGGCTGGGTATGATGGAAGATGAACTTCCAATGCAGTTCAGGAATAACTCCTAGAAAAAGGGTTGTCTAGGCTTTCAATTCTGGATATACCAGTCCCCAGTGCAAAAAGATGAAGGACAGTTTTCAGATTCGTGAGGATCTGTGGATTCAAAATGTAAAAAAAGAGAGATACAGTGAAATCAATGAGACTAAAACAAGATTAATTTAAACCTCACTGATTTCATTAAGTTTGTTATTATTATAGTTCAGTCTCCCCATTCATTTGCTTACCCATAGCTAGTACTACATTCAATTCATATAACTGTGATTTGGCCATTCTACATCCCCCCAACAGAATCAGCTGTAAATGTCGGCTATTTTATTCATATATTGAAAAAGATACACTTTTCAATGTTGTAAAGAGGAAATAATTAAAAACTAAAAGAGGTAGAGTGTAAGAGGACAATTCTTTTTAAAATCCCCCCCACACACATGTATATATGTATGTGTAATATCTGTTTCTTATTTGGTTGCTTTAGAGCTGTGATGTCATAAGTACAGCATTTTTACTAGAGTAAGACAGCTGACAATAACTGTTATTTATCTTAGAGAGAAACATAAACAAGCAAGAAAATTGTTCATTTGTTATTTTTATTGTACTTTTATTTCTAGAGAGGTGGATTTAAGAAGGTTCAAGCCAAAAGATCAGGGCCAGCCTTAGGTCCTCAACTCCTTGACTTGCTTGCAGGGATGTGGGGGTGTATTGTCTTTGCTATTCTGGCTAGGTAGTAACATCTCTTTGAGTGGCCTTAATAGGTACCAAAAACATTGCTCGTGACATTTAGTGCAGTTAGGATTAGTAAAGGATTAAAGGGGAATTGTACTTTCCCAACATCTTACTATTGTAGTATAAGCACAATGTCATTTGATCTTGATTAATCTTGGAAATCAAAGTAGGTTGGACTTTGTTACTACTTGGATAGGAGCCATGGAACAATATGAGGGCTCTTCACTAGGCTGGTACTTGAGAAAATAATCCCCAAAGAAGGCTGTGGAACACTTGTATTTTGACCATTGAAGTTCCCAGGAATCAAATTTGCCTCAAAGGAGATTTCACTTCTAAAAATCTCCACAGACCGTTCTCATCCTGGACATTCATATTTCAATCTGTTACCATCAGGGAGGCGTTATAGGTGTCTTAAAATGAGGACTAATAGATTGAGAAGCAGTTTCTTTTCCAAGGCAATAATTGTCTTGAATCAAACAGTGCATTGTGATTTTTTATTATTATTATTGTTGTTATTGTTGTTGTTGTTGTTGTTATTATTATTATTATTATTATTATTATTTAAAAAACTCTGTAGTGTGATTGTGATGTGGTGTTTGGGGCACTGTGCTGGAGTAGCTTTCAAATTTCATTGTATTTGTGGAGTGCAACGACAATAAAGGTATTCTATTCTATTCTATTCACTTCTTTTTTTAAAAAAAAATATGATCTCTCTCTAGATGTATGAATGTAAACAGCTGCTTATCATCACTGAATAAATAGTGCTTGGTGGAAAAAGGTGGTTTGGCAAAGTCCAAAGTCAACCATTCCAATCCATTTATTGCTAGCAGGATGCAGATGAAAACAAAGGTTGATTCAATCTTTCCTGACGTTTACATTTTAACAGATATTATACACTTATAAGTAGTCTCCCATGCCTAAGGAAAGATTCCTGGGCCTTTAGGTAGTTCTCCTCATAAGCAGAGGAAGTCTGCTTTTCTCTTGGAATCCAACATTTACCCGTTTCTCACTCCACTACGGAAACAGCTGGAGAAATCATTGGGTGAGGAGGGGGAATCAAGCCATTCCTTACGAAATATGAAATGGTCTTTTTTTTTTTTTCCCCCCAGCTGGCAAGGAAACCTGTTACCGGCCTATGAAGTCACTCTTTCTTCTGGGATCCAGCTACTCCTCTTTTCAGGATGTGATAGCTTAGCAGTTTTTCATTTATACAAGGGAAAGGTGGAGCTTTGTCCATTTCCTTCATCCTTCCGAAAGGACAGAACAATTCCAGGAGGAACTGAAATGCATGTGATAGGCAGAGGATCTGGTTCAGTTGACAAACTTTCTCCCAATGCCGGCAAGGGTGGCTCCTTCTCTTACTGCAGAATTTCCGCAGACAAAATCTGCTTTAACATGGCTATTCCAAGTAACATTTAGGCAAAACTGTGAAGTGGAAATCCCTAAATGTTCTTGGGTTTCAGGATCTGTTTCCATCTTAAAAGTTCTCCTTGTCATAAGCCCTTGTCTTTCTGAATGCAATTAACCATTGCTGTTGACTGCCCAGGAAAGAGAAATATGTTGGAAGGAAACCTCTCAGCCAGTCCTTGAGTATTGAAGATTTGTCCTGAAACTCCAGCTCCTTTGTAGTGCAATGGTGGTTTATTCATTAGCTCAGCAAACAACAAATACTCTTCTCTGACAAGAAAGGCAAGGTTAGAGTTGGGTTTGAATTGGCCAGCACACAAGCAGAAATACAGCAGCAGCAGAGATAAGGTGACATGGCCAGCTGACTTGCTGCTAGGCATATTTGGAGTTGATGGGGTGAATTTGGAGCCCAACAAAATCATTGTAGCCAGGTATACAATTAAAAGTGTGTCTGATGCACTAGGCCATGCACAATTAAAATATGACTTCAGAGAATCATACACAGTTTTACCTTCCATTAAAAAAGAAGCATCCAAAACATTCCACGACATCTTTATGAGTGCCAGATGTCTATGCAGATAAAGCCTGCAGATGAATTTGCAATTGCAGCCACATGTTCTTCCAATTACTCAGTACTAGAGTGGCTTCCAAATGCCATTTAGCCAAATCGCTTAATTGAGCAGAAACTAATATTCAGTACCAAGCATTGGAGAGAACTAAATATCTGATGCTTCAGGAGTTGCACCAGCACCTGCTGGAACTGCCTTGAGACAGCTGTGGCTGGAACATGGAGGAATTGCTGCAGCCAAATGAATAGATAGATGTAGAAGGTGGTGATGGCCCCTCCCACCCATTTCCATTATTCCTGAAAGGAAACGTGTGTCAAAGATGACATGTCACAATATTGTGGATGACACAACAGTGTTCACCCAAACCCAACAACTCTTCTTGAAAGCATGGCCCATTCTTGCATGATTTTTGGAGGCTGCAGAAACGTGGGAGAATAGGGTGCACTCTTATGTGGCCTCTGGACTCTGGAAGCCATGCATGCGAGCTGTGCTCTTACATGGCCTCTGAAAATCATGCAAGAAGGGGGCGTAATTTTACATGATTTTTGGAGGCTGTAGAAGAGCCTTCTTGCGCAATTCAGAGCAGCTTTGGCTAGGCTATCTACACATATTAGAACGGAGAAAACAAATCTATAAAGTTTCTGAAAATTAGATGCAACTCTGCAGGTGAACATATTTCTTACAACCTTAATGTATCTAATTTTGCAAGAGGGGAAGAAGCCATTATTGTTGCAATAGCTTTGTCAGTGTTCAATTAGGGGCGATAATATGTCTTTTTGTCTTTTGTTTTTTAATTCACATTTTTAATGTTTTTCTCTAATTTTGTCTATTTTTCTTTTGTATTTTAATCATTTGAATAAAATGAAAATTGTGAAAATGCCTAATTTACATTTTAACATTTTTTGTCTTATAACTGAGTTTTCTTCCTTTTCTTTTTCTATAAATTTTCAATAAAATTTTTGTGTGTGTATGTGTCTCAAAGCAGCTTTCCAGTATAAATGTTTCTGTGCGAAATGAGATGGCAGTGCAACAGACTCATATTGGCAATTGCAGTTAGATAATACCTAAATTATTTAAATCAACCTGTCTTTCTGCAAGCATTTTTATTTGACACTGAAATGTTAGCAAGGGTTTATGAATTTGGCATCTGTCTACTGATTCTTCAATGCTCAATGTCACCAAGATGTCACTGGCAGACAAGAGGACTTTCAGGAATTCATGACAAAAGTACATTAAGGTGTTAAGGGTATGAAAGGGGAAAACATTTTACCAAGTTTGTTAAAAGTGCATTACAAATAGTACAAACAGTGAATATGGTGAAAGCATTAAATCCAGTCCATTATTATAGTAAAAGTAATTTAAGCCATACTTATATGGCAAATATATCTGCAGGTGAAGAGACATGTGATGTTTGCAGAGACATGCATCTTATAAATTTGAACTAGAGGTGGGGCAAGAAAGATGAAAGTCTTCCCAGCTGGCATTAAAAGCACTTAAGAGGGTTATGTATGCACATATTTTGAAACTCCTGGTACACTTTTGCAATCGGTTTAGGTATATCATTGTTTAGGTTTACTTTTAATGGAGAGTAAGTTAAATTTTATAAAAAGTTAGACAAATGAGAACAAAGTAATGCATTATACGTATGCATGCTATGGAATACTCTAATTTCCATTTGATCATAATTCCAATTCCATAAAATGGGTTTGTAGAATTTATACCAAAAATAAGAAATTAATTTGTGAAGTATATTTTGTGTGATGTGTCATATAAAGGCATTCAAGAGTTTATACAGAAAGCATTGGGTTGGGTTTACAATACATATTAAGTGATGATTAATTGCTTATGATGAATAACATTAATATGAATAATTGTATTAATCATAGTTTGATGATACATCAATACTATTAACCTTGATTTACAAACCATCATAGTTGGATTCAAAAGATTTGCTCAATCAAAATTACATTATGGGTTAGTGCAATGTGTAACCCCAATCACTTAATGCTTTTTCAGTAGTTTTGATTATAAGGGATTACAGCTTTCTTCCTCTGTAGCACGAGAGAGAAAGCAGTGATTCTACTGATTTACATTTTTATATATTCTACCAGAATTTTATATATTCTACCAGAATTTGGCATGATACATTTTTTCCTTTGCTTTTGTTCTTTTTAATTAGTTTTGGGCTACATTTCTTTCTGTAAAATATTTTAATGTTTTTTAATAATACAGTTTTTTTATATAACAACAACAACAATAATATAGTTTTATTATTGAGAGCAGGTTTAGTGCCGTGGTTAAAGCAGCAGGTTAAAAACCAGGACAGCAGGAGTTCTAGTCCTGCCTTAAGCATAAAGCTAGCTGGGTGACTTTGGGTCAGCCACTAATTCTTGGTTCTGTGAAGCAGGCCAGGGCAAACCACTTCTGAAATCTTGCCAAGAAAACTGGTGGGACTAGTTCAGACTGCTGCCAGAAGTCAACACTGACTCAAAAGCATACACATACAAAGTTACATTAGTATATTGCTATTTGGTTTATAGTATAATTTCATTTCTTTAAAAAAAAAAAAGAAATGTTAATTGTAATGTTTTTGAAGTTTAACAAAATAAATGTAATGGTAGATTCCAGGAAGGAGTCCGCCTGAAGATTTTGCAAAATGGGAAGGTCATTTTTCTTGAAGAATTATGATGCATTAAACAATGCACTTTACAATGTAAAGATATTGTTCAGGCTGGTGCTGTTCAGGTACCTTAAACAGACCTTAATGTAAACAAAAGAAGTTTGTTGTTTTTAAATGCTGTTGTCTCTAGATCTGTATCAACCTTCCCTCATTTCGCTGCATAATTCAAAGTGTACAGAGATCTAAATCAATCAGGCAAATTAACAACATGTTAGAACTGATCAAACAATACTCTTTCTATGCTACCTTCCTGCTCAATTTGATATCAGCCTAATAAAGGGAGTGGAAAAGTTGCAGCATATTCATGTGAAAAAAACAAACTTAACCGTCCTACAATAGAGTAATTGGCCATGTGCTTTTTGAATTCACTACATGCCCCAAAGCAATTTCAGGTCCTGCTTCTTTTCCTTTGCTTTTACAAAATACAAATGCTATAATCTACAATGCATGGCGTGCATGGATTATGAGAAAAACAGGTGTGAGACTGTTTCAAAAAAAATGATGCAAGAAAGAGTCCAATCCTTAGACCTATCTGTAAGCTGAAGTTTCTACCATTTAGATTACATCAGTTGAAAGGGAAAAAATGAAATGGAGGAGAGATGAAGCAGCTTATCCAGGATTGCCCAAAAGGTCACTCTGGGTCAGAGTTTGTATTCCTAATTATTCTTCCCTTCCTTTTCTCATGCTGGGAATGTCTGAAAATCAGGAGTAAAACCACTCCCTGGTCCATAGTTGGGAATAAAGGTATTGTTTGGGATTGTGAAGGCAATTTCAGACTCACCGATCCTTTCCAGCAGTTTTACTTATGGCTGGAATTGTCAAACGGTTAAATGTTTTTAAAATGCGACACAGATGCCTGTCCTGAACTTTGACCTGAACAAGGTTTATTCTCCAAACAAACTGCTATAGCTCAGAAATGTGTAGCTAAGGGTCTATTCATCAGGAAGTAGCAGAAAACTTGGCTAATATTTCCCGACACTCATTGTAACTGCTGAAGAGATTTCTCCAAGAAAAAGTTGTTGCTAGCAAAGCGCTATGCAAAACAAGGTCTGTTTATGGAAACTTCATGAAAGATCTTCGATAGAGCATAGTTGTAACAATAGTTTTTGCAGTGATCTAGGACTATACGTCAGTATCAGTAATATTATATCCCCTTGCCTCCCACTATCCCCTAGAAATGTTTTGGAGGTTACTAGACTGGAAATTCCCCCCCAAATTTCCAGCTAGCGTAGCCAACAGCTGAGAATTTTAACTCTTGAAGTTCTAACCCTCCACACAAAATAGGCTTAGCCTGATATTCTTCAACCACGAGATTCCAGCCAATTTATAGTATTCATCCCTGCAAAGATCTGTTGGTACTTGCAGATATCCTTATGCTTTTTCTTTTTTTAATGGGCCGGTTTTTATATATGAACAGGGCTTTTCAAACAAAGCTTCCTCTTCCTTATTTTCCATGCGATCACTGAGCAACAGAGAGATTTCTTAAACACCTGGATATTTCTTGTCTCACTTGTTCAATTTTGGACAAATCAGAAGGTGAGATCCTACTGCTGGCAAGAATTTTAATATTCAACACTTCTTTAATGGCAAACTAAGCCTTCTGATTAAAAGGCTGAACAGCTCTGATGGACAGCATCTTCATCAGAACAGGGATCATTAATTGTATTCCTAAGAGCCATAAGGCATGGTTGCCTCAATGCATTCAAGCACTGCTGATGAAGCCAATGATAGATATATGGTTCAAAGCCAGATATGAATGTCTCTAATTGACTAGGGAGTACTTTATTTTGTGGAACAATACCTAGATCCATTCTAATTGAGCTTCCAGTGTTCATCTGGGACAGATATTATCTTAATGAATGGTAGCATAAAAGAGGGAATGGAATAATGGGTGCAGGAAGTACAATGCCCCTGGACCATGTCTCAAGAATAGACCATATGAAAGGGATATGCGTCAAGTCCTATCTGGAGGAAAGGATTCAAAGAATGATACTTCTTCATCAGAGGTAGAAACTACATACTTAAAAAATCTATTTTCATTAAACTACTGGATGGAAGTAATTTGAAGATACAATCATTTATATACACAGAATTGCATTTCAATTTGATCTTATCTCAAGAAGATGGAAGAAACTTGAAACAGATATCCACGAGGATAAATGTAAAAATGGTGGAAATCAAAATACTGAAGATCAGGGCTACTTAATATGATTGAAAGTGTGCAAGATACTTCTAAATAATTTGGATATTTTATATGCTCACTAGGGAGGCATAATCAATATATGGGTGTGCTTTTTTTAACAGTTTTGCCTCCTAAAATTTTATCCTGAGTGATCCCAGGAAAAGACACAGCTACTTTAAAAAGTTTCAGATACATATTGCATATCTCCATTTATTTATTCTCAAACACCTTCTTAGAATCAAAGTTGAAGTGCTTAACATCCCTGCAAGGGGCATCTAGGCTTAATTACTATTACCTGGAGATGCCTTGAAGATGATCCAGAAGCTCCAGTAAGTTATAGGGACAAAATGTCTTCTATGGTGGCCCCACATCTCTGAAATATCCTCCTAAGGAAATCTAGATGTCTTTTCCTTGACTTGGTTCTAAGAGAACTTTAAGGAAACATTCTTATCTATTGTATTAATATTAATATATTATTATGTACAAAGTTTCACCCATAACTACCACCTATTGGCCAGCTTTTTTAATATTTTAACAATGTTAATGATGAACATTTGTTTTTATATGCTGATTATTTCTGTTAGATTTTCAAAACATAGGTCTACCTGTTTATGAGGACAGAATTAGAATTACTTTCCTGTCTAGAAAATTCTAAACACTGTAGGAGCCAGATCTTATGTTTTGAAGAATAACAGGAAGATTTAATGTCAAACAGTCTGAGGTCCTCATCTAGGAATAGGTAACAATAGGATTAAAAGTCCCATATTTGTTTTAAAAATCCCCCCTAATGCACTGTGAGTATGCAGGAGGAGGAAAAACAAGAATGGGCAAGTAAGAAAGGAACTTTTTTCTTTTCTTCATCAAAACAGATGCAACAGTCTCAAGCCTTCTCTACTTGATCATCCTTCCAGGGCATGTCAAAAGGGAAGCATAAAACCATGGGCAAATTTCCTTGTATCTTCCCCCAGAGATGGTAAAGAAGCAGTAAGAGGCAACTGCTGTGTTTCCTGCCCTTTCCGTCATTACTTTGCTTTTTGTCATTGTTGCTGCTGCCGCCGCCAGGATTTTACAGAACAAGAGCACAAAGTGCGTATATTCCCCCTCCCCAGATAATCAGACATCCTGTACAGTACTGTACTGTATTGCTATCTTAAATGATATCCTTCAATAGGAATCTGAGCCTTTCTACTTCTATCTCTGCAATGGACCTAGGACTTCACGTTATTCTGAGCAGCATCTGTTCTCCTGCCACATCTATAACTATGCCATGATGTGGGATGGCCCTTTCCTTATTCCTCCTATGACACCTGCTCTCCTGGAGGTAGAATTTATGAGTTTCACTCTTGGTTCAGAATCCTCCTCCATATGCTGTTATCTGCCTCATCTGTTTGTACAAAACGTGATACGCCCCTGACAGATGCTGTCAGATATAAAGGGGAACAATGAGCCAAAGACATGGCGGCAAAACAACAGATTTATACATGGTTAAATAAAGCAGTTACAGTGAAGCTTTGGTGGGAGAAATGAAGAGACTGGTGATCCTTACCCCCTCCCCTAAATTCTTGTAAAACTTCTACATTCTAAAACTTATAGCTGATAAGTAGTATTGTGCTAAATTACCAGGATGTCTTGGAGATATATTACCCTCTTAATTGGTTACCTTGAGTGCATTCCAGGCAGAAAGATGGATACCAACTGAATTTTTAAACAACAGTAAAGATAATAAGTGACAGTCATCTTTTCTGTTTTATTCTTCAGTGTCTTTTCCTTCTGCTCAGATTCTTTTCTTGGACAAGAAGATGGGCTAGCTGGTATAGAGAGGATTCACTTGATTCATTTTCACCTCACCTCATCTCTTTCCAATGTGTAACTCAGGCATATGTGCCTGAAGGGAGCTCATCTTACATTTTACAGTATGGATTTAGGCTGAAATTCCTTTCCTTTGTTCCTTTTGTGTGGCTGTAATGACTGGTCCCCATAAATCTCTTTAAAAGAGGCCCTCTGTCAGCAGCACAGGCGCCATGAATACCCTCGAGGTAGCTGGAATCCCTTGATTTTTAAGAAGGTAAGCGACTAAGGGGCTCCTGATCATACAAATGGGGCTGGTCTGCTGGGCAGGCAGATGTAGACACAGCAACAACCCCATCTAAAAGTGACCATTTGGCAGAATCATCTCAAATATCTACATCTACAGGGACCTCAGGGTGGGTACACAACAATAATGACAAAGGACACTTTTGATCTTCCCACATATTTTCTATCTTCTCTGCTTTATTGCTTGTTTTTTCAGACGACTTGTTGAGCTCACTAACCAAAGGCATACTTTGCCAAGGGAACCTGATCTGTTTGCAGTTCGGTGAAATGCCAGCAGCGTGCTACGAGAAGGGTCAGTACATACCTGATCTAGAAGAAGTTCATCAATGGGACATTCTGAATGGGATACACCCAAAGGATTTTGCCAAGGCTGACATAATTCAATGGGATGAAGAAAAGGAGCAGCACAGCTGTTTCTACTTACATTCTAATAATTGCACAACTTATACTGAGGAAAAGAAAAGAAATGGCTAATGGGGACCAAAGGTTGGTTTAAATAAACTCAACGCAGTCAAGGTTCATTTTTAGCAAAATCATGGAGCAGAATTCCTTCCTGGCCTGTAGTACTTCATGCTGTATATTTCTGAATGCTCTTGCCTGATAAAACAAAGAAATAAATAAACCCTTCCTGAATGTAGAGTTGTACATCAGCTACTTGCAAGGAGAGGTTTAATCTCTTTTGTGTGCTTTCTTTATTCTGTCCCTTTCTCTCTGCTCCTATTTTTACTGTCTTCCTCTTTACTGATACAAGATTGTATGGCTCACAGTCTAATACCTGTCCAGGACATTTACAGCATTCTGCATACAGCTTGCAGATACTGTATATGGAATGGAATGCATTTCATATGAAGACTGAAAGGGTGCTGTAGAGCAGGCATGATGCAGACATGAAATCTGCCACTTCCTCCTAAAAAAATGAAGCCTTTTGTGCAATCTCAGAAAAAACATGTGTTTAAGTTAAGAAGACACTGACATCCTTCCAAGTGGGCAAAGCCATCCTTCCTCAGGCTCAGGTCTCCAGAGCCGATCTGAAGAAGACATTAAGAACACAACAAGGAGCCAGGAAGTATTGTTAAATATAGTCCAGGAAACAGATGCTCCAAGACACAGAACTCTGAGGTTATAAACACAACAACAACGGAGCATTAAAGAACTGGCAGCCAAATATAAGGAAACAGTATATACCTTTTCTACTGGCTGAACAAGAACTTGAAGTAGCGTGAGCTCACATGTGTGTTTCAATCACTGTAGAATGTCCCACAGCATTACAAGCAGGTGTTCTTCGGATGAACAACCTCCTGAAAATAATGGGAATTGTAGTCTAGCACATCTGAAAGGAGTTCAGGATGGCTTACATCTTCCAAGAACATTCTGTACATATTCATATGCAAGAAGTATTTTGAAGACTGATGCTGGTTCACAGTTTGAAAAGAATATACTGTATTTCTCATCGATCTATAATTTCTGTAATAGGATATCTGATTCTGGGATAATAAACTGATGATTCAATTGGTCCAGGTAAATCCTGTTTTAATCTTACACAATCCAGCTGGGAATTTGTAGTTTTCAAAAGGGCTTACACGGATAAGATTGTTCTATCAGTTTCTTAACAGTCCTTCCAGCAATCATTGCATTAGGCTGGTTTTGTAGCTGACTACCAATCCCTGATTCTTGACCTGGTTGCCTATAAAACTCAAAACCACTCTTAGGAAAAGCTTGCCATTGTTTCCAAAAAGTACACTATTCTTGTTATTATTAAGTACTACTAGAACTAACAATAATAATCTTATTTTTTAAAAAAAATATTTAAGCTTAAAACAATGGCATATGGTGAAAAAAGTTTATTTAACTTTCTCAGTCTCAAAGTAAATGGATCTATGTCATCTGGTACATTGCATGATGTTCCTCATTAAGAAAGGAGTTTGAAATCCGCAGGGACTCCATGGAAGACCTTTTCCGTATACACTTGAAAAGAAGACAATGTTGACTTGAAGACATTCTCCCATGCAAGATGAGAAAATTATCTGCCTAGATTTCCTCATCCAAATCTGAGATACTCCTACACACTATACATTTATGCATTTAAACTTGTTTTTTTTTTTAATAATTATGACACATTTCTTTTTTCCCCCTCTGTTGAACCTCACCCTCAAGTATGACCGGAATGGTTAACAAACAACACTGAAATGAAATCATATGGGGGATAGCATTTCTTTTCAGTATTCATAGATCCATTCTTTTATAGATAGATTTCGAAAAAGACCTCAACCCATATATGTGAGATAAAACATAGAATGATATATTTGTAATATGGATGAATTCAATGTTTGTAATGGTCAGATTAAAAACACCTGGAAAAGCATCCTCGGTGACCTTCACATCAGGCATGGTGATAAATCTGGGCTCTTCAAGATTTTGCCCCATATCCTGGAACTTGCTTACAGCATATCCTGGAACTTGCTTACAGCATATCCTGGAACTTGCTTACAGCATAAGCTTATAGACAAGAGACAATTACATAAGCAGTCTTATTACAGCTATGACAGAAATCATACATGCCCCAAGCAGCTACCTAATGCAGAACAGAGAAATCAAGGCATACATTTTTTTTCTCTTTGTCTTCCCAAGGGTTTAAATTATAGACTATTTCTTCCTGCTTTTTGAAATCAGCAGAGATGTGGTCATTTTCTTCCTACCCTTGAGACTGAGAGATATCTGTTCATTGTTTATGTAATGGTGCTGTCTAGCCTGAGAACTACAGGTTTCCTCCTCACCAGCTTCAGCCTTTACAATGAATACAAAACAAATTATGTGAAGAAAAAAATTCCCAGGTAAAACAATCACATTCATAGGATAGCCAATTTTAGGCACACATGACACACATACTGACTTGAACTACATGTTATCTATCCGCTGTTCAGACTATCGTATTTTTCTAAATGTGGTACCAATGATGAAAAAACAAGACCACAAGCGGAATATGTACCCATTTCTTTCTTTCGTTTCATGGTAAGAAAATGCTAGTGTAAAAGATTAAACTTCCAAGGAGCAGATATTTCAAAAGCAGTTATTTCTATACAAGTCATATATAGATTAATATACAATGTATAGATTTCACTACTTCAAATTGTAGATTGTAATTCTTCAACTAAATTAGAGGCTAAAGTTGATAGAAGGTAAGCTCAGCCACAGAAATCAAAGGATGCCATAACATCTTCAATATATTCTTATATTTTTGGCTAAAGAAAAGAAAATGTAAAAATCAGGAATGGAAATATGTATGATTCAATGACGGTTTTGCCAAAATATTTCACAGCTATTCCATCTTTTCCCTCTCAATGGATTTCTGTTGTACAAAAAGGATGAACAATGGTTGGAACAATTAATTAAGCGTTATCCTCTGGATGACTTGTAAAAACACACAAATGAGTCCGATTGCACAGTAAAAGCATCCTACAGATTCTGTAACATTAGAATAGCATCCAGTGTGCTGCACCTTGTCTAAGAAGAAAGCATTTATTTAGCAGAACTAGTTAGCTGGCCAGTAAGCATTGTTCCATTTAAATAGCCAACAACAAGGTAGACACTGAGTTTATGCAAATCCTATGTTCGTAATAACTAGCTAAAGTGCTCTGGAACTGTAACTTCTGTCTAGACTGATGATGCTACCAATCTTTAGTAAGCAGTATGAGTTCAGCTGATGGTATCTAATATAATTTACTGATGGACATGTTAAAGTATGTTTCTAACCTATTTTTGTTCATATTTTATGTTATATTATTTGATCTTGTTTGCATGATTTTTCCAACCACACAATAACTTCTTGTTTGCATGTCATACAGTATGTTATTTTGAATATTGGATGAGTCAAGAGGCAAGCTAAATGGATATATGCTGCATGGTTGTAGAGGTATAATAGTTGTATTGAGTTAATGGCAGTGGTTCAAATGAAATCAAGCACTTGATAAAGCAGAACATGATATGACCAATGTGGTAAAAGAAATGAACCAAAGTGATGCACCATTACTTTGTTTTTCTAAGATTTAAGAAATTTTAAGGTGGTATCAGCCAACATCTTTATTAAGTACTATTAAAATTCTTTTCTCTGTGGGCTAGTTCCAACAATACTTATCCCCTCCTACATTCCCAAGATTCTGAGTACCTGAAGATTTTATGACTTCAACAACAAGGAAGTTTTTTTTCTTTATCCCAACCACTTTTTCCCTTTACCTGACACTAAGACCAGTCTTCTAGCACCCTGAATTCCATTCCTAAGTTTTGTTTTCTTTTCTAGCACTTTGCAGTTAGGACTGTGACTCCTAAAATTCCCAGCCAACATATAAAAATGTAAGTATGATCTACTCTAGGCTGATGGAAAGTTCAGACTGGCTAACAATTGTATGAACTTTTTGTTGTAAATAATAGTGATGGTTCTGAGATCTCAGATTTTGGATAAGAAATGTACTTCAAGTGCTAGATTAAAGTAATAATTCATATGCCAGTAAATAATTGCATTTCCCCCATAAATTATACTCTACTTACCATTTACTTTGTGATAAGTTTCAATTATTCAGCCTTGTAATGGCATGTTCCTTTGTTTTACCACTCTTCCATTATACAGAATGTCTGTATAATTTTAATTTCCTACATTTATCTCAATATTAGAGTTGCATGAACCAGGGCATGTATTACATATTTCAAATCAGTTTTATCTTACATTCCTCCAGCTAGATCATTAAACCATTTATTATTTAAAGATACCCTACTCCATAGTTTGGTTTTGGGTTCCATTCTATATATAATTTAATACAACTCTGCACCTTTCCATCATTTATGGAAGCCTGATCATTATGTAAAAACAACAAAGCCTTTTCTATTATAGCCCTTATCAATTACATATCTAGAAAGGCCCATGTTTATTTTAATTTTTACAAAGTAGAATTGTACATCACGTAATGTATTTGCCAGCTGATACAGTACAGGAAGTTACTGTATATGGTTCTTTCTGGGTTTTTTTAAAAAAAGTTTTGTAAGTATGTGATATAAATAAAATTAACATGGATATTTAGATTGACAAGCTCCTTGACAATAAACCTGGCCACAGTGTGTTCATACATTTCAAAGAGTGAATCAGTTTGAACATCTATGTGTTCTACTGCTTGCAGAATTAGCTTCACTCATGGTAACACACATATTACATTTAAACAGAAATGGCACCTACTGCATAAATATAATTGTTGCTTAATGATGACAGAAGTGTTTCTTCTGTAGAACCCATTACCAAAGTTTTCTGCTTCCTATCTGCTCCTCTATGTTGTACAAGACATGCACACAAGATACATATCATTTCCAACATGGAAATTTATTATTTTTGTTGCATTATTTATTGCTTTATTTACGTATTTATTCCCCTCCCTAAGGAGCCCAGAGTAGTGAAGCTGCCCTATGTTTATTCTTACTTCGAAGCTTAAGGGAGAAGAGGGAGAGAAAGAATTAATTGAATATTATACTTCAAAAGCAATAAATGTCTGGTATCTACAACAGTGAAAAAAACAAATAAAATAAAATATTCACAATTATTCATCAAGAAAATCAACATGGAGAAATAAACTGCAAAGATGTTGATTTGCAAGTGGCTCCTGTCCTGCTTCTGAACTTCTTGTTCAACCAATAGATTTCTTGGGCCATTTGCAGGAGCAGATCAATTTCATCCCACCCTTCTTTTTTAATGGAAGAAGACATACATTGATGGGCTGTCTCATTCTCTTTTAGTATGACCTCTGGACAGAGTACTTGTAGAACAATGCTTAACCTTCCACTGTCCTTGCAACTGGCCATCTGCCCAGCCAATCTACCACCCTGCCTCCTCTATCTCTGCAAATATAGAGTTTCTGCATTCAGTTTGCACCAATCTTCTCTAGCTTGGAGCTCTCCAGATGTGTTGGGCAACTGGTACTTGCTGGCACTGAAGGGAATTGCAACCTGCACAGCTGGAAGTGCCAGATTGGGTTAGTTTGGCTTTACAGACATTGACTAAAGTTACACATTTGATTCTGGGGAGGGAGCGAAGAAAGTGAATATCTAATAATAATTAGATTTTTGACTTATGCATTAGATGTTGCTTTTCTTTACCAGCTGCACAAAAATGGAATTTTCTTCTCTCATTCCAAGTTCAACATTCCATCAACTAAACTGTTTTTGTTGTTGCCTTAAAGGGGTTTGCTGTCATCCACTCTGTTGACTAATGAAATGCCTTCTTTCAGCTGTTCCCAAAATGGGCTTTTCAGAATTATAATTCACTGCTCTTTCTGAAACATTCACCCATAGCATATTTGGTTCCTTCCAAAGAGTAAGATGCATCAAAAGTGGGATAATTCTTTTCACGAGCCTCATGAAAAATTACGTAAGTATCCAGCTTAAAGGGCACTTCACCTTCAGATGGAATGAATGTTAAAATAATGAATCTGATGAATGCTAAGCCAGTTTGTTTATGCATATACTTTTTTCCACTGTACCTCAATGATTTTGTTATTACAACATACTAAAACAATCTGTTGGTAAGATTGGATGAACAAAAACAATTGTCACTGAAGAGGCATTATCTCTGGCTAATGATTCACCTAGGTACAGAGTAATCTTGGCTTTACAGGAGAAAATGAAGCCCCAATAACTCATACAGGTTCCTTCTGGGGGGGAGGGGGGAAATTGTTCCAGTTTATTCACAAGGCCTGTGCTGAGAACCTCTGGACCGATTTCTTCAAAAGCCAGTCTACAACCTGTTCTGCTGCTTTTCTCTATGGTTTCTTTTATAATGCCAGAGCAAGGTTCTGGGCATGTGCAGAAGGAAGACCAAGAGTCGGAATGAAGACCAAGGGTCCATCAGGATGGCAATGTTGAAATGGGAATGGACGGGCTTGCCCGGATGATTATGCAGCATCAATTTCAGGGTCTGGCTTGTGTCTCATCTATATACTTTCCATCAGAAAACAAATGGGTTCTCCAGTCAATCAGCAGAAAAATGAGGAATGTCCACCTTGTCTAGTTCCGCTCTAGTTTTTGCCTTAACGTTCTGGCCATGCATGTCTCAGTTATATTCCATGTGGACCTCACTGCAATTTGGGGCCAATCTGACTTTGCTATGGCTTTGTGTACATAACAGAGACAACTCCTTCCGAGTTTTATAGTGTTATTTTTCTAACAAATACCAAGCTCAGAAACAGACAATTACTTCTGTAAAAGAATAAACAAACAACAACAAAAAGGGCAGCTATGCAAAATCCCCAGTGCTGCCCACCATCAGGACCAGTGGAGTTGGAGCCATCAGTCAACATAAACTTTAGTCCTCATTCAACAACAGCTGCTAACTCAGAACCAACAGGGCATCTTAACTATGACTTTATTTATTTATCTTGGTGTTATAGTAGAAGTACAAGCCTGATCCTTCTCCACTGAGAAGTACATGATAATTTTGTAATGCAAAGACATAAACCCTGAATTTTAGGAAGAGAAAGACATGTATAGCGGGTTCATATACCACAGTTTCTTTTTACCTATTCTGCTTCCATCCATGGTGGCCTATAAAAGGAGAAAAAAAAAAGATAGGGGTATCTCATGACAAATGATGCCAGTACGCAGTTCTTTCCTTATCCGTGGCTGCTGGTGGCTTCCTGTGCACGTGCATGTAACACCCCTGTCTCAACCACTGAGTTGCACAGGGACTTGCCTGCCTTTTAAGCTCTTGATTGGGGTGATATCATCTGTACTATTGCCAGAGGATCAAACTGCTAAATTAGAGCGGTGGCTAGGAGGCATTTCCAGACAGGCTTATAAACAACTGGAAAGCTTCCTAATGCAGGTGGACTGTACACCGCTGAAGCACCACCTCAGCCTCAGACTCTGCCTCCAAGCTAAAATCCGAAATCAACTTTTTTTTGGGGGGGGTGAGCCTATATGCACCTCTGTTATTGGTGGGGGGAGAGTATTTTCCTCTCCCTACCTCTTTTTCTCAGGTTTGGAAGCAAAAGTAGGTAGTAGGGAAACTGTTGCACTTTCATACTTCTGAAGCACCATCTACTACTACCAGCACGCTCTGGGCCTGGTCCCCTGCCAAGCCATGCTGTGCGTCTTTCAAAACACAAGCACTGCAAGAATATGAACATATAAAGTAACTTGGCAGATTCAGTTCCTTTCAAAGTCTGATTAGAAACTCATCTGCACCGTGTAGCAAACATTCCAGAGAATCCTTTCCAGATGAAGCTATTCTTCTGCGGGAAGTGCTGGGTCAGCGGGAGATGCAATAACAGCAAGAACCCAATATATGAAAAGATACATCCTTGCCTCCCTTCTCTTTTCAAGAAATGCTTGAATAAAAAAAAAAAATATTGCTAGTTTTTGTCCTCTCAGTCTTATGAAATTCTTTCTTGTCATGAAGAGGCTGCAACTCTGGTAGCATGCAGAGAGTCTCATTCATGTTCAACCCCTGGTATCTTTAACTAAAGCTGGGAAAACTCCGGGAGGGGGTATCAATCAGTGTTCTGATTCTATGGAATGTCCTGACACGGAACATTCTCCCCGAGAGCTGGTGTAGATTTAAGCACTTTCACAAATCCAAGTCAGAGGGATTTGTTCTGTTACACATCAACATTTGGTAACCCGGACAATCTTGGAGGGTGTGGTCCTTCAACCCTGCAACCCAGCTACATAGATATAGCAGAAGCTCCATCCCTTTTTTTTGTATCTGTGTTGTAATGTTGCATACGCAGATGAAAGAGAAAGAGCTCCTGCCATGTCAGAAAACACTGCTTTCAACATTTTGAAGTATGTTCATCAACACATTTCAAGTTCATTTGGCATGCATACCAATCCAATAACAATTACAGTACAATAACGACATTATTATTTCAAGATATAGAAGGAGAGCCATTTGAAAGCTGTAGGCCTCCTTTCTCACTTGAATATTCTGCCTTTCTGTTCTGTGTTGTTCAAGTATTTCCTGCCTTCATATAGTCCATTTCCCACTCCCTTGCTGAGTGGCAAGGTAACCCTTGAACCGCAACTGTATATCTTGGCTGTCCCTTGGGTTAGAGAAAAATGGAGCTTGATAAGTATGAGTAAAAGGGCAAGGAAACAATACTCTTTAGATTAGCCCTATCCTCTGACTCCTTCAAGGTGGCTCTCTTAGATGCAATGTCAGTGCTGGGGCTTATCAGTGCTTATCTTAGTTTGCTGAGGACTCCATGTCCCTGATTTGAGGCTCAACAAAGGAAGTTCAGTTGGTGATATGAATTAGCAGAAAAAAGGAAGAGGGGTGGCACGGCAGAAATATATGATTCTTATCCATTTCTTTAAAAAATCACAAGAAAAAATAAGGATGATGTAGCAGGAATTTTTTTAAAAAAATATTCTAATTAACTTGCATTCCTTCTTCCACTTTTTATTATAATTTTTCAACATGCACATGATGAGTGCAGAAATTGTCATATAGTAACTGTTATCAACTACTTGAATGCCAAGTTGGTCAGACGGGAAATAGCTATTTTCCCTGCAAGACAGAGGGAGGGAGGGAGGGAGGGAGGGAGAGAGAGAGAGAGAGAGAGAGAGAGAGAGAGAGAGAGAGAATAACATCTCAAGTGTAAATAGAGGGGCTTATAGCTAACCTGTGACTTTATACACAACTCAAGTTCTACAGACTATTGTCATAAAAGCAGGTCTCAACAAAGTCAAATATTCCCTACGTATGTGGTCCATTTCTTAGCTGCTTTCAAGGATAAGGCAACTGAGGAAGTTCTTGGCTCTTTTCTACTGTTTAAGAGATACTTAAATCTAGAGAAACGAACTTTCCGCGTGTACTCTCTCCCTCCAACTCTATGTTCAAGACTGCCAACTTAAGCCCCTTGCAACATATCTCAGGGCGGTTCTGCCTCCCCTGAACAACACACAAAAAAGAGCAAGGTCCTATAGTTGGCCTCATCTAATGATGGGCACATGTGGTCATTCCAGAAGGGAAGCAGGCAACCCATGGACTCTCTGTAGTGAGGCTGCAGTCCTGATTTATTATCTCTTTATCTCTTTTCTTTCTTGGAAATGTGATTAGAATACAGACAGTTCCCTTATTTACAAACAGTTCACACTCCAAAAGGCTGCTTGTTAAGTCTATTTTGTTCATAAGTCCAACCAAGTATAAAAAACATGCAGAGTACAATTCCTACCTTACATAAGTGGCGCTTAGGATTAAGTCTAGACATATTGTAATTCACAGTTACTACACAAAGGAAAAACTCCCCAAACTAAATACCCTGAGATTTATGAAGAGACAGGATGAGGTAGCAACCAAAATGGACTATATGTGGTCTCATAATTTGCAGCGGTGCTGCCAAGTGTACAAATGCACCTTTCCCCACCTTCTTCTGCCTTCCAGGATCTTCTTGTGGACAGGATTTTTTTTCATACTGGCAATCATAAGTTCATAAGTAGAGGACTCTCTGTACTGAAAGCTTCATGCTAACCGGCATAAGGGGTGGTTTCAAATAGGCTCTAAATTACCCGGAAGAGATAGAAATGGTGCAAAAATCAAAGCTGATGTTACTGTTATACTATTGCCCAATTTCAGCAGGACAATTTGCCACCGCTCTTTATTTATTTTTCATTTACTGTTGTGTTGCTCCAGTGTCTTACTCAGAAAATTGCTCCTTGCCACCCTCTGTAGCCCCTTCCCTAACTCCCAAGTCATTTTGTCTTTTTATGTCTTATGTTTATAGGCAACAACTGTAAATCATCCTATTAAAACAAAGATTTTCCAAATTAAGTAAAAAAATCCCAATTCCCAAAAAATGAATCCTTATGAAGAGTAAAAAAATGACCTCAGAAGAATCAAAGTACATGAATTAAGCTTCCCTAATGATCTTCATCAGTTGTGGGATTCAAAACTTTTTACTACCGGTTCTGTGGGCGTAGCTTGGTGGGCATGGCAGGGGGAGGATACTGTAAAATATCCATTCCTACCCCACTCCTGGGGGAAGCTTACTACAAAATCCCCATTCCCTCCCCACTGCTGGGGGAAGGTTACTGCAAAATCCCATTCCCTCCCCACCCCACTAACCTGCTTTCCAGCTCCGTTCTCCTGTGCAGGGCAACAAAAGAAGACCCATCCGATCAGCTGGGACTCGTGAGGCAGAGAATAGAGGGGGGGCAGTCAGAAGTGGTATTTGCTGGTTCTCCGAACTACTCAAAATTTCCATTACCGGTTCTCTAGAAGTGGTCAGAACCTGCTGAATACCACCTCTGATCTTCGTATATCAGTGTTGGTTGTTTATATGATTAATGACTGAGAAGATCTACCCTTTTTTCTATAGTTATTAAAATCTATTGCACAATACAGAATATGAATCTTGAAACAAGGTATACTGAAAAATACGCCACTGAAAACATCAGGGAGAAGAATTTAATTTCAGTTGCTTCCTTGCAGAAAGATTACAATAAATATAAATCCCTTCTTTATTACCAAAAGAAGTTGAGTAGAAGTTGCAATAGACAAAAAGATTCACCCCAAAGTCTTGCTCCGTACCACATATTTAATGAGATATTTGAGAACTCTGTAATATAAAACAATACATGTTACCAACAGTATTCCCTGACCCCTCTCTACTACAGTACACAGCAAATAGACCTGCAGAGAGTAAATTTCCTTAACAATCGGAAACACTGCTTTGATCTCTCTGGATTCATATTCTGATTGCCAATGAACACAGAAGTATTTGTGTAAGTATTAAAATAAGAAAACCTATAACCAGAGACTATACAGTACACCCAGCAGAATTCTGAGGCTTGCAATTGTTCTCAGAATCTCAAAGCAAATCGAGAAAAATTAAGTTTAGATATTGAACATGCCTTTTGGACATGTATGAAGACCCAATTCTCTTGAGAAATCTATAACCCTGCGGAAAAAATGGAAGGAAACACAAGAAAAATCTATCCAGACACAAGATGGATAGACTTAATTATTGCAGTGGTGAATGCACCATCTGAAAGACCAGGTTGGGGACAAATTTTCACAGAGAAAATCTGTCAATGGTTTGCATTAATGCCAGATAAATCAATCAATTCTGCAGGAATAGCCCTTGGCTGATAGTTCAAAGAAATGCTATATATTTTTCAGTTTATAAATAGTTAAGATAGTTCAAAATGTCCATTTAAAAATGTAATATATGAATGCAACACGCTACTACTTCACAACTAATTGAATATATCAGGAAACAATATAGCAACTGCAGCCCCAAACCAGCAAAACATCAGTCTAATTTCTTTGAAAATGACTTTCTGCTTTCTGTGAGCTAATAAAGATATATCCCTGAGATATTTTAAATGCATATCTAACTACATAAAGTATTGGTATGCCAATCCATACTGGCAAGCATTGGTTCTTATGAAAAATATTCCAGTGATCAGGGTCCAGATGTAGCTCTCTACTCAGTATACAGTGTGTGGCAAGCTCAAATTTGCCTTTGGGAATGTATGAAATAGATTTAAAGTGGCTTATGAATCTGGTCTGCTTAAACTAGTCAAGCTTAAACAAATGTGAAGGTAGCACCACTTGTTCAAAATAATGAATGTGTCTTTAGTCTGAATCATGAGTTAGCATGAAGCTCATTTTCAATTATATCCTCTTACTGTTTCTAGTTTGGAAATATATAGGCAGCTTCCACCATACAACCATTTAAAAAAATAGTGCAGCCTACTATGTGTTTGATTCAGCATCCTGGCAGAACATTCAGATGTCACTTTCATCTTTGAACTTCAAAATTCCACCATCAGTCACAGTAGAAAAACAGAATAGAAATAATAAGAACAAATGATATATTGATTTCATTAACAATTTCAGCTGAGCACTTGCCGAGATCAAGAAATAGGACATACTCTCTTACAGAAGATCTCTTAGGTGGTTGCCCACCGGGCTTTTAAAATATAATCTAGCTACTTCTCTCTTGCCAGTTGAAGAACTAAAAGTATTAAATGTGACAGAATATTTTCAGATACACAAGACTAGGCACCAGTAACTATCAAACTGTTGGCTAAGCAAACATCGCAACTTTCACCAGGATTTTCAGAGATGAACAATCTCAACAATAAAGTTGCAAAATTAACACAATTTCCAGACAGCATTACTGTGGCTCTCAAAATGAGGAGAAATTCCCAGTCTTTTCGCAAACATTTGACTGGGTCTTCTTTAAGAGTTATAGGATGGTGGATTTTGCTAGGACTGGTGATGGGAAGGTGAGAAAAACATGTCAAGTGCAGTAACATTCTCAGAGAAGAAATGAAAACTGTAATGTGTTTTAGAAAGACCCCAATTCTTATGAGGCAGCTGAACCAGGTTCTCCTTTTCCTTGCAGAACGAGTCCTAGACATTGTCCTTTTCAAGGGACAATAGCCATCAAACTCCTTCCCACCCCTAGGAATGTCAGGCTGAGCTTGGATTTTCCCCTTTCTCCTTTGGGGCTACGGTGCCCGCCCCAACCCAGCCAACTGGCTCTTTGTTAACAAGCGCGTCCAGCCGAGAAAGTGATTGATCATCAGGGAGAAAGGCCAATGCTTTGACGGGTCGTTTAACAATTTCAATTAAACCGCTCAGCATTCAAACGCAAAAAAAAGAAGAAGAAGAAATGTTTGAAGAAAAAAAAAAAAAAAGGAGACTTTTCCAGAGCTATTGTGGGCAAAGCTCCTATGGCAACTTAGCAGGGTCAGAAAGGCCTTCCTTAGAAGGTTTGCAAAATGTATTATTTATTTGTTTGTTTGTTTATTTATTTAATTTATGTGACGCCCATCTTGTCCAGAGATGACTGTTTTCCCTTTCAAGAGCTGGGGTACACATTGCTCTTCTACTCCATTTTGCCCCCTTTCAATAAAATGTTACCTACAAGCCCCATAATCAGTAATAGGCATTGTGACCCATTTGTAGACCTATATCTTTCAAGCCATGCACTGCTTAAGAATATGCCCGCTGAATATTAAACTACATGTTCTCAAATTCCTGTCGCTGGGATTGGCACTTGATTCTTGATTATGTGCAGTGACTTTTTTTAGATACATGAGATCCCTGAGGGCTGATCAGAAAGACACAATTCTGAATCCATTGAGACAGGGGAAGGGTTCTGGAAAGGATTTTTTTTTTCCTAAAGGTTAGCATCTCATCCTGTCTTACAGAAAGAGGCTGCTGCTGGCTGCCACCATGGCCAACTACATTCACAAGGCACACAGCTCATTTGAGGTGCCTAAACTGGATATATTGATGTGAGACCTTATGCACCAATTGCTCAACCAGGTCATCAATAATTGGGAGCCTGAGAAGATGATGCTCAAAGTAAAAGCAAAGAGAGTGGCAGACCCCCGTCAACCAGAAAGGGGATGCAAGAAGTCCCCTTAGAATTGAGATGACATGGGGAGCCTCATTCGGGCTGGGGAGGAGTTGGTCCTAAGGAGGGTAGAGAAAGATGGGAAGGGAGTGGGGAAAATCTTATCCTCCTGCCTTTCTTTTCCCCCTCTTCTTTCCAAAGCCAAAGGGCTGGGCTGCCAACCAAGTAGGCTTACCAAGGAATGCCTTTCCTTCCACAGGGCACTTTTCTAAGATGCTCAGGTGGCCATTACAATCCTCCCACCTCCAAAACCTTGCTGTAAATTTGTTAAATTTGCACTCATGGCATCAACTGAGAATAATCAACCTCCCTAATATAAATTAGTTCTTTAAAAATGAGACCTCATTGTATATATCAGGGTCCAGTCATTTGCAATTCAAAAGGCCCTTGGCCTAGTTTCCTATATCCTGAGCATAATCTGAAGGGCCCTTTGCAAACAAACAATTTAGCTCTCAAAATAGGTTTGCTCTTTCTCAATACCCAAAGAGTAAAAAAAAGATGCCTCAGAGAAAGAAAATGCAGGCCACGTTCAAGTTTGACTGTGATCCTTCTCAATCACAAGTTTGATTGTGATCAGTATGAATCTTACAGGAATGCAGACTTTAGCAGAAAAAAAGACTGCCTAACCTAGCTACCAGCAATTAGATATGGGGGGATTGAAGGTATAATCCAAATATATTTGCGTCTATCCCAGGAGAGATGAAGTGTCCCAATATGTAGGACATGCGTCAGCAAGCTTTTCCTTTGAAGGCACTGGTTTTTCGGCTTTAATTCTTTCTATGTAGAACTAGTATTTTCCCCTATTCACATTATTCTTTTTCTCCAGAAGAACTGATATAGATCCCAGGATCCATTTTCTTCCAGCGAGCCGTTAAATGGTTGGTATCCACACAGTAAACACTAACAACTTGGCTGGTTGGGAATCTTAGGAGTTGTAATTGCCATACTAGGTAAGGATGGCATTTGTGATGCTGCAAGACCTCAATTTAGGATTGTTCATTTAGTGAATATTCAAAATTATGACAGCACTGAACAAACGGACTTGCAGTCCCTACCCGAAATTCCATCCACTGTGGCACCCCCAGGGTCAGGTGAACAAAATTTGAGTGCTGGGCAATCCGATCGCCATTACAACCAACTACACAGGAACTGAAGCAACCACTGCCTATCTTCTTCTGCCTCATGGCCCACTGAATCCTAACAGGCCTCAGGCCTGCTTCTCATCCTGCTGGGTTCCAAAGCCCTCCTCCCTACCCTGTCATGGTTCAGTCACTTACCTTTTCTGTATGTCTTCTTCTGGAAGCAGTTGATGCAGCCCTTGGACTCCCTGTATGGTACACAGATCACACGTTGCCATCCTGGAAGCAGGCCCCATTTGGGTGTGTGTGTGAGACCCCAATGAATTGTGACCCAAAATGGGGCCTGCTTCCGGGATGGCACCATGCAGCCTCCATATTATACAGAGAGGCTGAGGGGTAGAATTGAAACCATGATCAGTATGGAGATCCAGCCATTCTTCCCCTTGGCCTGCATACAGAGTACAGAGGCTGCGTACCACCATCCTGGAAACGGGTGCCATTTCAGAGTGACCACAATTTATTGTGGCCGCTCTCAAAATGGCATTCAATTCCAAGATGGCCTCTGTGTAGGAAGGCCATGTGGCAATGCAGTTGCTTCCCAAAGAAGACCTAAGGAAAAAGTCGGTGGACTGAGCTATGATGGTGGTGGGACCCAGTGGGTTGGAAAACAAGCGTAACATCTATGGGGATCCAGCAAGGCAGAAGATGGAGCACAGGATGGCTCAGGAGGTGGGAGAGGCCCAAGTCAAGCCATGTGTAAATTGGGACAGGACCTGCCTCATGCCTGAGGCATCCCATGCTCTGCTTAATTATCATAATAGGGGAGAGATCGTTAAGCAGGGTGAACATATAAATGCCTTGCTTAATGGCCATCATGACTTGCAACCTGGGCAGCTTAAGAGTTCTCTACCTGCAACTTGTAATGGGCAGGTTCGGTTATATGCCAAGAACTACCTGTACTGGGATAAATCCATCAATCACCCTTTTTTTGCTTCCATCCTCAGCCAAGCAGGCGTCAGAGATATTTCCTGAAATTCGCCTTTCTGGGCAGATCATTTTAAAATCGTATGCAAATTCCTTAAATCTGAGGCAGAAAGCCATCTATTTGTAAAGCCTGGAGCTTGGGCACCTGCTGATATCCTTTCCCCAATATTTTAAGTATGTTTTAACACAAAAGCTTTATTTCTTCTTAATCTTCTTTCCATCTGAAGTTTCCCAACATCGAACAGATGGCCAAAACATACACTACCAAGTAATTTATTCTGATTAAAAGCAAAAGTTAAAATTAGTTTTCTTTTTGCATATTTGCATGTTTCATATATGCCCCCCGAATAAAACGATGCAGTTATTATTCAAAATGAAACCCCAAATCCCAGCACCAACACCTTCCCTGTCTATCAAATCCATATTGGGAAGATAGTTAACAATAACAGCATGAGTTCTTTGCTACTATTCATGAAAGACAAACTGGAAGTTTCTAATAAAGGTAAAGGTAAATGCATAGGCACCAATTCAAGAGGAAGAAAAAAAACATGTTGCATATGTAAGAGCATAGTTCAAATACAAACATAATATACTTTATAACAGTGAGGAAAAGAATGTGGTCACCTCAGTGCCTACTATCTCTTCTATTCCGTTACTATGTAATGATGGGCAGCTTAAGAGCCTTTCTACTGGTTCTCTACTTTTCAATCAGACATAGACTGCACAATCTTTCCAATAGAGGAAGATTCCAAAGAAGATAATCCTCAACGACAAGATTGCCTTCTTAGGGAGAACTTATATCTTGCTGCTATTTCCAACATTGTTAACAATTCTGGATTACTAAGAAGAAATATTTTATAAATTAAGACTCCCCGGAGAGTCATATCTTACTATTGGTCTCTATACACTCTATAACCATAGCCAGTTTGCCAAAAGTCACAGAACTGTAACTAATTTACTACTGAGCCAAGTGAAAGCAAAGTATCATGTTAGGGTATAAAGAGATACTCACTACTTTTGGACACCTTGATCTTTGCTACCAATTTCTGCACACCAGGTACGTCCTCATTTTTCACAGCCTGGATGAGTTCCTGTTCTCTCCCCATGATGAACAAGGGCACTGCTCCCAATTTATGAAGCCATCCAGATGCACCGTGAGCGAGATAACTACTCAAGAGAAAGTCCCCAAAAAATGGTGGGAGAAAAAAGCCCAAGAAACAAAAATATTTTCAGAACTCTCACAGCACATTAAAAAAAAAGTATAGTAATGATGATAAATACTACCGGGCATTAAATAATTTGATGCTTAATGACTGGATCCCAGTAGTGGGAAGAAATTGGGAAGGAAAAATGAGTAGGTTGAAGCAACAGAAACAGTGTTATATTTGGCTGTTCTTGCTAAATAAAAGCATTCTCTCCAAATATCCAGTTCTTCCTAGGTAGGTAGAGTTTCATCTCGAATGGTAGGAACCCTCTGTTTCCCCAAATCAGTAGACGTAGAGCTTCTGCAGTCAATGTCTGAGTTGTTTCTCAAGTACCTATGAAAATAAAAGGCAGAATGAGTTTTTTTCAAAGACTTCCGGACTTATAATCACAATTAGGACCAAAACTTCCATTGCTAAGTAAAGTGGTTAAGTGAGTTGCACCCAATTTTATGATCTTTTTGCTATGGTTGTTAAGAGAATGACTGCTGTTAAGTGAATCATGAAGTCATTAACAGAATCCAACTTCCTCATTGATTTTGCTTATCAGAAGTTGGCGAGGAAGATTGCAATAGTGGTCACATGACCCTAGAAAACCGCAACTGTCCTAAATACATGCCAAGCGCCTGAATTTTAATCATGTGACCTTGGGGATGCTGTGACTATCATATGTGTGAAGACTGGATCATATGTCACCTTTTTCCAGTGTGGTTGTAACTTTGAACAGTCGCTAAAGAAATGAGTGCAGGTCAAGGACTACCTATATTGTGCTAATATAAATCCTGAATTACAGGCAATTTGCTTTTTTCAGTTCAAGTACAATTCAATACTTAGATAGACTATATGCTCCATGAAATGAATGTTTCACTAGGTACACAACAGATGAAGGGGAGGGCATGCAAGAAAGAAGTAGCAGCTGGGCTGAGAAATCTGATTTCCCTACTACTATAACCCTCCCTTAATCTTTATGTGCTTTTCAAAATGTTTACCAGAACTACTTCATGGGTATTTCCTCTTAAAGATTTGAGATATAAAAAGTTTTCTCTGTTAACATAAGCCAAAATCAAGGGTCCCAAAATTCTGCAGAAATTATCTGTAACATTATTAAATATGTCATTAATGATATAATTGCAACCATATGCATTGTTGAATCATAGATAGACAGATTTCATGGCCTACAGGACCTTTTAAAACAAAACAAAACAAATATCAATCAATTGGACTCATGCATTTGTACAAATGGTTCAGTAGTGAGAGATCTGCTCAGAAATTAAAGAGGAGTTAAGTTCTATCTTTGAATATACACTCAGTTGGAAGAATTTGTTCTGTTTCAGTTTTTTTACACAAAAATCCAATCCTGATGTTTTTTTCTCCTTCCAAATTTAAAGCATTGAGACAAATTAAGTTGTCCATGTTGTTAAGATGAGAGAAATGAGAGAAATCCGAAAGCCAAACAATCAGAATCATTGCATTTGTACTTATTTGCAAACGGAAGACAAAATGTTGCTCCTATTACAGCGCCAGTAACTGGATACAGTACTGAACAATACATTGTATCAGCCTCTCACAATTTATTTGGGTCTGTGAACCTTTTAATAAAAAACAAACGAACAAGTACAATATTCTGAGTTGGGCTTAAATTTGCTTCTGAACAAAGCCAGGCTTTACTAAATGATGCTGTAAAGAAATTGTGAGCAACATCTGTAATATGCGAACAAGAGAATTGAAATGGCCTTAGCATGTTGTTATCATGCCTGTTTATTGAATATTCAGTGCTATTACTCACTCATGCCCAATGTCTTACTATAATGACAAATTTTGAGATACAAGAAATCGGGGGGAAAAGAAGGTCCCATTGGGTCTGACATTAAAAGCTGTGAATTAAACATTAAAGACCAAAACAGCCTTTCTCAATATGAATCTTATCAGTTTAAATGAGCAATTCTATACGGTATGACCCTGCCCCATACAGTCAATAGTAAGTGATGTTTAGAATTGTTGTTTAAAACAGTTTCCCAATCCTTCTGCCTTTGTGGACAGTGAAGGATACCCAATTTAAAACATCAGAAAAACCTTAACTTTGAGAAAGCTACCCTAGAAAATGTGAAACTTAAGACACTGCAAATAATATTTAGCCAATAGCTATTTGCAACAACAATAAAGGGGGTGCCAGTTAAGTTTCAGGTATATTTTTAAGGGCTGAAATTTTGAAAAAGTACCTTTGAGACATCATAAACAACCAGCTACTTTTTTTTACCATCTTCTCTTGTGTTTAGGGTGGGCTAGATTCCCGTTCCATTATTAATACAGTGGAGCCTCGGGTCGTGACCGTAATCCGTTCCCAGACTGCGGTTGCGACCCGATTTGGCCATGTCTGGAAGCACAACCGACTGCGCATGCACACAGTCAAAAGAAATGGCGCCAAAGGGGAAATCAGCGGGGAAAGGGAATCTTTCCCCGCTGATTTTGTTTGCCACCCAATTTTTGAATTGTGACCTGATTCAAAAATCGGGTGGATTTTTTGTTTGCCATCCGATTTGGTCACGAACATAAGCGTTCCACTGTATTTGTACATTGATCAAATGATCTAATTTGTCTAAACCATAATCCAGAAGGATTGTGTAACTGTGCAGGAAAAAGAGGCACATAAGTTATTGAAACAAAAATCAAAACCCAGATATGTACATTTGCCAATCTTGCATTTCTCTGGTGTTGTCTGAAGTTTTGAACTATAACTCCCACTGTTATACCCACAAAGGCAATTGCTGTGTTGGCTGTGGATGACGAGACTGGTTGACCATTGATGGAGGATCCTAACTTGGGAAAGGCTGTCACTGTTTATAGCAATGGTTCTTTTCAAACAAAAAGATTTAGGAAGGACAACCAGCAACCATTCCTCATTTCTTGACCACATGTCATATTCTCTAAGCTTACTCAAAAGCCTATCCTATGCGGCATAAATAAAAAAAGTATTTTAGCTCAGCTTGACCCATTCAGATAGGAGCAAGGAGAGGAAGTATTTCAGGACCAAATGCGTGTTTACGTTGGAAAAAAAGTCTACCAGCACATTTAAAAAAAAAAAAGCTGCAGCACTGGTTTTGTTACTCCTTCCACTGTTAATAGACACTTGGTCATAGTAAGTAGGAGAGTTGGGCATGAGCTGAAGTATAAGTGAGGATAAGGTATGGGCTCTCTTACTCAGACAGAACTACCCCAACAGCATTTTTGTTGTCTCTATATATTGTGCATATATAGCTTATACTTTCAAATAAGGTATCCAGACACAGAGTTAATATTCTGTTTATAAATTTATAAAATGCAGGATTGCTTGCTGCGTTACACCAAATACACATAGCTATGGGGAATTACCTAACAGATTGACAATCCGGTCTGTCCTTTCAGTATCCCAACTAGGATCTTTTTCTAGGCAAGACCTTCTTTTAACTACCAAGACATAGCTGAGAAATCATTGTTTTTCTCTTCCAGGCAGAAGAAAACAGAAGCTCTCTTAATCCACAGGAAAGGTCTCACAAAGACTCCACTCAAAGCATTCCCAGTGGCTGTGGTTTCTTCAGATCGTGTAAGATGACTATGAAAATATGTTTACTGCTTGGCACCGTTGTCACCAATAATGGACCTCCTTCTTTTTCTGTCTCAAAGGGAGCTGAGTGTTAAGGGCTTGTGGCACATAAAGCGACAAATAATAATAGGAATAATTAGGAAAGCTCTGAAGCTAACAGTTTTTAATTCAGAGGAGTTGAACATTCAATATACCAGCCATTGAATATTCCAAAATCAAGCAATGGTCTGGACTAAATATAGGATGTGAAAAAAACAAAAACCTTTTCGAACAGACTGCTGGACTTGGGCCAGGGGGTTGCTCTGCTTATGTCCTTATGTTCAAAATGGATAACATAAAGGAGAGATATAAAGTCTGCTCATGCTTTTCACTACCCTCCTCCACCCGCAGGAAAGTAACCTCCCTAAGTAAAGGAGGCTACAACTGGAGTGAAGAACCTTTGAGAGAGAAACTATTATATAGCTTAACAGGAAGTATTAAGTCATCAAATAATAAGATACAATAAATAAAAACCAACCTATAAACAAATGCCTGGAACCTAAATGGAACCTCTGTGTTCAGAGAAATCTCTCTCTAAATAACAGACACCAAAAGCAAACTATGCAGGGTGGGGGAAGAGATGCTGAATCCCTAGAAGCATCTGACTAGCTCTTGTTAGAAACAGTAAAGGTATAGATTTCTTTGGAATCAACTAAATTCCTGGTGAACACATGTGGTTTTCATGGCAACAGTATGTAAATGTTTGCCATTGCCTTCTTCCTCAGTTTTTTTCTACTTCTCAGCTTTGTTGAGAATCTTGGGTCTCCCACCCAGAAACTAACTAGGTTCCCAACCCCCAACACACACACACACAGAGAGAGAGAGAGAGAGAGAGAGAGAGAGAGAGAGAGAGAGAGAATTGGCCAAGTGCTGTCCTTTGCTATGTCCGAATGTTGCACTAAGTGGAGGTTGTATTTGGTCCCGGGGTACTTCTTAACTGATGCTCAGTTAACTTATAATTAGGATCTAGACAATGCAGATGTTAGGCAGGAACAGATGTTTGTGTATGAAACATTTTAACACACTTGCTATTAATAAAATGGCAAATCGTGTAGGGCCGCGGTTCGAACACTTTGCACTCTAGCTTCTTTCCATCATCTAATAAATTTGACAGAAATAGATAGGACTCAAGAGCTCATTCCTACAGCAGAAATCTCAGTGTAATAGATCTATCTTATTAATTCTGAAGGGAAGTGTCTATATCTATTAAACTGGGATTTCAAATATATGTACGTGCATACGCATACTGTCCCTGGGTTAAGAACGTCTGACTTAAGGACAATCCCTAGATACAGATGGGGTGCCTATTACTAAAAATGGCAGACAGCATTCTCTTTCAAAGCGCTGAAACTGCAATGCTTTCAGAAACTGCTGAAGCCGCATAATTTTTAATATACAGCCTGTTTTCAGTGATTTCTCGGAAGCAATGCATGGAGAATGCTGTCTGCCATTTTTAATAATAGGCACTTCATTGGTAAGTACAAGTTCCAACACAAATATAAATTTGGATTAGAGAGAGAGCTAGGAATGGAACTCATCCTTAACCCGGGGACTGTATGTATATGTATGCAGTATGTACACACAGAGCTGGTGTGATGTAGTGCTTGGTTAAGGTGCTAGATTAGGAAGGGGCAGCCTAAAGCTTCTGGGTGACCTTGAGCCAGTTATTCCCTCTCAGTCCTAATCAGTGTCAGGCTCTGCTGGCTGATAAACAAAACCTCTTGTCACTTCATGCATTGTAGCTTTTCTGTAAGAAACTAAGCGAGCACACTGCAAAATCAAGCAGACCATGCAAGACAAATACAAGATAGATCTATTACATGCAAGACAAATACAAGAAAAGCAACAACATAAACACACCCATATCTACATCTATATAACTAGGATGTGATCATTCCTTAGCCTGATACAGGCAAAAAAGAGTTTCAAAGTGGCCAAGGAATAGGACTACCAGCAGCAAGATGCTCAGAAAATGAACAACCCACAAGATTTGCCAAATTAATCCCTTACTATGAAGCATAGTGTGGCCTATAAAAAGTTAAGCAAGGAAAACCTGACACCTGTTTGTAAATTTCACCACCTTCTTTTGTTTTCAGGAACTTAGGGAATTTACTGTAGTACCTGGGTGAGTAAAGAAAGCAATCTGCATATTTAAAAATACTCGCTACACAATTGTTATGCACCTCCTGTGGCTGAACACTCACACTGAAAACAAGTTCTATAAATAATTTATTGTTCACCTGTCCCAATATAAGATCTTGGATATTACCTGCCAGGCACCTTTGATATAGTGTGAATAGTCCTCATAATAATTTATTATATGCGTTTCAGCTTTGAACAGGACAAAGTCTTCAGCAGACTTTTTCTAACTTCCCACAGCTTATCCCTTCCCCGTACTCATTATTTGAGCCACCAGAGTTGTTGAGAGCTTGCAGCATACAAGTTGTTGTTGTTGTTGCTATTGCTGTTGTCATTCTCCAGTTTGCTAACTCATTAGCTTGGTTCAGAAAACATGCTAACTAACCCAGTTTAATATAACATAATTACTGTTTTCTCTGAGGCTACATTCAAGCAATTAAAACTGAGTAATGGCATAATGTGAATGGCATGGTTCACTCAAGAGACTAATAACTTTACGTCCACAATATGCTGGAGGACTAGCTGATGGCAAACACCTAGGTCTTTTGTCTCAAATGAGGTGGTTTGTACTGCATATATGCCTATGTTCATGGGTCAAGAGGAAATCTGGTGCTTTTGAAACAAGGCAAGCAAATAGGCTAACTGACTGGACGTAGCAGTGGTGGGCAGCGGGAAGACTACCAAAAATTCAGGAAGTAAAATCAGCAGACCTAGTAACTTCAGCTGGCAGACCAGTCAATGGAAGTTGGGGATGGGTTAGGACAGTGATCCCCAACCTTTGCCGGCCCGGTACCGGCATCAGCTGGGCGCCGCGCCCGGTACCGGCATCAACTGGGCGCCGCCATCTTTTTTGATGAAAAAGATGGCGGCGCATGCCCGGTGAGCTTTTCTGGGTAGAAATGGCTTTCTACCGGAAAAGCTCATCGAGGCTGAGTGCCGCTCATCTTTTGATGAAAAAGTGCTTCGTGAGCTTTCTACCCGGAAAAGCTCACCGGAAGCACTTTTTTATCAAAAAGATGGCGGCGCCAGCAACCAGCGCCCGGTAAGACTTGTTCCGCGGACCGGTACCGGTCCGCGGACCGGTGGTTGGGGACCCCTGGGTTAGGAGACTTGGCTGGCAGACTGGCCAGCAGAAAAATGTGGGTTCTCATGAGAACTTTTAATTGGGAGTACCTTTTCTTCAATTAGCAGACTGGCGATATCCAGGTTTTCAGGCTGGGAAAACACCTAGAAGAGCATTGGAAAGTTTTCCAGCAGGATCAATAGCTGGGGCATGTGTTAGTAGCAATAAGAGATGTTGCCAAGGCAGCAATGAGCTAAAGCCTGATCCAGGTGAATGGGGCCCCTTCCTCCTTCAACAAAAAGAGGGGGCCAGCTCAGCTGGGTGATCCTTTCACTGCAATTAGGGCAGCCAATTTTCTGCAGGCCTAGTCAGGGAAAGAAAGAAGTTGGTTGAGACACTATCAAATCCACCAAGATAGCTTCAACTCCAATGCAACCTAAACCTAGCCAGGACAATAGGAGAAATTATTAGTTGGGGACAACGGAAAAGCTCACTCAGTGGGCTCCTTTAAGCCCTGCCAGAATTAACAGTAGAACAGCAGCCCAGACCACCATCAGTGGCAAACCAATCTAGCCCATCAGCTAGGCAGCTAAAATCCAGGTTGTGTACTAATACGCCCAGCAGCAAGGAAGCATCCCATCTAGAGCAGAGACAAGCCACCTGCCTTGCCAACGACCACAAAATTTGAGCAGAAACTAGAAGTCATCCCAGCAACAGAACCAAGCCAGAACCAGTGATGGTTGAGGATTGGAAGGTGGGAATAATGAAGAGGAAAATCTTAGTCAAAGTGCACCCTGGTGATGGCAGATATCACCTACAAGGAAGGAAACAAGGCTGAGGGCAGCAAAGAAGGCGGGAGGAAACATCCTTGTTATAGGTTTAAAGTGGCAGGTTGATCTAGTCCAGCAGCAATTGCTCAGTGAAGCCACCTATAAGAGGAAGCATAGGAACATAGATAGGTGGGAAAATCTACTTTCCCACACTCAATTGTTTTGGAAACAACCAAGGTCAAACCCAGCCAGCTACAGATTAGCAGTGGTTGGTCTGAGAATTGAACAAGAGGTAAGAATTCTAATAACCTCAGGAAAGGTAAATTTGAAGGTAATTGAACAAATAAGAATGGGAAAGGGAAACTGCAGTCAATTTTGCTTAAATAATAGGCACCCCTTAGGTATTTAAAGGGGAAAAAGCTTTATTGTATATATGGCTGTTGCAACAGAAAGCAAGGAGAAACCCTGCCCCGCCAGGAGTTGGTTTGTGTGCTGCCTCTATGTGCACCAACCCCGCCAAAACCCTGTCATAGTCCCTGCCCCCCCCCCCCGCTTTGTCTAGTGTATTATGAAAATTCAGTCGTTGAAAACATCAAAACATGTGAAGAAAAAACATTTGTTGCCTAATAATTGGCAGGGTGGGATACAAACGTGTGCCACTGCTTGTTCACTCAGGAGCTCTAGTCCACTGGCCTTGCTGCTCATTCTTTTCATCAGAGGGGGCCACTGGGTGGCTGGAACTAGAAGACGAACCTTTTCACCCATAGATTCAGAACTTCAAAAACTTGATTCTGCCTTTGCCCTTTCTTTTAATTCCCCAAAAGCTTCATGCATAGTAAAGCACCAATAAGGATTTTAAATATTCTGAGAATGCTCAGTCCAAGTGTACTTTTACTGTGAATTTTACTCATTTATGTTTTCAGGGGAACATTTTTTTCACATGGGAACATGGTTTTGAGAAATAAAAAGCCAGATTCTCTTCACTTTCAGAGTTTAGCTTGTTTCTCTCAGCTTCTTTGGAATAAACATTTTAAGCAAGGACATGATAGTGTTCTTGAAATCCATTTCCTACCCCAAAGCATTAACAGGATAGGAAGAGAATACTGAAGCATAAGGAAGCACAGAAGCTGGATTTCTAGCAGAAAACATAACAGCTATTGTAGGGTGGCAGGACCCTCTCTAAAACATTCTTGACTATTAATGTGTTGGCTAAATTTTGTCTGCATCTGTTTTGAAAATTTTCTAAATGAATCTTGCAGCTGGGAGAAAAATAGCCAGTGTCTAAGCATTACATAAGCAGAAACTGAACAATGTTAATCCAAGCATTTTGTTAAGCATAAAACTTAGCAGGGGCACTTAGATTTCGACTAGTAAACCGATATAAAACATTATGTAGCATAAGCTTCTAAAAATGTATCTGAATATACCGTATTACTTGTGTGATATTTCAGATTTGTTGTGTACCTGCTCATATTTCTCTAGCAGTACCTGATGTTTTAAATCTGTACTAGCCAACTGTTAATAGTTTTTCAATTTTAAAAAAATCAAGAAAAGGAAAACGAGAAAAACAAAAGCAATGGTTATGGTTTTAACCCAGATTTCTGATTGAAACTTTCCAACAGGTCTCTGCCCTGTATTAACCTGCTTCTTTGCTCCTTCACAAGACCATCTCCCTTTTCTCTGGGTGTGTCTATGGAGATCCTCAGTTATCCAGGTCATGGTTATCCCAAAGATGCTTTTTCAGAAGGCTACTGGGCTTTTGTTTTTCCTTGAAGACAGAAGTCAGAACTGAAGAAGCTTCTTGGATGAGAAGCAAAACGTCTTCAAGGGAAAACAAAGTCCAGTTGCCTTTTGAAAAAGCACCTTTTGGGACTGTCCTCTGGGAGGAAAAAACAGACTAGCATAGACTTTATCTGAAATGGGAAAAGGCCCTGCAATAATTCAACAATACAAATCTTTGCTAGTATTAGAAGATTAACATGCTCCTCTTTCCATTACCTCACACTTCCTCCAAAGTTCTAGTGAACTGATGAGTTCTTTACAATCTTTCTTCTGAACTTGACTCCCTTATAAGATAGATCCGTGTTGGTGAACCTATGCCACGCGTGCCGGAAGTGGCACGTAGAGCCATCTCCCCCGGCACACAAGAGGTCACTTGGAAGAGCCCCACTGTGCATGCGTACTGCTACCTGACAGCTGATTGTCAGGTATCTGGCGCACATACACAGGGGGAGGAAGGGGGTGCATGGGAGACATGCATGCATGCGCAGGGATGCACTGCACACAAGGGGATCATGCGCGCATGCGCAGATGTGAGGCACGCAAGGAGGAATTACACGCATATGTGCAAATGCCTGATGCACAAGAAGGAATTGCACATGCATGCACAGAGACGTGCAGCACACGAGGGGGAATTGACATGCATGCGCAGGGGGCATGGGGGGCAGCACGCATTGCCTTCTGGGTGTTGGTATGCGAGCGCGCGCAAGTGCGCAATTATCAGCACAGGAGCCGAAAAAGGTTAGCCACCACTGAGATAGATAAATCAAAGACAGACATCTTGCCTCATCTGCCAATACTGAAGTGATAAAACAGCATCTTTACAATTCGCCCTAAGAGATTCTTCACATCTGAAAAAAAAGAAAGAAAGAAAAATAGAGACACAGAGAGAGAGAAAGAAAGAGAGAGAGAGAGAGAGAGAGAGAGAGAAAGAAAGAAAGAAAGAAAGAAAGAAAGAAAGAAAGAAAGAAAGAAAGAAAGAAAGAAAGAAAGAAAGAAAGAAAGAAAGAAAGAAAGAAAGAAAGAAAGAAAGAAAACCCCACAGACCTTTGGACCAACATATGAGTGTCCAGAGGAGAATTCTCATAATCCACAACTGTCAAGTCCATTGGAATCTAACGTATCTGAAAAGTAGCAAGTTGGGGAAAGAAGAACAGAGTTTATTGACACGGCATTTGACCTTTCAGATGCAACGGAATAATCTGAATGTTCCACTGAAAACATTCTTCCTGCCTATGAGCCATGGTGGCGCAGTGGTTAGAGTGCAGTACTGCAGGCTACTTCTGCTGATTGTCGGCTGCCTGCAATTTGGCAGTTCAAATCTCAGTTCAAATCTCACCAGGCTCAGCCTTCCATCCTTCTGTGGTGGGTAAAATGGGGACTCCAAATTGTTGGGGGCAATATGCTGACTCTGTAAACCACTTAGAGAGGGCTGTAAAGCCCTGTAAAGCGGTATATAAGTCTGAGTGCTATTGCTATCGGGGATGCAGGGCTCTCCCACACCAAGATTTATAATGTCACCATTGCAAAGATATTGAATTTTGTGGGAATCCAGAAGATACAATTTTCCTGTCATAATACCCTTGTGTTTGCCACCACTGCTTCATCTTCTTTTTTTTTTTACACCCACACCTATCCATTAAGAAGTTTAGTATCTTTTGCAATGAAGCACTCCTGATTCAAGAAAGAAAAGAGAATTGAAGAATTGAGGAACAATTTATACAAACATGTGATTTAGTCTAGGTTTTAAACTTGGAACCAGTTGATTGGTTTGAGGATTACTGCTTGAACAAATTTTCGCTTGTCCCACAACTGAAATGTAGAATATTTAAGATAACAAAGGAGTTTCTTAAACTCAGAGGAACAAGGCCATCTTGAGTCATAATGCAATGTAGCAAGTGCCCAGCAGTCCACCTCTACTATCTTAAGGCACATTCCCAAATTTATCTGGAGATTTGACTGTGTATACAAGTAGTTAAAAGAGAAGGAGCGTTGAGCTACGAAAGTGATGTGAGGAACAGAAAACAAAAATTACAAATGAGTTTTGAAGATGTTACAATAAACTTTCCCTCATACAAAAACTCCACACAATGGGGTGAACTTGTGTTATCTTTACTGTTGGAAAACAGACTAACAATGTACAGATTAGAAAATTTCTGCCTGGAGTTAACTAGGCTATTTATAAAAATCAGCTTCGGGTTTAAATGATTTCAAGAGACAGAGCAAGCCCCCTTTTGTGTGAGAAAAATATGACCATGTATCATAAGAATGTGTTGCTGGCATTATACTTTGGATATTTCAGTGTTCCTTCTTGAAATCTTAAACACTCCAAAGACCACATGCATCATTTACTGACCCTGAAGACAAAATCACCTGATGTATATGAGCTAGGTTCTTTATCTGGTGTTAGTATTGCCCATCTCCACAGCAACCACTCAGCTATGATCAAGATGACAAATGAATTACTCATCCAGGTGAAACAAGATCTGGCTCTCTATCAGTAGCTACTTTATCATCTGCACTGCTATCTTTCCAAACAAGTACAGGTTCCCTGAAAATCTCACAAAGCAAATTCACATAAAGTAAGGCATGAAACCAATGGAAAAAAGGGGGTTGCAGAACATGATGTCCACTTTTGTAACCCAAATACCTTGACCTGTGCCCATACATGTTTAGAGCCTACTACATTATTGAAACATGTTTTCTTCCTTGACTCGTATTCTACGTACAGTGAAAACTGGATTTCTAACGTGCATGATTATCATAGCAGAGGACTTCAGAGGACTATGAATTTTGTTAGCATTCTACATTTTATTTCATACAGTAGATTCATCCAAGTTAAAAGCACTTCTTGGGCCTGAGGATTCTTCACCTGCTATGGCATGACACAGTAACTCCAACTTTGCTTCTAAGGTTAGAGAGGTCCTTTTCACTTTTGGTAGGTGGGTTTAACAAGACATTGAGGTCCATTTTTGACTCCACAGTAAGAGCCATAGCTGTTATAGCTATGGAAGTAAGTGGGAGGCAGGATACATAACTAGAAATATACAACATATTATTTAATGGTTTTGTAGAACAACATTATTGATCTATAAACCTAGTATAACAATTACTTATACATCTAGTAAATGAATAAAACAAACACAATGGTAAAGAGGAAAAAGTAAGCAAATACTTGGAGATAAATAACCAAATTTTCATACAGTAATTACGTACAATGGTCCATGAATGAAGCAGGAAGCTTAAAATGACTAAATTATAAAAGATCCAGGATCAGGACCAAAATTCTCAGAAGCTGGAGCTTGGGAGATCTAACTCATAGGGCTCTCTGAGGCTACAATGGACTTGCATGGACCCAAAGTGCTTTGTGGGCAAAAGTGACCAAGTTCAACCACTACTAGCTCCAACTGAAAATAACGGATCACAGATCATGTGCCAGAAATTCTGCAGAGTTTCCATCCAGGATTACCTTTAGCGGGCTCAGTAAAATGACAGTTGCTATGACCACAAGAACTATAAACCCTTCATATCAGTATTAACAAATAACCAGCAAACAGTCTATATAGGTTGGGTGTATATGTAAACAGGATCAAGATGACCTTGAAAACTATAAAACCTTAAGCAGTTGAGAATTTCCATACAGTATAGATTTTAGTAGATAAGTTGTAACTGGGTAACTGGGCTGACCTAGCTTGAAGCATCATTAATGCAGAATCTTGGTTGGCTTGACAAAATGTTGTTTACTGGCTGTAAAGAAGTTATATTTATATTTATCTCCTACAGCAGCTGTGACTGCAGACCATTAATACTAAGTGGATTAGGCCCTTCGGAATCTTATTTAAAAATACAATATCAACATACATACATTGGATTGGATTCAGACTGGGGTTACCTTGTTGCCATACAGATAGAAAAATATTTTACAGCAACATACATCTTATTCATTTGCTTTAAAAATCAACCTAGAACATATAAAAACCATAATATACAAGAAATATTATAGCTCTGTTCAAAGAATGTATCTAGAATGACCCTGTTGAGCATAATAGATCACTCTTGTTCTTTCATTATCGAGACACAATTATTATAATTTAGTAATCTGGGCCTCTGGCAATAATTTGTGGTTGGTAACTTGCTTGTTAAAAAAATTGATATTTTGAGTTTTGTCTCTTTCCTTTCTCCAACCTATTTTAATTACCATAATTAGATCTATGAGGAAGTTCAGATACTCTGGGAAGTCCTGGGAACAGAAGGGAGGGGGTGTTGGGGAGCATTGTCACGCTTGGCAAGTTAGGAAGTAGACAAAGAGGAAGATAAGGGATAAGGGGGATTTTACAGGAACAATGTGATTACAAGGATATCCTGGGCCAAACTACAATTTATAACTAATGACAGTTCAAGATGGCAAGTATTTGCCTACACGATCCCTGAAATTGAAAGTCCTCCTTATGGAGCCCATCTCAGCAGAATTAGGGGATGTGATCTGAAAAAGTTATCCCCAGAGATAACTTTTTTCTCTCCAGAGACTATGAACAGAATGATATTTACTCACGTTCTACTACTGTAAGTCATAATTGCACTTCAAATAAAGCATTTGGATTATATTTATTCTAAGTAATAAATAAACTGAACTGAACCAAAAAGCTGATTGTGCACCTTCGTAGAATAAAGTAATTAGAGTTACTGCTCAAAAACCAGACTTGGCTTTGGTAATCGGTCCTCTTATAAGTACCATAACAGCAAAAAGCTCCAGAATATGCATGAAGAGAATACATTCCTCTGCTAAGCAAATCAGGCCATCCTGTTCTACCCATTTCCAGGCTCACAGGCTGCAACTGATGATCTCTGGCACATTTCATTCTAGAAGTCAACCAAGAGTTGCTAATAGACCCCAAAGGGATTTTTCATTGGCAGAGTGCTTTTTTTGGCTGAGCACTTTCTCCTCATCCGATTGTTCAATTTTCTGTAGGTTTTAAATCTGAAATTATCTTTGTACCCCTTGTTTTCATCCCTGGCCTCTTACAATCGAAGTACAATAAAAATAATTGTTTTTGTTATAGTTTTTCCACAAAACATACTACTCAGTCTGAGATCCCTTATATTAAAGCAATCTTACGAACTTTGAAGTTGTACATAAAGCTCAGCAAACGAACAAGAATGGTGTTCCTTGACAAGTCAGGGTTCTCACCAGGAGAAAGAGAGTTAAATGTTTTCAATAGCCCGGTTCATTTCCATCCCATCAGAAAGTGTAAATACAAATCTTGCTTAAGAAAACTAATATACCATTTCAGGACTCTACCGGCTGAACTAAAATATCTGAAATTTTCCTTTCTCAAGCGTGGTGTACAAGTTGGTTGGGGGTGAGGGACCAGGATTCAATTAAGTGAGCAATAGACTAAAGATGCTGAACAACAGTTATTAAAAATACCAGCCCTGGAGGGGGAAGACAAGGGGCAAACATTCCCTCCACTGGAAAACAAAGCCTAGAGCAAAGGTTACCTGGTAGGACTTGGGGAACTTTTGTATCACAACAGGGATGTCATTTTTCAAGCATGCTACAACCTCAGTTTTCAGAGAAAAAGAGGTGAGCCTGTGGAGGTAGACTATATTTCATTTTTCCTTAAAAAAAATTCACCAACCTTAAAAGACCCTCCAAGGGTATTGCAGGGCAACCCTGACTAATCCCAGCCAACATGGTCAAGAATGGGCTGGGGATAATGGGAGTGGTGGTACTTCAGCGCACCTAGCTGGGTCAAAGGAGGCTGCAAAAAAAGGGGATGGGGTTATCCGGGAAGAGGAGATGCAGGAGGAGAGGGAACAGAGAAGTAGAGGGGGGGGGGAATCCAACCCGAGAATTATTCGGGATAAAAAGCTTTATAAACCAGCGCACATTATACAGCGCACCAGAGCGCGATATTATATAGCCTGGCGGATATAATTATTTGAAAAGTCCGTCTGAAAACATCCAAGCCATCAGACCAAGCGCCTTGAACGCCCAGAACCGAAGGACGGAGCCCGGTTTCGGGGGGGGAAAAAGCAAAAATCGGAGTGTTTTTAAATCCAAAGTCTGCTGCACAAAAGTGCCCAAATAAGGCGAATAAAGGGGCGCCGAGGGCGGGAATGGGAAGGAGAAACAAATCTTGGTCGGCAACATTTGGAAGACTCGGAGCCGATTTCTCCCCCCAACCCCCCCCCCCCACTCCACAGCCTCCACAACTCCAACCTTTTGGCTTTTCTTTCCCACAACTCACCGCATCGGGCGCTCGTCGCGTTCCCACTCGCGCGCGCACACACACAAACAAAGTTGCGAGCGTTCCTGTCACCGGCTGGTGGCTTTTTCCTCCCCGCTCCTCCGGGCGAGGAGAAAGGGCTGCCCTTCGCCTTCCACGACACCCGCCGGGATGCGAGCGAGGGCTTCTTTCTCCCTCTCGCTCTCGTCCCGGACCTGCCGAGCGCCGAAGACTAGTTATACCCCGGGAGCGAGCGAAGGCGGGCGCGGAGGGAGGAAGGAAGGAAGGAAGAGAAGCGAGAAGGTTTTGGAGTCCGCGGGCAAAAGTCTACGGAACCCGAGAACTTAAGCGGAGGAAAGGCTGGCGCAGCGCCTCCCTCGCCCCCCGCGCCCGCTTTCTCATTCTCCTGCTTCCTCAGGGCAGCGTCGCCCCCCGCGGAAGGTGACTCCGTCCGGTCAGCTTGCGAGCCGCCCTGGGAACTCTGCCCAAGAGTTCGCCTCCGCCTCTGCCGCCTTTTTCTTCTTCTTTTTTTCTTTCTTTCTTTCCCCCCCCACCTCCCCTTGCTCCCCCTCCGACTCCCTCCCTCCTTCCCTCGCCTGGGATCGCTCAGCAGGAAATCCCTCCCAGCCTCCCGTTCTCCCCTCCTGATTGGAAAAGCGAAAGCGGGGACGGCCGGGCGAGTTGGGCAGGGCTTTGCGGAGATCCCGCTGCCTCTTGCACCGGGGGTGGGTGAGTGGCGGGAGTAAAGGGATTCAGGGGTTAAGCGTAGAGGAGGAGGAGGAGGAGGAGGGAGGGATGGAGGGGCGGGCGGGCCGTGTCACCAGAGACCTTGACCCGGTGTGAAACGTGTGCGCACAGGTAAGGGAGGTTGTGTGTCTGGAGCGGGGAAGCCGAACCGCCGCCGCTCCTCCTCCTCCTCCTCTTCCAAGAGAGCCCCCCCTCCCCCCCCGGGCTCAGGAAAGTCTCAAGTGGCTCTTTTGTGAGATAGGCTTCGCAAAAGAAGCGGCCGGTCTGTTGCCAAGTTGTGTCTTTAAAAAAAAAAAAAAGGTGTCTCCGAGGCATTCATGGAGGCTAGAAATGTTTGTCCTCTTTGGTCCTTAAAACCCCTTTTTTCTTTTCCTATTTTGTTTTAATGTTGAGTTTAAACTTCTATGGGTCTGTGTGGTGGTGCTTGCTTATTTTCACAGGTGTATTTTCACACTTTGTACTAAAACATGAAGAATCTGCAGGGTTTTCCTCTTCCTTCCTTCTTCTTCCTCTTCCTCTTCCTTCCTTCCTTCCTTCCTTCCTTCCCTTCTTCCTTCTTCTTCTTCTTCTTCTTCTTCTTCTTCTTCTTCTTCTTCTTCTTCTTCTTCTTCTTCTTCTTCTTCTTCTTCTTCTTCTTCTTCTTCTTCTTCTTCTTCTTCTTCTTCTCCTCCTCCTCCTCCTCCTCCTCCTCCTCCTTCCTCCTCCTTCTTCTTCCTCCTTCCTCCTCCTCCTCCTCCTCCTCCTCCTCCTCCTCCTCCTCCTCCTCCTCTTCCTTTTCTCTTCTCTTTTTTCCCCTGGGCATTTGTATCCCCACTTCTTAAGCATCCTGGACTTCATACAGGTGTTCAGATGTTTTGAGACATGCCTCTTTTATTGGTGGTGGAGAATGCTTCACTCTCCACCATATTTCTAGCTAGGAGGTCTCGAAGTATCTGACTCCTATTTCATTGTGATTTATGCCAGTACCTTTCTGGCTTTCTTTGCATAACATCTCCCCACCACCACCCACCCCTGATTAATTGAACAATAATTTACTCATTCATTTGATTCTTACAATACCATGAACTGTTTGTTCATACAGGATGGGTTCAGAGACAGTAGATCAGTTTGTGGTGTGATTAGTTGGTGTGGATCCTATTGTCTCTATATTTCAGCTTGAGTTAAAGTGGTACAGGAAAGACAACCTTAATCAACCTTAAACCTTAAACCTTCCACCTACTCTGGTTCCCGTCTCTTTGTCGACAGTTGTTCTCCCAGATAAATTTACAGGTCTACATTTAGATCTCAGTCTTTCAGTGCCTGCAAGGCAAATCTGATACAAGCAACAGGATGAGGTGGGAGAGTAGTTATTATAGTCTTAGTGAACATACCATATGCAGATAAGACTTCCTTTGGTTATGAAGTATATGAAACATCTTTATTAAAAGACAGATTTGTACTGTACACAGAAAGTTATACTTTTTTTCAGCTCCTTTTTTATACTGTGTAAAACTACAATTTATTGCACTGTATTACATTTTTAGATTTTAAATCAAGTTAAAAATTGAATTTCTATCACTCTGGAATTCTTTTCAGAAGATGAGCATGATGATCTAAAATAAAACCTTATGAGGTTGTCTAATCAGTAATTTTAAAGAAGAAAAACTCTGGTCATCTTAAGGAAAATCCTATTTCTGATCTTATTCTGCATGCTTGTAGAGTCAGTTTTAAGTGTTAACTTTATATCCTATATTTTTCTCCAGCACTTTGGGGCAACTTACAGGGAAATCTTTGATTTTACTCACATCACTCATCACTTGAGACTTTCAAGAAGAGATTGGACTGCCATTGGTCAGAAATGGTGTAGGGTCTCCCGCTTGGGCAGGGGGTTGGACTAGATGACCTACAAGGTCTCTTCCAACTCTGATTATCTGTTATCTACATAACAATCATCTTATAAAATAGGTTGGGCTGAGATAGAACTGCTGCCCCAAACTTGCCCAATTTTTCCATAGATGTGGATTGAGCCTAGGTCTTCCTAACCGTGGTTCAAATTGAGTTTGTAACTTGGGACCAATAGGTCCACAATTGTCATGGCTGCTACCATGAACTCCTAAGTTACTCCCAAAAAGTAGTTGTAGGAGTTGCAGGGTAGTAGCTCTCAATTGTGTAGTAGAAGATGTCCAGAGAATGTATATGTACCAGTTTTCATTAATCTGTGGATGAGAACTGGCTTTTCATAAATATTTATAAGGCTAGACATTCTGTTTCTAGAACATTTTTGAAAATTCCCTGCTCATTACCAGACCATTAACATCCTTGTTTTCTCAAAGAGATCCAATATCAGCAAGTTACATCAAAGATGAGAAACCCACGGCTATTAGCAACCTCATCCAAACAGTAATTAGCTGTGCTGGGATAACAGAAGGTCCTTAGTTGTGGCCCATTGGTTTATTTCCTTGACGTTTATTCTTTCCTTTCCCCAAGCAGCAACAGTGGCACTGTGTATGTTCTCTACTTAGTAGGGAGCATGCTGGGTTGGCTTAATTTTATGATATGTTGTTGTTCATTGAAGTTTAGGATTATGGTCTTCATGCCAGATTTGCAGAGGTCAGATGTGGTCTTAGTTTATGCAAATATCAAAACTGATGCAAGAATTAAAATATACCAGTTTGGAAGATGGCACCTATAAAATAGTCTTGTATGGTTCTTAAGATTATCTGAGTTGTGCAGACTAAAACACTCAATCACCCAAAAATGCAGATTTGGTAAACAGAAGTCATAACGGTTGCAGGTAGGGGTTGTAGTGTAGGTGATAATAAAACTAGCCCTCAGTGAGGTTTTCCTCACCTCTCACTGTGGCACAAACATATCCTGGCAACCACTCATTTTCTGCGGTATCCACGTGATGTGGCATTATCTGGTTCTCCAACCTACGTGTGAAGCAACCGCAAGCCATCCTTACTGCACTGCTACTGAAGTAATATTTTCTTCCTTATCCCAAGGCAGCTTTGCTGTAGAGACAGTCTGCTCTGCTTCATGGACCAATTGGTTGGTAGCCCAGTCAAATTGGAGTCTTCTCTTCTCACAAACATTTTGTTGCTAGCTTGGTCAGAAAATCATAGGTTCTCCAGTACTGCAACAGCAAAGAGCTCTTGGGGATGGGATGATCCATGTACCTACAGGTCAGTTTAATCTGGTGTTGGTGTGTTCCCCAGACTCTCCAGGCCCTGTGAACTTCTGGAATAGCATTAAACTCATGCCCAGAAGGAATCCAGTTTACATCTGGTAGCCCTGCTCTTTTTGCTAACATAAAACACTTGCACAAAATCAGAGTGAGGTGTTGTTGTTGTTGTTGTTGTTGATTTAGCCATCTGTCAAAATTTACTTTCTTCTCCAGCCCTCATTCCACATTTAAAAGAGTGATTAGTGAACACATTCCAACTTGCTGGCGACATGATGGAAGGGAAATAAAGCTAAGAAAACACACCAATTACTGTCTTTAACATGCCCAGCACACAACATTAATAAGCACCATTTCCAACATTATGCCTGTGGCATGGGAGGGATAACTCATGATAACAGCTAATTTTATGTCAATATCATTTGCAGCTAGCTCAAGAATTGGAAGATGATACTGGCTTGGCCATAAGGAAGAGTCCAGTGCGCTATGGAAGTATTGAACCACAAGTTAAGTAAGAAGCTAAGATGATGCATAGGAGTAATCCCCCATTCCAGTTAGTGAAGAGTGTTAAGATGTTAAAATTATATCTTGCTTTTATTTATTAGCAACATTTGGAGGTGGTGGTGAAATGTTTTGACAGCTGCCAGACCATCCAAGAATGTCTGCAATTGCAAAACAGCAGCATCTGGATAGCTCTGTAGCGTCTACATATCCAGCAATGATTAATTACCGTTTATTTAATTTCACCGTGGAAACTGTATCATGTAAAGTGTGAATAGTTTTTTTTAAAACAATACCCTTGCAATATAGGCCAGATTCAGTGATCTAAATCTTGTTGGGATCAGTGACTAAGACAGCAAGTCTGGTCACTCTTGCAAAGAGCATATGTTTGCCCTCCTGTGCATTTCGGGGGGGGGGGGAGGGGGGGAGGAATGGTACTAGAAGTTGCTTTGCTTTGCAGTATATCAGTTTATCATTATTTTAGATCGGATTCTTCTTTTTAATGACAATCTGATACATTGCAAAGGATACTGAGAGATAACCGTAGGCATCTTGATCCTATAGGACTCAGAATCCTTGGTCTAATGGGAGGCAGCCGTTATAATCAAGTTTATCTGAAGTAACCTCTCTTTTATCTTATTTCTGTTTGTGTGAGTTTAGGCAGTGGGGTTAAGTTGTATAATATGCAGTAGTTAATCATGGCTTACCTCTTTTGAACTGATTTTATACATTGTTTAGAATGCAACTTCATTGTAACAATGCATTGTAAACTCAAGGATGCAAATAAACAATGTAATAAATGTATAGATTGCTACGTTGCACTAGATTCCTATAGTATACATCTGTACCAAGACCCCTTGAATTCAGCTGGTCTTGCTCCTAGGGTTATGTATGAGACATTTATTACGAGCTGTTGAATACATATCTAGCATAAGCCTCTTCCATCATGTATAGATAAATATTTTTGCTTCACTTGATTGTTTGTTCACATAACAGGAGTACTGGGTAAGAGTTTTGTAGAAACATTGAGGGTGGAGGGAGAACTCGCCAGATGTTCTCTTCCCTTCTGCAGTGTACAGTTTAAGGAAAGGAACCTTCCCTTATCAACTGGGTAGAGTCTGGCACAAATAACCAGGAGAATTCGTTGAGTTTAAATCATAGCAGAGTTTATTATTGCTGCCTATACACAAGAGAGAGCTAATTTGGTGCTAGATAAGGCTCAAGAGAATTCACCAGGGCTGGATTTGGATCTCTTGTGACAATGCAATAACTCCAAACTAATGACACGTTTAACTCCACCTTCCAGTTCACCCTGCTCTTCTCCCTTAGGTAGCTTTCTAATACTAAATCAGCCTTCCCCAACCCATTCTTCAATGCCTAGGGCTCTTGGTTTTATGTTATGAGCTGCTCTTAAGAAGTTAATCACATGATCATATTGGATTTTATGGAGTTCTATCTTGAGAAATGCCCACCATGCTTAAGATGAGAGTGGGAGGCATGCAGCTGTTAGGCTTAATTGAACAAACATAAATAAAAGTTCATGGATTGGGAAGGAGTGAACTCCTTTTTCCTAAAATGTACCTCCCTCATGCTCAATAAAGTGATAATTATGTGTGTCTGGATGTAAATTTCAGCATTTATGGCTTTTATTTGGAAGAACTTAGATCTATAAGTAGATATGCTTGGAAACATTGCAAATTAAAGGTCTTGTAATTCATTATCCAACTTTGCCAGCACTTGTAAAGTTCATTGACATTTATAATGAACTTCTGAATTTATGCAGCATCCATTATCATTTTTTTAAAAAATCTTAATTAAGCTTAGCAACTCCCCAAAGAGATATGCCTATTTGCAAGAGGTGCAGAAACATTGTACACCCAAATCAAGGCCAACCAAGTGTTAAAATGAGGACAATGTAAAGGAGACACCTTGATTGCTGGCCTGATTTATAAAAAAAACTATGGTTTTCCCAGTGACAGCTTTGTAGGATGAGATGGCACAGCAACATCATACTTTTTCTCTTTCTTTTTAAACCTGAGGTACTCAAACTTGGTGGCAACCAGTGGAGGGATTCAAATTTTTTTTACTACCAATTCTGTGGGCGTGGCTTGGTGGGCGTGGCAGGGGAAGGATGCTGCAAAATCTCCATTCCTTCCCCACTCCTGGGGGAAGGTTACTGCAAAATCCCATTCCCTTCACACCCCACTAACCTGCTTTCCAGCTCTGTTCTCCTGTGCAGGGCAACAAAAGAAGACCCAGCCAATCAGCTGGGACTCGGGAGGTAGAGAATAGATGGGGGCGGGGCCAGTCAGTGGTGGTATTTTCCAATTCTCCAAACTACTCAAAATTTCTGCTACTGGTTCTCCAGAACTGGTCAGAACCTGTTGAATGCCACCTCTGGTAGCAACTTTAAGATTTGTGGACTTCAGCTCCCAGAATTTTGGCAACTGAAGTCCACAAGTCTTAAAGTTGCCAAGGTTGGGCACTTCTGGTTTAAAAAGAAAGACCAAAAGTATTCTTTCAGAGAAGGTGAACCAGCAAATCTAGGTGATAACACTTAGGTTGTCGGGTTTTTTTTCCTTTCCTCTTGTGATAATTTGTAAAGCTTTTTCCTAAGACTCCTCATTCACTGTGTTCTAGAGATGAGAAATAAGACGGAGAAGCCCTTTGAAACGGTACTAATGAAAAAGCCATTCAGTTCCTTATCTTTGCAGTCGGGGCATAGGTGACCTCAGTGTGGGAAGAAGAAAGATAGCTTGGTGAAGAAAATGTACCGTGAGGTTCTGTCCACCCCATTTCTCAAGACTTCCATTGCTGGCCAATGACACTCTGCAGCTACTCTCAATTTTACTGGATCAATGGATGTTCATCACTGTCATGCCCCTGGTGGAGACTGACTCTGAGGAAGAGGAGGAACAGCCAACAGGGCTCCAGAGGTGGTGGAGGAGGCTGGGGAAGGGCAGATGTCAGCTGAGCAGTCAGAGGAGGACCCAGGCCCATCCCCTATCCATCCTAGAGCACGCAGGGAGGAGAGGATGAGGGTAAAACGTGGTCTACTCGGGAGGAGAGGGCCATGATCCTCTTCATGGGTTGCAGGTGGGAGATCTGCATAAAAGGTTGGACCTGCATGCTAACAGAAGCTGCAGACAAATTAGTGTTTTACTCCTAAAGAAGGTTTATCTTGGTTAGCATGCTTCCAACGGACTGTACCTGGTTATCTTCCTGAAGTTGGCAATTATCTATCCTGGTCTGTCGTGGAACTTTATTCAGTGCGGTTTGTTTTTGGTTTTTGCTTTGTTATCAGCTCTTTTAATTTGAACTGTGTTCTGTCCTTTGAAATGTTATTTTGAAGATAGTTTACTCCTCCACTGTGAACAATTAAACAGTGAAGCCGAGTTGAAGGCATTAAAGGACTTTATTTTACATTTTGGTTTTTGTTATATTTCTGATATACTCTGGGTCATCACAATCACCTTTCAAAGCGAAGCTAGTTAGTGTAAACAGGATGGAGTAGTTTGGATCCTCTTCAGGAAAATAATGCACTTGGAAGATTTTGTATATTATAATGTATGCTAGTGTATATACATGCTTTTCTTTTTCAGAAAGGGGGCATAGCTTGTGCAGAGAAACAGCCCATGAGGTGGGAAAATGAAATATTGTTTACAAATGTTGATTATATACAGACAGGAACATTGTATGGTCATCTTTTACTGAAGCTGTTATTTATAATTCTATATTTGTACCTACCTGGGTGAAAAGGCCTCATGTATTGTGGATGTTTTGTTCTCTCTCTGTGTCTCTTTGTACTTTCTTATTTCCTCCATTTTATGTTTTCTTTTTCTCTTCTTTTTAAATAAATAAATGAATAAATAAATAAATAAGCGAGCCTTCCACTTATCTTCATGAATAATTGTTGCCACCTAGTGGTGAATGCCAACCTTACAATTGAACTAAAGCAAATCAATAAAACTTCACCCACTGTTAAGCCATGGTTTATTTAACAATGGTTTACTGAATGAATCACAACTCTTTTGGAGGCCACAGTGGTTTGGTCTGCTGCCTCAGTACAATGTGTGAAATGCAGATTTTAATGCTTCCTAATCCAGATAAGCCTTTTCCAGGAATAATGTTAACTACTTTATCAACGTGAGCCATTCACAAGTCCATAGTTCATTAGAACAACAAAATGAAATGATTGCATTAAAAGTGATGTAATACTCTTCTCGGGAATGTCCCTAAATAAATGAAAGCCAAGGGTTGTTTTTTTTTTTTTTTGGTACGTGCGTGTTGTGTGTATATGGGGGGATGGGATGGGGCACAACCTTCCTCAAGATTCCATCTTTGTTCTAGCACAGACACGACATGCCCTGTCTGATTCTTCCAGCTGTAGTCCTGAATGCAAGGACCTAGGGATTCATGGAGTGCTTCTTAGAACAGGAGGAAGAAGTATTTTTCCACTGCCATAAAATCTGCTTCTGAGTAACCAAAAGTACCATTCAGACAGATTAAGGATGCAGGCTAAAAATGGCACTCTTTCCCCTCCTGAAAACTGCCGGTTAAGATAACACAGCCCTGGAGGGCTGCTTGTGTCATGGAAATGAATGAAAGCAACCCCGTTCCAATAGGAAGCAAAACTTTGAAGGGAGGGGGGATAGATGCCAACACTTTATCTTTAAAACCCACACCGATTGTTATATCCACAGAGACAATATTTTCTTCTTGGGAATGAACAAGTAAGGACGTCAACATCTCCCCTGGTTTTTGTTCCAATATCATCACTTTTAATGTTTTGCTAGTTTGAACACATTGGCATCATGTTGTTGCCCATTTGATCTCAGAGGATTAAAAACACTGCCAAATGTAGTGCATGGAAAACCAAAATGCTCATTTGGCCAAACTCCCACACTTGGATGGAAAGATGCAGAGATGACACATGAATCATGACTACCAATGTCTGAGGGATAGATGGATCATGATGTTGCTGTTTTATTCCCAAAGAAGTACCACTGAAATCCCTCTGAATATTTTCAAACCCAGGGAGGATACAGAAAGTTAGCTTCTACAGAACCTTGTTTTCTTTCCCTTTTTAAAAAACTTCCCCTTCTGCATTTCCTTACAGTAATAGCCAAAAATGCAAAGAATTTGCAAGCTCTTGTAATAAAAGTTGAGCACAGTGAAAAAAATGGGACTAAAATTACATATAAATTAAATAAAAATTAAATATAAAGACTAATGAAAACAGTACAACAATTCATTTAGTGACTATTCGAAGTTACATGGCACTGAAAAAAGTGACTGATGACCATTTCTCACACTTATGACCATTATGGCATCCCCATGGTCACTTGATCAAAATTCAGATGCTTGGCAACTGTCTCATATTTACGACGGTTGGTGTGTTCCAGGATCATGTGGTTACCTTTTGCCACCTTCAAAGTCCATGGGGAAGCCAGATTCACTTAACAGATATGTTATTGCCTTAACAGCTGCAGTGATTCACTTAACACATGTGACAAGAAAGGTCATAAAATGGGGCAAAACTCACTTAACAACTCTCTTGCTCAGCAACAGAACTTTTAGGCTCAATTGTGGCTGCAAGTCAAAGACTACCCATAAATAAATAGCTACTTGGCAATATTAGAAGTAAAAAAGGATCTCACATGTATATCTTTGCTTTTTCCAATAACTTGTGAAAGGTAAATACGTACTGTGAAGGTTCACAGCAATGTGGAATGTTGAAAGACTAACATATTTATTATTGGCCTTTCAGTCAGTCAGACCTTTGTACTCTTCATGAATAGATGTATTTGGTTTCAATGGGATTATCTACCACTTTGAGTCACGCATGTGATATCTATCTATATAAAAATGAAATACGCATCATCACAAAATCTCCAGAACTGTAAAGCCTACAAACTTGAAATTTGGCACGTATGTTCCACTTGGCTTCTAGGTGCTCACTAAGAAAGGATTTTTCGAAATGACCATCAGAGCATTAGTATTTCTTATATTATTATTAACATGCTCTGATGTAAGGAGTTCTACTCCCCCTCCCCACCTGAAAAGAAATCTGTTCCAAATGCAAAACACAAGCAGAGAAGAGTTTCAGTTTCATAGCAGCACCCAGCTTTTGTACAGAACAGTTGAGCTAAGCCACGCCCAGGCTCCTTGCTGTCTCCTTGCTCACACAGCAAATACTGTTTCAGTTTCCATGTTTCAGTTTTCAAACAGCCCTCAATTCTCTCACACACTGACAGGACACTAGCTAGATGAATACTGATTGGGGTGGGATTCTACCAGTTCGCACCTATTCTCTAGAACCAGTTGTTAACATTCTAAGCAGTTCGGAGAACCGGTTGCTAGAAGAAATTACTGGCCTAATCCTGTAAGGAAGGCAGGAAGGAAACATTCTGGTATTGCTTACAGAAGCTGCCACTCCGTTAACCTTTATTACATTCTTGGCAGGACTAGACTTCCTGTCTCAGGAACGTCTCTGGTGTTTTTTCCCCCTCCTTTGCTGGTACTTTGCTTGTGTGGAGTGACCATTCAAAGTTACAATGGCACTGAAAAAAGTGACTTATGACCATTTTTCACACTTACGACTGTTACAGCATCCCCACAGTCATGAGAGGCCAGGCGGGGAGATGCGTACCTTGATGTGAGTGATATTGAGTTGGCCACACCCAGCCAATAACATGACCACCAAGCCATGTCCACCCAGTCACCTGACCACCAAACCACACCTACCACCTAAGCCACGCCCACAGAACCAGTTGTTTAAAATGTTGAATCCCACCCCTGATACCGATGGATACTGGTAGGCAGAGGCACAATTCCCCCACCTTGTTTTCCTCCCCAAAAACTAAGCCTGATCACACAGTTTCGCACGGGTATAGAGCTAATCAATGATATTTAGTCTCTTCTTTAGTCACCTTGTTTTCAAATGCCTTCAATCTTTTCAGCCATCAATTGTATTCATATTATATGTTCCAACTTCCTCAGTTGTACTTCTAGTAATCAGTTTGGTTTTACTTCATCCAGTATGAAATGACTTGTCTTTCTCAAGTACCATAGTTTTAAAGGCATTTATTTATTTATTTATTTATTTATTTATTTATTTATTTATTTATTTATTCAGATTTTATGGCAATCCAAATTTCACAGCCATATGTCACAACTAGGAAAACCAAAGACTTGACAATATGTAGCTTAGTTGCCAGTGTGGTATCTCTGCACTTTAATATTTTATCTAGACCTATTATAGCTTTCCTCCCAAGTAGTACGTATCAATTTATTTCATGGCCATATCCCTCACTCTAATTGATTTGGAGCCTTGAAAGAGAAAATCTATTACTGTTTTGAATTTATCTCTGCCTGTCTGCTGTGGGTTCGTATTGCCTAATCCCTGTGGATATATTTTTTTTGTTTTTAATATTGAGCAGATCAACTTCTGTGCTATGATATTCTTCCTTCATCAAAACATTCCTTAAGCCTTTCTAACCCCCAGCCATCAAATTGTATCATCACCATATCTGAAATTGTTGATGCTTCTGTTCACCAATTTTAATTCAGTCTGTTCTTTCTCTTAATATATGTTCTGTACATGGGTTACTTGCCCAATTTTGAAGTGTTTAGTTGCTTCACATTCTCTTCAAATTGTTCCTTTCTGGTCAATTCTTTAATATGCAGGTGAGGTGGTTTGGCACATTTATGCCTTTTAAAGCCATCCATAGTTTGTTGTGGACTTCACATAAAAGCCTTTGAATGATCACTAAAGCAGAACTAGACAACTTTTGGGACTCCAGTACCATTTCCATTATTGACCAGATGTTAGCAATGTAACTTTGGATGCCTTTGCTTCTTCTGAATTAATTACATTCTTATAATCCTTACAAGAGCCTGAAAAGCACTATTACTTTGTTCATATGATGCAACTGGCCAGCTGAGATAGACAATAAAGCCCCACTGTGGTTAGGGAATTAATTTCTAAGTCTATAGTAGAGCTTTAAAAGTATGACGTTTGTGGGCAACATTTGGATATCATGAGGAACACAAATCAGCATAGAAATTTATTTTCCATGAGGTTTTTTGCCTAGTTTGTACAAGATGCTAAGCCCTAAGGTAGCTTATTTAAATTATGATTTAGCATTACATTGTGCAAGTCTAGTCAATGTGCTTTATTGAATAACCTATGATTGAGCACACTATGTAAAACCAGCTATTTAAAATGACCATAATCAGTGTTTTGTACAAAGACATTCCACTGATTTGCTATAAACCAGATTCATAAGTTTGCAAGAACCCCTTACAGGTTTCTGAAGAGAATGTCCTGTGCCCAGTTTCTGATGACCTTTGCCTGAGGTTTATTAGGATGAAATGTACAAGGACTATAGATCTGCTTGCAAAAATCTAGATAACCACTACAGTACATAGTGGCCATCTAGTGGTCATCCTGAATTTATTCTGGTCAGATGTGGTAACTCTAAAATGGATAACAGTTGGAGATCAGTGCAGAAACTGTGGCCTTCCAAACCTAAAGAAAGATGCTTGGCTTGGATGCCCCAGAATGAAATTTCTTCCAACCCTTTTTTTATCTGAGTAGTCCTTGGTGCTCTCTGGCTGTTTTCTTACAGATGTTTCATTACTCAAACTACTGTAGGTAACATCATCAGTGCACTGATGATGTTACCTAGTTTGGGCAATGAAATGTCTGCAAGAAAACAGCCAAGTTCAGAGAGCATCAAGGACCCCTCCTTTCAACCCTGAGTTACAAATATTCCCCTTTATTGGTCCTTTTTAAAAAACCTGTCTGTGCCATGGTTCTTCGACAACTATCCCTCTCTCCTTCTTAGTCCATATTACAGGCTCCCATAGGGCTTCAGAAAACCCATCCATCTAGGTTGCTGCACATCATTTCTTCATGCTTGTTTTTCAGTACAGATAAAGTTACCAACAGAGTAAGGAGGGAATCCTGCTGAATGAGTGAGAACCAGACCATTCTGAAGGCATAACATGCTGTGAACCAGATGTCTCTAATTTTCAGAGAAGGGTCTCAAATCACTGCCACTTCAAGAAAGTGATTAGATCTCCCCACCCCCCGTCTTTTGGGGATAACTTCAAAGACACTGTACTAAAGATGCTCCACTTTTCAGAGCGTTTCATTTTGTAAAATTTGCTTTGGCTACCTTTGGAGTGTCATCACCAAGACTCTAGCAGTTACAGATTACTTTCTCCACTCAACTAATGCTCAATCATATGATGGGATTGATGAGTGCTGGCAGAAACCTCCTGGTGTCAGGAGACCTTTTAAACATTTGCTTGCTTTTTCAGAAAACTTTGAGACTTTCTAGGGAGGTATTGGTTTTCTTTTCTCTTGATCCTCCATTCAGCACTTCTTTTACCCCTAACGGAGGGAGAAACCCAACACCTCTAAATGGTACCAGATGAAAATAACATGCAGTATAAACAGATTTTATTTTTTTCAATAGCATCCCACCTATAATGCATTTTGGCATCAAACCTAGTAGATCAATCCTAGCATACATTAGACCCACACTTAGGAAAAAATAGTAAAATCTAAGAGGCAGTATTTGCCCTTGCTGAAAATGTTTTGGGTTATCACAGGAAAACAAAACAGCAAAACCAGTGGTGGGATTCAATTTTTTTTACTACCGGTTCTGTGGGCGTGGCTTGGTGGTCATGGCAGGGGAAGGATACTGTAAAATCTTCATTCCCACCCCACCCCACTAACCTGCTTTCCAGCTCCGTTCTCCTGTGCAGGGGAACAAAAGAAGACCCAGACGATCAGATGGGACTCGGGAAGCAGAGAATAGATGGGGGCGGGGCCAGTCAGAGGTGGTATTCCAAACTACTCAAAATTTCCGCTACCGGTTCTCCAGAAGTGGTCAGAACCTGCTGAATACCACCTCTGAGCAAAACGGTTGGGCTGCTAATGATGAGCAGAATTCTCCAAATCAATCGTGATCCTACTTGACAGCAATACAAAGGTCAACTGGCCATTTCTACTATTAGCCAGACAACAGCGGCCCACTAGTAACAGATTTGAGAATCCTGCCCCAAAGAACTAACTGGCCAATGGCTTTATGATGTCAGAAGATGATGTGGGTTTTCCTTCTTTAAGCCTCAAAAAGGTAATTTTTGAACAGCCTGTAGCACATTGCAGGGCCTGTTCTAAGTTGATAATTGTCACAGTTCATCTTGGTTCTCCCTCTCATCCTGCAGGGAACAATGCCATCCACTCAGAACATGGAGGTGGGGAGATAATGTCTGGGACTTCACTCAACAGGAGTAATGCCAAACAGAAGGGAGCTGACTTTATCGTGTTTTGAAATAGCCATTCTAGCATACGTAGCCATCTTGCCTCATGAAGTCACAAACCCAGAGTTTAAATAACACCGATGAACCCTCTGTAGAAAATTGTCACCCACCCCTCTCCTAGAAGAATGAAATATTTTAGGAAATAAAAAGGCAGACTATTATATTTCCCTAAAAGGAGAAATATACTCTTGGAGACAGAAAGACCTTTCTTGGAGATCTTTCTTAATAGCCCTCAGCAGTTGTCAGCACTTAAGATATAAAGAGATAGATAGCTCTATTCATAAGCAAATGCCCTCACTCAAGATCCAAACCAGGACAAAGCCCTCAGCCACAATAGGAATTGCCCAATGCCCCTTCATTGCATCAGCAGTCCAAATTTCAACCAAACTTTGCTCAGACAAATATGACCCCTACATGGCCCCATGGGAGTTTGACAACAGCCAATAGAATACATGTTCTTGCACAGGAACAGGAAGCTCAAGTGCAAAGTCTAAGAGAAGATATAAAAACCCTTCTTTCTCAACTCTATGTGGTCAGCTGCACCAGAACCCATGTAGTTCTGTTCATCATTAAACCATCTTTCCGATCAGCCTCCATGTTTCCAGTGTCTTTCTCCCAGCTTGGTACTGAACCAGATGGATATTTCTTCCCACACTACACAGAGCCAATCCAGATTTTAAAAGGGATACAGTTTTAAGCGAAGAGGTCATTACTCCTAAAATAAGGAAGGAGACACCTGAGTTCCCACCTACCCAGCTCTGGGCACAATTTATCAGTAGTAGCAGCAGCCATAAAAACCATACTAGCAATGTCAACTCTTAGTTTCAACAAACTGGCTGTGGTGATAGGATTTGTGCCCTAACATGTCTAGAGATTCCTAGGCTGGAGAACATTATTGTGGAGGAAAATAATACAACTGCTTCCTTTCTGTTTCTTCCAAGGTTGTAAAACTATAGTAGTCAGGAGAGTGAGAAGCAGATAAATCTTTTTTTAGGCTAAAGACATTCCTATTTTCCCCAAACCACTAAGTAGCAGAATTGCTTATTTGGGTAATTTATTTTTTTTTTTTTTTTTTTTTTTGTTGTTTGTTTGTTTGGGGGGGGGGGGGGGGTGGGTTTGTTTTTTTTTTTTGTGTGTTTTTTGTGGGGGGGGTTTTTTTTTTTTTTTTTTTTTTTTTTTTTTTTATTTTTTTTTTTATTGTTTTTTTTTTTTTTTGTTTTTTTTTATATGTTTTTTTTTTTTTTTTTTTTTTTTTTTTTGTTTTTTTTTTTTTTTTTTTTTATTATTTTTTTTTTTTAATAATTTTTTTTTTTTTTATTATTTTTTTTTTTTTTTTTTTTTGTATTTTTATAATATTTTTTTTTTTTTTTTTTTTTTTTTTTTTTTTTTTTGTTTTTTTTTTTTTTTTTTTTTTTTTTTTTTATCCTTTTTGACTTCCACCCCTCATACCCTTGCCACCCTTAACCCTATCTCTAAAAACTTGAATCCTATTCTGGCAAATAATAATCTGGCCCCATTAGTACGATTTATCTTTCTAGCAAGTTAAATTTTAAGAAACACACTGATCATTGCAAAAAGACAAGACAGATATGTTCAGAACCAACACATTCTGCCCCTTGGTGTTACTAAGTAACACCTGCTCACTTCTCCACCCTTCTCCACCTCTTATGCAAGTCGAAGAAATTCTTTTCCTTGGTTCACTTTTTTTTTCCTCCGAGGTTTTCTTGCCCTCTCTGCCTCTTTTGCACATTCCTTCAAGGTTCAAAAGACCCACCCCCCTCTCCCCACTTCTAAGCGGAGTGTCGGATTCCCTGCTTAACATTCTCTGCAGGCTGTCAGGCGGGTTCCAAACAGGACCGTTGTTTCTCTTGCTTTGATGCCTGTTGGATTTTGCACTCCTGGCAAGAAGGGGGTGTTTAAAGAGAGAAATGCCTCTTCTAACAAGTCTTGAAGCCCCCAACCCCCACCCGCATCATCTAGCAATAGAAGCAAACACGTGGCGGGAGGGGAGAGGGAACGTGCTTATCAGCATTAATATCAGAATCCCAGGGCATAATGTCGGGCTGTTTTCTGAAATTTGGATTACATGGAGGTGGGTGGGAGGGGGAGATACAGACTGAGGACCCTCAGCCCCGACTTCTTAATATGGACCTTGCTTTCCAAAATGGTCGTTCTTCTGCACAGCTTTTGGTAGTCCCCGGCCATCTCCCTCTCTTTCTCTCCCACCAAGCACTTTGTAAGTCCACTGGTTGCCTCCTACTAGGCTAAAAAAAGGGCAATTCATCATACTGTGGCCGGTGAGGAGGAAGTGCACAGAGGAAAGATGCCTCATTCAGTTATCTCTAAATCAATTAACAACTGAGCCACCCCACAGGATGGGGGGGGGGGGGAGAGGAAGGCCATGCTCTCAGCCATGGGTTCAATAGGCCGACCGTGGTGCTTTAGAATCTTAATGGAAAACAGAGGCCGAGAGCCCAGGGCAGTGCCCGCTTTTGGATGCGCAGGGAATCAGGGAAAGGAAGAAGGAGGTTGCATTTTGTGCTCTTTCACTCCAATCCGCAGGTCAACCCACAATCGCCTTCCTAAGGAGTGGGAGATTTTGGATTCTACCACACAGATGTAACTGAGCAGAGAAAGGTTGTGTATATATATATATACACAACCTTTCTCTGCTCAGTTACATCTGTGTGGTAGAATCCAATATATATATATATTGGATTCTACCACACAGATGTGTATATATACTGTATGCCACCTACTTATGGGAGTCACTCCACAACTTCCAAAATTTTAACTATTTCCTGAAACGTTTTCCTCCACGAAGGTTTTCCTCATTTTTTTTCTACCACCCAAAGGGTCAACTGCAAACTTTTTTTTTATTGAGGGGAATTACAACTCACCCAGAACAGGTTTCTCACCCAAACTCTGAAGTTCAGAATCAGCAACAACTCTCTGAGAAGCTCTGCCTGCCACAGAGAGAAGGGTTAATTCAGAATTATTGGCAGGGTGGAGTGACATGAACATATATGTCAATATGGTGTTTGTTCTCTCAGAATTCTGTCAGCCAGCATGATCACTGTTGAGAATGCTAGATGCTGAAGTATGCAGACCAGAAAAGCAATGAGACTGAGGCAATTTGTCATAAAGTGGGTGGGTTCATATATTGGGCTTACAAGGAAGTGGAAACCAGGCCACTACCTTTCCTTCTAAGGTACTTCACAGGGCTGTTTTGTCAGCTTTGGCTGATGAAGTAGCTTTGCCTCTACCAGAAGACCAGAGAACTGGCATAAGTATTGGCAACCTCACAAGTAGATTACTATAGTACATGCTTCAGGGGGCTTCAGGGGGCACTCTGAAAATTCCAGCTGGCTCAGGAGGAAACAGCATAGATGGCAACTAGCACGGTAGAAGATGTCCTACCATATCTGTGTTGAGAGAGCCATATTAGTTGCCAGTTGCTTTGTAAATCCCATTCAAGCTGCTCACTTTGATGTCTAATCACCTCCTCTTGTAGGGTCCCATATTTTGATATCTTTTAGTGGAACACTCAAAGGTTCTTTCTTCAAGAAGCAACTGGGTTTTCTGGGTTTTCTTTGAAGAGGTTTTGCTTCTCATCCAGGAAGCTTCTTGGATGAGAAGTGAAATGTCTTCAAAGAAAAACCAGAAAGTCCAGTTGCCTCTTGAAAAAACACCTTTGGGACAGCCATGACCTGGATGACTTAGAATCTCCATAGGCATTTAGTGGAACACCTTTTTCAGGTTTTAACAACAACAACAACAACAACAACAATCATCATCATCATCATCTGTTATAGACACCCACACCATTAGACTCTGGATAGCTTACACAATTCAGAAACAATGCTTCCATTCTCTCTCAATAAAACATCAAAAGTAATAATAATAATAACCATCCTACTTGCAACAACTTATATCCTCCAATGCTACCTGAACAGTTCCTAGGTCCTTGGTTAGGACTCAAGTTGTTGAGCTACCAACCAGCCCCAAAGGCTGTGAATCTCACCAAAGATTAACCATAATAATAGCAATAATAATAAATGTTATGGTTCAGTCAATGTCTACAGAATCACCCAACTTCAATTCAAGGTAGAACTGAGAAAGGCTCTGGTCCAATCTGAAAACTCCAGAGAACTGTTTTTCATCCGTATAAATCACACTAAATTACATGGACTTGTAATTTAATTTCAAACGAAGCACCTTCATACTTTCATTAATGAAGAATTCATTAATGATTCTGGCTGCTGGCTGGAATACTTGGAAAGTTGATTAGGTCTTGAAATAAGATCTATCCATCATCCCAGAGAAAAGCAGATTATTTCATAGAGCATACAAGAGCTCTCTTTTTGAGGACTTTTAATTAATTGAGCACTCTCCTTTATTCTGAATTATGGATTGCTGCTAATTAAGCAAAGTTGGCTTACTTTTCTTGGTTCCTTTTTGCTTTGAGTAAAATAGAGGTTTGTCATGGGCAGGAAGAGATGATCTCCAAGTGCAAGAAACAAACCACTGCCAGTTATACCTGTTTTGGATATCATGATGCCACATCCTGTTTATGGTTTTTCTCATGTTCATTTACCACCTGCTGACCTGCCCTCCATCTTCTTAGTGCCTTGCCTTGCCTTGCCTTCTCTCACCCACTATTGCTGCTACTGCTGTCTCATTGTTTCCTATCCAATTGTTCCCCCTCTTCCCAGTGCTTTTCTTTCTATCACTCCCCACCTCCACTTAGCTGCCACTCCACTTAACTGCCATCTCCATGTCTATGGAGATTTGCAGTCATCCAGGTCATGGTTGTCTCAAAAGTGTTTTTTCAAAAGGCAACTGGACTTTGTTTTTTCCTTGAGGAAGAAGACGTTTCACTTCTCATCCAAGAAGCTTCATCAGTTCATCAGCTCTGATGGAGCTTCTTGGATGAGAAGCGGAATGTCTTCTTCCTCAATCATTCCAGCTGCCTTTTGAAAAAGCACCTTTGAGACACCACTGCTGATCTAATGGCCTATGTGACTGTTCCTTACTTCAGGGGCCTCATCAGTAATGAAAAAACACAACCTAACTAACCTATCAGCCAGCCCACGTCCAACCCAGCCAACGCAGCCAATCTCCTTGACTTTTTTCCCCATCCCCCAACTTTTGTCTGTTGCAAATATATAGATCTCAAAATCCAGAGGTTACAAGATTTGTTTCATGCATGGACTACTCAAAACCAGCTGTTTCTTCCATGGAATAGTTTGTGCAAAGCATGTTTTGCATATCTCTAATCTCTTTCTTCTAACAGTTATCTAATAAATTCTTTCAGGTTACCATGTTGGTTCTTGGCCTATCAACCACAATTGGAAGATATTTTATGGCTTTCCAGATGATCCATTCTTCCTCTACTCCAATGGGAGCTTCTATGTTATTTGATGTATTTATATTCCACCTTATTATTTTTATAAAGTATTCTAGGTGGCAAACAAACACACCGAATACTTCCTCCTTCTCCTATATTTCCCACCACAACAAACCTGTGAGGTGAGTTGGGCTGAGAGAGAGTGACTGGTCTAAGGTCACCCAGCCAGCTTTCATGCCTTTTTGATTTGAGTAAAATAGAGGTTTGTCATGGGCAGGAAGAGATGATCTCCAAGTGCAAGAAACAAACCACTGCCAGTTATACCTGTTTTGGATATCATGATGCCACATCCTGTTTATGGTTTTTCTCATGTTCATTTAGAACTCAATAGTCTCCCAGTTTCTAACCTGGAGCCTTAACCACTGGCAAATTTGATTTTGTTACCCACATCATCTTCTGCCAGGTTTCCAGGAAACATCTGCCATTGCTCCTTTCTAGCAAAAGCTGGTCTGGCATTTTGTTTACATTGCTTTAAGAAGCTTTTGCCATGACCACAAACAGGACTGCTCTGCGATGCTACTAAATTGAGAGGGCCTAATATTCTTTGGCCTGGAGGAACATTGTCCATGGGGTCGTGATGGGTCGGGCATGACTTCGTAACTAACAACAACAAAAAATTGTTGTTTCCTTATTGCAATTGGCTTCAGTTTTCCAGAAGTTTGGAGAAACTATTCTCAGAAGAAAGTACAATTTATTTGTTTTAGTGGGATTTAAAGAATCTGAGATAATTCAACCCTGATCTTCAATACTAAGTTAGTTTTTCTCATGTGAATGAAATATTTCCACACCTGGCATCGATATTTAGCAGAACAACACAGACTTGAGATGAATCTTCTGGTAGTTTCTGGGTGAATCTTTCCCATAAGAGTTTGCAAACTGTTGGACTCTTGTGTTCCAGGAGGTGATCATATTTCTCAATTTCTGCATGTGTAATTGTGAGGGGAAAACACACGTGTTTGTTAATTCTGTCAAGTTGACATCTCTTACCTCCAGGTGGCACTGTAGTTGTAAAGAAATAACATTTTCTAGCATTTACCTGGGCCCTTCCAGACAACCAGCCTTTCTGCCACCCAAGACTTCTGATTGCACAATTAGCAACAGAAATTTTGGGCTGAGTTGTGGTGGTAAGTCAAGGGCTACCTGTATTATTCTGCTGCTCATTAAAACCAAACAACCTTTTCTAGCTTCCATATAATCCTGAAAAATATGTGCCATTGTTTTAAAGAATAGAATAGAACAGAACAGAACAGAACAGAACAGAACAGAACAGAATAGAATAGAATAGAATAGAATAGAATAGAATAGAATAGAATAGAATAGAATAGAATAGAATAGAATAGAACAGAACAGAATTCTTTATTGGCCAAGTGTGATTGGACACACAAGGAATTTGCCTTGATGGAAATGCTCTCAGTGTACATAAAAGAAAAGATACATTTGTCAAGAGTCAAGAATCATGAGGTACAACACTTAATAACAGTCGTAGGATACAATAAGCAATCAAATCATACTAGGAAACAGTCAATATAAATAGTTAGAATACAAGCAACAAGGTTACAGTCATACAGTCACAAGTGGGAGGAGATGGGTGAAAAGGGATGAGAGGATTAATAGTAATAGTAATGCAGACTTAGTAAATAATTGGACAGTGTTGAGGGAATTATTTGTTTAGCAGAGTGATGGCGTTCAGGGGAAAACTGTTCTTGTGTCTAGTTGTTCTGGTGTGCAGTGCTCTATAGTGTCATTTTGAGGGTAGGAGTTGAAATAGTTTACGTCCAGGATGTGAGGGGTCTGTAAATATTTTCACAGCCCTTTTTTTGACTCATGCAGTATACAGGTCCCCAATGGAAGGCAGGTTGGTAGGAATCGTTTTTTCTGCAGTCCTAATTACTCTCTGAAGTCTGTGTCTGTCTTGTTGGGTTGCAGAACCAACCAGACAGTTATAGAAGTGCAGATTACAGGCTCAATAATTCCTCTGTAGAATCATATAAACCTTAATATGTGTATGATCCTGTACTATAATTTGTTGATAACAAGTGTCAATTATACATTCTGATGAATTTTGATAGGAGAAATCCAGATTATGAATGTGTAGGATTGCCTGCACGGGACAATTTATTATTAGTTGGTTATAAATAGGAATTTGTAAAACTGTAAAATTAGAAAACCAAGGATTGTTGTGAAAAATTAGCTAAAGTGTCAACTGTATTGGTAGCAATTAAAATTATTTGTACATGGTCCTAGAAAAGTGATTATACAGGATTTAAAAATCTACTTACTCAAAATTTAATCTACTCAAAAGTTGATTAGCTACTGAGCTGGAAAAGCTGACATGTTCATCAGGAAAAGAAATGAAGGATGTGATATTATGAAAAGCCAGTAAAAGTTAAGTGTACAGTACATTGAAACAGAATGTGAGCTTAATCCATAACACATTTTAATGTTTTGAAACTGATATTCTTTTCTTTTGTTGTCACTTCTTTATAATATCAATCAACTTTTTAAAGGTAGCTTTAATATCCAGAGAATATTCATATATGCCATGTATAAATTATAGAGATTTATCTTAAAGTTATTATTATAAGAAAAAGAAACCATGAATTTAAGCATCTATCTCCCCCATGTCCTTGTAGTTAAGAGAGAAACCTTCTCTCTGCTTCATTGTTTTGAGTCTGGAATGCAAATAAATACATGGGAGGCAATTCTCTTGGCTTAGCTCTAATGAACTGTAGAGTAAGAAGAAAAAAGTCTCAAATGGTCAACTTGAGACAAATTAGCAGAGAGGTGTGAAGTCAGCTTTCACCCTTCTCATTTTCTCAGCTTACATTACCAGGATGATGGCTGTCAAGAGAGGGAAAGGGTAATTATCTGGGTCCAGTTTGAATGGACCATTAAAGTTAATTAACCAGGCATTTGGTTCTGATAATGAGAAGCTTGAAGGGATTAATTTCCTAGGTTGCTTCAGAAGATATTAAAGGGGTGCCTTTGCATGGTCAACCCTGTTACATCTTGCTCAGGAGTTGACAAAAGCAAAGCTAATGGATCCTTTGGAGCTCATTAAGAAGCCTGCAACAAGCGAAGACAAAAACAAGTGTGTCATAAGGCAGTGCTTCAACATAGACAGATATGTTGAAGGGAGCTTGTAAAGCTGCAGTATTCAAATTTTATGGGTTTGCATAGCTAAGTACACTGTTGTGTTGAATTGCTCTCCATCTGTCCTTGAGTCAGCAGAAAACTGTAACCACATGATATTTGCTTCCTTTATGGCCTATATCTCTTCTCTGTTCCCAGGGATGACAGTAATCTTCCCTTCATGAAAGCTGTTTGGAAAGATGGTTTAATGGTGGACAGGACCACATGGTTTGAGGTCCTGGGGGAGAGGGAGAGAGAGGGGGGGGGAGGGAGGGAAAGGGAGGGAGGGAGGGAGAGGGGGGGCATACATTCTAATTGGTTGCTGTAGGGGTCATGTGCAAATCCTAGGAGTTTGTCTGAGATAAATCTAGTTGAACTGTGGGCTGATGTAATGTCCCCAGGTGATTTCACAATGTAATGAGCCCTGCTGTTAGATGGGTAGAGGGCTAATCCTATCATGTCCTGACAGCCATGTCTTAATCCCATCACACTGGAGCTGAAGCGGGGTGGGGGGTGAGCTGCAAGGACTTGCTTTGTCTTTAAAAACATGCTTCTCCTTTTCCCATCCAGGGAAATATAAACTTCTGCCTTTTTAATATTTCCTAGAATATTTCATTCTTCTAGGAGAGGGGCGGGTGCTAACTTTCTACATTACATATATAGAATTGCAAATAGCAAGCATATGCAGTTTAGGTTTGTAGCGTTCCCTAAGCTGATATCTTTCAGACATTAAGAGTCCTTGAAAATTCTAGCAACTGTAAACTCCACACATCTGATGGTCACAAGGTTGGGGAAGACTAACAGTAAGTTGGCACATATCTTTTTTCTCACCAGCTAAGCGGAACAAAATGTCAAAATAGAACAAGATGGCTGTTGCATAATCCAACCACCTAATGCTTGGGGTCCCACAGTTGTAGAACAGGCTTCTCCAAACTTGGCAACTCTATTATTTGTGAACTTCAACTCCCAGAATTCCCCAGTCCACAAGTCTTAAAGTTGCCAAGTTTGCAGGGCCCTGTTCTGAAGCATTGCAGGAAGAATAAATCTATACTTCCACAATCAAGAATTTTATTCTTGGAGCAGATACCTAGAATAATTTTGGACAAGAGTTTGGATATATTCAGCATGCCTTTCTGCGAAGTTATTTTAGCAGAGAAACTGAAGTAAATTGGCATTAATAATGAAACTGCCCTGAATGATCAACTGTGTTTAGATGATATATGACCCAAGCACTGAGTTCAATGAGAATTATACCTGGATAAATGGATATAGGCCTGCAGGGTGAATGTTGTAACAGTCATTCATTCTCAGTCTCTCCCCAGAGAATTCTGAAAATTATAATTATATGTGGGAACTTGGGATATTTAATTGAAAAAACTAGGCTCTCATACCATGTTACAACAAGGCTCAAGATTCTTTGTTTGCTAATAAACTCCCAGAGTTTTGATTAATTTTCTGTCTTTGGCAGCCAACATTGAAGTTGCCTGCCTTTGGCAGCCGACACTGAACTTCACTGAAGTTGTAAACTTTTGATGGATTATCAAAGATGAATTCCAGGCGAAGAATATGGACTGCTACCAGTGATATTCTACTGGAATTAAAAACAAACAAACAAAAGACTGGGCATCGTTGCACTTGATCCTTTTCAAAGAAGCTGGTTTCACAAGGGTAATTTTTAAAATTATTTTACACCATCTTGCACTTCCCTAAAATCTTTTTACCTTCCTTATCTGGCATCCTTTGAACTCAACATTCTTTATCCTACTTCATTAGACTGTTGGGATAATAACACTCTGGTGGACTGTTAATTTAATTTCATTTGATGCAAGTTTTCAATGTTCTTAATATCGCAAGCATCTTTACAATTAGGTGACGTGGTTACCTCTGACCTTCTAGGGTTTTTTTTAAAAGCACATTCCAAAAGGGGTTTCCATTGCTGAGTTTTTGCTTTCAGAAGACTGGCAAAATCAAAACTCACTGGCAAAGAGGCAAACTGCAAGACATCAGCTCCCTCATCGTGGCAGGAAGACAGCGGTCACATCAGAACTACTCTGTTTGAGCACCTTGGCTGCCACTGAATCCAGCTCAGTGATTGATCTGAGCACCAATGCTATGGGTAACCCTTATTAAAAAGACTAGGGAATGTCATTTCAGCTGGGATATAAACTGCTTGCATTCCTTCATGCTGATCAGTGGTGGTATTCAATTTTTTTTACTGCCGGTTCTGTGGGCATGGCTTGGTGAGTATGGCTTGGTGGGTGGGGCAGGGGGAGAATACTGAAAAATCCCATTCCCTCCCCACCCCACTAACCTGTTTTCCAGCTTGGTTCTCCTGTGCAGGGCAACAAAAGAAGACCCAGCCGATCAGCTGGGACTAGGGAAGCAGACAATAGATGGGGGCGGGGCCAGTCGGAGGTGGTATTTACCAGTTCTCTGGACTACTCAAAATTTCCACTACTGGTTCTCCAGAACCTGTCAGAACTGGCTGAATACCACCTCTGATGCTGATAAATGCAAAGTTTGCATGATGGACTTGGCCTCTAACATAGTTGAGGAATTTCTGAGTGTATACAGAATTTCTTTTCTTGACTCAGCTTTTACCCTATTTACCTAGGACATGGCTACCTGGAAACATGAATTTTCGGTATTAGATTGGTCTTTCTTTCCTTTCCCTTTCTAAAACTTACTCGACTTTGTCAAAACTTATTTTTATATGTAAATGGACAAAAGATACAAATATAATGATTTAAACTAAGATGATTAATTAAGGTAGAATTAAGAAGTGTGAAATATGTGGAGAAGTTAATATAGAAGGTTTAGAATGGTAAATAAAATAAGTAATGATATGTAAGATGAGCATGAATATAATTGAAGTCCATGAAGAGAGAGATACCTGGGCCCAAGTTACTTTCCAAAAAGATTTTTTTATGTTTTGTGTGTTGTGTGTATATGTCTTTTTGGGGGAGAATTGGTAAAACTTGTAGAAATATAGAATGAGAATAATGGTAACTAAGTCAGAAAGAATCAGATGAAATAATAATAATGATATTGAATAAGAGTAAAAGAGAAGTAAAGAGAAATTGAATAAGAGGTTTTGGTATATTATATGGAAATGGTTTAAAACAGAATCATAATTTATCTGACTTGTTAAATTTACAATGGAAAAAGGTTTAAACATGTAATGAATAATGATAATTTGTGTGTTTTAAAAATTAATAAAACTTGTTTTAAATAAATAAAAAAAAAACTTATTTTTATATGTTAGCCTGTTGCCTTTTTTTTTGCCATGCAATAGCAAAGTGTTATACAAATAGTTCCAGTGTTCAAGTTAGATTGCTTTCCATGACTTGCTTTGTTTGTTACTACTTTGAGTAGATATAGTGGTGTTCGGGTTATTTGTAGTCTTCTCTCCCACCTAATATCCTTTTCATGTTGGTTTAGGGTTTTTTAATCTCTCTCTGTCATCTTTTATTTGTTCGGTACTCCTAACAAGACCTAATATCCCATGTTTATAGTATCCTTTCTCCAGATGATGATGTGCTCCGAAAGCATACGCCATCCATAGTTCTAAGCCTGAGTACAGGAAGTCCTCGACTTATAACCATAATTGAGTCCAAAAATTCTGTTGCTAAGCAAGTACCCCAATCAAGAAACTGCCAAAGAGCCTTCAGTAGACAGCCCAACGAAAGAATCTCTAAGACCACCATATCCACACAGACAGGCAAGATACCAGATTATAAACTGACACCAAACAGCACTCCTTACTAGCACTGACTATATTACCTAGTTAGGGTAATGAAACATTTGTAAGAAAACAAGCAAGCTCAGCGAACACCAAGAACCCCTAAGCAAGACAGTTGTTAAATGAGTTTTGCCCCATTTTACAACTTTTCTTGCCATAACTGAACAACTACGCTTGTTAAGTGAATCTATCTTCCCCATTGATTTTGCTTGTCAGAAGGTCGCAAAAAGTGATCACATGACCCTGGGACCCTGCAACCATCAGTTGCCAAGTGTCTGAGTTTTGATCATGTGAGCTGCCCTCCATCTTCTTAGTGCCTCCATCATGTGACCTTGGGGAGATGCTACAAGGTGAAAAATGGACGTGTCACTTTTTTCAGTGCATTGTAACTTTGAACAGTCACTAATCAAACTGTTGCAAGTCGAGGGGTACCTGTATTCTGCCTGGACCTTCTGGGATTTGCAGATCCAACCTTTCTGGAAGGGGCCAAGTTAGAAAAACATGATTGCAAACTGTAAAGGACCAATCTTGAAGTCTAATTAGGCATATAGCCTGGATTCTGTCTCCTTATTTAAAGCAATGCCTCTGCTATGAAAGAGCTTACTGTGGTTGAGTTTTCTATTTTGTTCCTTCTTGAGTTCTAAACCTGAAGACTGATTACATTTGCATATCTTATGTCTAGCTGAGGATTCCTTTCCTCGCTGCTGATTTGAAATGCTGTTCACCCTTCTTGGTGTCAACACAAAAACAAAACAAAACAAAACAAAAGGCATACAATTAGCTGTCAGGACTCCCCATCCCTATCTTGATTTGGTTGCTCCTATTGCTGAGTCCCTCCCAAACCATGTTGTCTAGATTTATGAGGATGACAGTTGTTATACTGTACTAATTGGCTTTCTTCACTGGTTTTGCTACATCCCCCCTTGGCCATGTGAGCAGGAAAACATTCAGAAATTGGAGCACCGCTGCACAATTGGTGTGAGCCTGAGATCACTGCCATATACTACAAGATTGAAGGGGTGGGGAGTCTGATAGCTTCTCTAGGTTTGTTTGTTTATCCTTTCTCCTGTATCCTTTCTCCCATTTTGGCACCTCACAAATGAAGAATAATGTGAAAAGAAGAAGCTAATAGGGAAGGGGCTTCTAAACATAAATATGTACCTACAAAGGACATTTAAGATAACTGAGCAGCACCAAAGGATTGTAACTGCAGAAAAAACAATTACTACCAACCTGCCTTCGATCAAGGACTTGTATACTGCACGAAGGCCTGTATACTGCACGAGTCCAAAAGAGGTCTGTGAAAATATTTACAGACCCCTCACATCCTGGATATAAACTGTTTCAACTCCTTCCCTCAAAACGATGCTATAGAGCACTGCACACCAGAACAACTAGACACAAGGACAGTTTTTCCCCGAAAGCCATCACTCTGCCAAACAAATAATTCCCTCAACACTGTCCAACTATTTACAAAGTCTGCACTACTATTACTGTTAATCTTCTCATCGCTCCTTATCACCCATCCCCTCCCACTTGACTGTTTCCTAGTGTGATTTAATTGTTGATTGTACCCTATGTCTATCATTAAGTGTTGTACGTTATGATTCTTGATTCTTAACTAATGTACCTTTTCTTTATGTACACTAAGAGCATTTGCACCAAGACAAATTCCTTATGTGTCCAACCACATTTGGCCAATAAAGAATTCTATTCTAACTTAAACTAATATAATTATGGATATGGAGAGCGAGAGACACAAGGCAGAAACAGCCCCTGGGGAAAAACAGACCAACTTTGTCCTGGTTATGCAGCTAATTGTTAACTGATGTTGATCAAACACTGGACAATATGGCGTGAGAAAAGAGATTGATATTGACCTACCCTGAAAAAATGACAAATAATAATGAAATCTGTAAGGGAATTTAGCCCATTCTGGCCTTGAGAAGAAGGTAAGAAAAGAAAAATTATTACAGATAGTCCTCAACTTATATCAGTTCATTTAATGACCTTTCAAAGTTAGAATGGCACTGAAAAAAGTGACTTATGACTTACGACCTTTGCGGCATCCCCATGTGATTAACATTCAGGTGCTTGGCGACTGGTTCATACTTATGACCGTTGCTGTGTCCCAGGATCATACAATCATCTTTTGCTACCTTTTGATAAGCAAAACCAATGGGGAAGGCAGCTTCACTTCACAGCCATTTAGCTAACTTATCAACTGCAGTGATAACAACTGTGGCAAGAAAGGTTGTAAAAATGGGGCAAAACCCACTTAACAAATGTCTCACTTAACAACAGAAATTTGGGCCTCGGTTTGTGGTCATAAGTTGAGGACTACCTGTATACATAGCCCCAGGGAAAGTAGAAAGCATGAGAAAGCAGCTCAGAAGAGCCTCACCGTGACTCTGTTGTCCTTAAATGGCGGCAGGGAAGATTCTATTAATATACCATCTATAATGTATATGGTACATAAATAAGCATTTCTGGAATCCACGCAAGTGCCTATTTCTCGATCAGGCCTACCTTGAAGTGCAGACAAAATCTCTCTTTATTTTCAGATGCTACACTGAGAAAAAGTGTGAGTGCGGTGTCAACATCTTGAAGTTGCCCCAGTAGAGAATTACACCACATGAAATAGTGAGGGAAGGGATGTAACAGGTGTGAAAGAATTTCAGGAGAGAGAGCTGAAAGAGAAAGTTGCAGGGAAAGAATGAGCAGAAGTGGAGATTCATACATTCAGTCACACCCATATTAGGTTACCTGACCTCACTTCTATGATTATGGATAGCAACGCTCTAGGATTTTTACATGTCTTGAAGCTGTGCCAAGACGCTGACAGATTAAAATTTATTTCATTAAATAAAACAGCAATGTAATGTTCTTACATTACAGTCTGGGGAGCAGATCAGATCAATACCATGCAATCAAAGAGGAACATAGGGCATGGTGGAGCTATTTAACTGCAAGGGGAGTAGAAGTTCCAGAAAGCTTAAGCCCAAACAGTAGCAAAGAGGAACTGTTAATCTGCACTGTGTCGTAAATTGTAGTTCAGAAAGATTAAAGCGTATACACCAGAATCTAGTCAACCAAGGTTCAAAGCTGAATAAGTGCAAGATAAGAGTCACTGGAATTCATTGGGGGCAGGGGGTGGTTCTGGACTTGGATCGCTTGGAACGTAAGGATTCTAAGCTCATGACATGTTTAACTCCCCCCCTCCCCCCAGCTCTGCCTACACACTGAACCTGACCTAGCTGACTCAGATTGGGAGCTTTCTGTACTTAGAAGGGGTGCTTTGTGCTTGAGGAGAATACGCTTTAGAAAGAGGCTGAGCATCTTGTATTTGTTTCCTAGCTGTGTATTCTCCTTGAAAACTCAGTCCTTGCATGACTCTGATGATGCTATCTCCTTGCCTTTGCAGCCCTAACTACTGATAAACATTATGAGTCATTCTGAAGCGTGCTTATATTTTACCGTCTTTATTGTGCTTTAGATATCAGCAACTTGAATTGCTCACTATTTTTTCAGAAAATCCAGACCCCAGGAACCTGGGGAAGAGGATAAGCTAAGACCAGAGAGGTATAAAGATAGAATCTTCCTTGCTTTGTAGGTATAATAGAATTGCAACTCACCTTTTTGCAACTCACTAAAAGAATGCAATTGACCAGCTATCTGCAAGGAATATAAATCCTTCCATTCTTCACCATCCAGTCAGAACTGAAGAAGCTTCTTGGATGAGAAGCAAAATGTCTTCAAAGAAAAAGCAAGAAAGTCCAGATGCCTCTTGAAAAAACACCTTTGGGACAACCATGGCTTGGATGACTGAGGATCTCCATAGACAACAGTTACCACAATTATGTCCATGTTTTGAAGGGTAGATTCTATAATCTGTTTTAACCCAGTATCTCTTGTTTTGTTTTCATGCAGTGGCGTTGTTGCAACAATGAAGAACATTATCCTGAAATATAAATACAGGCATGAGTTTTGACTTATGGATGCGCTTAAATTTCGTTCTTTTTTCGTTCATTGCTGAGAAAAGTTGATGCTATAAGTTATTAACATATTTTCCTCCTCCAGGTTACAGGGTGTAAAAATTTGCAGCTGAGTCAGGACTGTTGACATATTTATAAATCATATATCTTTGTTGAAAAACTAGCGTTTATTTGGATGGCTTCTGGATGAACGATCTGTGACTTCACCTACATTATAGATTATTCTGAGCTTTTTTTTTTAAACTTGGTTTGGCTTTATTCTATTGGCTTTTCTGCAATCTATTAGTGACTTTAGCATAACTTTGGAGATCTGAATTATGGACTAGAGCAGTAAAAGAACACAAGTCATTTTAAACACCTGTTCTTCCCAATCTCAATGAAATTGAGTTTGATACCCCTGGTCTAGTTGATGATTTGATCATCTCATCCTAGTGCATAAACAACTCAGATTGGAATATTGACTTTAGGATGTGACTCAATGCCTATAAACAATTTTTATGCCTGTGTAATATGGAAATGATAGAAAGCAGAGAGCAACTCAAAACGGAAACCCAAAAGAGTATAATGTGCTCATTGTGCTTGTATTTGTGTCTGCCTTAGGACATTAGAGATGCATGTATGCATGTTGAAAATGAGGATGATTTATATATTTATATAGACACCAGTCAACCAATGTAAACAAGTTTTAGTCATCTGGAGTCAATAAGCCCACAGCCAAGGGGCCACTTTGCAAAGCACTGCAAATGAGATTATTATTATTTTTATAGTGAATTAGATAACCTAAGTTACAATTAAGCCTGATACCGTATTTGCCGGCGTATAAGATGACTTTTTTGCCCTGAAAAACATGCCTCCAAGTGGGGGGGGGTCGTCTTATACAGCGAGTATATAACAAACTCTATATTTTGAGTGGAAATGTTGGGGGGTCGTCTTATACGCCCAGTCGTCTTATACGCCGGCAAATACGGTATAATTGTACAAGATGTGCAAAAGTGCTCAATTGCTAACAGTTCTTCTGTGATTCAGAAGTTCCTGAAAAATCAAAGTGCGACTCCTATTCTTTCCTGCCCCCACCCCATCCTATCCCATCCTACCCCACCCCACCTTTGCACCTTCATGGCAACCCTGGAAGCTCATGACTTGATTTTGTTTAAGTAGAGAAGAGCTGCAGGAGACGTCAACAAGCGTCAAGAAGAAGCATTGTGCTGCCAACAACCTCGCCAGCCTGGGGCTGAGAACTGCGTGAGCGTGAGTCAGACGGAGGGCTGAAAGAATATGTGCAGAGAAAACCGGTCTATGAAATTCAGTTTACCATGAATAAACCGTCTGCTCCCTCTGACATCGCAGAAATGATCTTTGCAAGCTGATCAATTCATTTGTGGCTTGAAATTTGACGGTGTGTAAAAAGAAGGAGAAAGATTTCTGTTGCAATCCAGACACATTTACTCATCCCTCTCCCACCACTGTAAACCATAGCAAAATAATTCAGTGTAACATAAGGTGATATACAGATTACATCCTTGTCTTGCAGGAGTTGCTTATGTTTATGGTTTTATTTTTCAAGAAAACTTAACAGTATCATGTATAAAAAAATGAAGTTAACTAGTAAAATACTTTACAAAAGGAGATAAACCTTAAAAAATAATTTATTCAGGGAATAATAACAATGTATTTATTTAAATAATTTATATTGCTGCCCACCTCACAGCAGTGACTCTGGATCAGTGGTCCCCAACCTTTTTTGTACCACGGACCGGTACAAAATGATCCACGGACCGGTACCAGCATCAGCACACACGACCAAGGCAAGGCGAGCCAAGCCGAGCGACCGGCCAGCCAGCCGTCCCCCGCTTCTCCCTGCCACCTTCAACTCCTCCTTTGTACCTTCTTGCGGTCAATGGGCTTTTCGGGCTCTTTCTTAATCTCCCCCTGAGTAACGCGAGACTCTACCGCCATCGGGACGGCTCTTCGTTCGAAGCCGCCCCCCACTTTGACGAAACTAAGGCGTGAGGATTCCTTCAGCACCCAAACGCCGCTTTCCAACCGACGACCGACAAGCTCACCCAGAAGCACTTTCTCAAGCGCCGTCGAAACAAGATGGTGGCGCCCAAGTACCAGCAGCCCGGTACAAAATGATCCACAGACCGGTACCGGTCCGGGGCCCGGTGATTGGGGACCACTGCTCTGGATGATGTAAACAGATTAAAGTCTAACAATGAAAGTAAACAAAATATAAATGGAAAACCTGTGGTGATTTTCCATATATGAGACACTGGTTTGAGAGAATCTAGCATACTGCAGCCATAGAAAAAGAGATACTTCCAACAAACAAAGATTCTCTTTTCAGACCATTGAATTATTTACTATATTCACAACTAAAGATTTATGAATACAGAGCCCAGCAACTTCTTGCACTAAATTTTGGGAAAACTGCTTTTATGATCCTGGATTTGCTTTGATACATCTCTTGATAATTGGGATTGGTTTCCATAAGAAGTCCAATATTGTTTTTATATGGGGACTCTGCTAGAACTGGAGTGTACTGCTACGTAACGTAACTATATATTATGCTACATATTACAGGACTGTATGCAAGAGCATTTCAACAGACACCTTAAAAACCACACACACACACACACACACACACACACACACGGTGCTTTATAGGAAAAGAGGGAACTGGCCTCTGAACCAAGGAATTTATAATATAAGCATATATGCAAAGCAGACGATAGAAGGAGGAAAATGAAATGAAACTTGGAAGAAATGGACTGGATTGGATCATATATTCTGGTTAAATTAATTGTTCTGAGTAATTAGTTGGTGATTCTAAACCTCCTCATGAGAAGCAACTGGAACATTTGTGATCTTAAGTCCTCTCTATCAGCTCTTTATTCTGCTGCAGTCGTCAGTTCCATTGAAAACCGAAGTCTTCAGTTCATCATTTCTTACTAGGGAGTCCCAAAGAAAAAAAGATGAGATTAGACTTGAACATTTGGAGCTTGAAATGCTAGTTAAACATTCAAAGGGAAGCCTGAAAGAGGCCCTTGAAGATTAAAAGTTGGAGGGTTGAAAAATTCTGGAGCAGGAGGAAACATACGTATCTTGTATGAATATCAATAATTTTAAATTTACCAGATGTGAAGGACCAGAAGTAGTTAAGTGCTCTTCAGATTGAAAATAATTTGCACTACTGTCCAACATGTCGAGGGAGGACATCCAATGTATGGATAATGCAATAAACAGCATATTTCAGGAAGATACATTGAAAATGAAGGAAATAATTGGTTAAATTGGAGAGTTGTAGACTATGCTGTATTTTCTTAATTAGGGGAGAACATGGAAAACCCCAATATCCCAATATCCTACAGACCTAATCAGCATGACTAATGAAATTGATGGGAGCTGAAATCCAAGAACGTGTTGTTCTCTCTTGGCCAAAAGAAACGGTCATTCTAGCAGTAGAAAACCAAGTTGATGCACAACCAAAATCCACTATATTTTTCTATTCATAAATCTGTGCAACCATGGAAAATGTTTCAGGCATGTCAACCGGATATTGAAAAATTCATTCCAAGGTCAAATTCAGAGCTTCAGAATTTGGAAGAAAAGAACACGAATAGATCTCCAGAGAGTGTCAAAAGATGAACAGAATTGGCTTAAGCATAGCTGGTCTGGGAAGGAGCCACTATGCTAATGCTGCTTGCTGCAATTTTTCTTTCTTCTTTTTAAAAGATTATTAAAATATGTTTAATACCTCAGACAAAGGTTTGGCAGGCAAGCAGGCAATAAACATAATTATTTTACTGTTCTAGAGTTAAAACAAAGTAATACTATCAGCATCAAAGCAATAAAAATGGATGTTTTTTATCCAACTTGTGATGACTTGATTTAAGTTGGTTTGAAGTGCAGGTGGGCAAAGTGGCTTTTCTCAGTGTAAAATTGTATGTGTTGACAACTAGATTATGTTTGCATATGGAGGCATAGGTGTAAAACACTGAATAACAGGTAAAAGCGGGGTAGAAGAAATGCCTACCACCACTGAGAGACTGAAATCATTCAGTCCAAAGTCTGAGTTGATTCTGCTGCATCCAAATCTATAGGAGAGAACAAGGTGAACCAAATATTATCCACCTTTTTCAGAAGTTGTTTATATTTTATAGACAACAATCCTGCAGTGTTTGCAGTAAGGTAGGCCAGTATTGTAAACTTATTATGCAGAAAGGGAGCTGTAGCTGAGGTAGAAGAATGTTTCGCCTAAGGATTTCAGGGCTGGAAAAAAATTTCACTCAAAATGTGGTAATTCGTTTTTTTAGGTTGGATAATACATCACCACTGTGTCAACCCCCCTCCCTTATTCTATCTTACTTTTCATTGCTTTGCTGACCTCTCAGTAGAAAAGCTTCAGGAGGTCTGTGTCTGCTGGAGAGAAAAGTCTATTCAAGCCTAGCTTCTATCATAGTAGATGCTGCTTAACTTCTTGTCACTGAATTGCTCATGGTCAGTTAGGGAATATCCTTCTTTTACAGCAACACACAAATCCATTCTGCCCTATTGCCGTTCAGGACACACTGCCCAAGACCACTCCCCACACCTCTGCCTCCCCCTTCCTTTTCCCAAGCCCCTATGATGTGTCAAATGGTGTCAGCTGTTCTTTGATGTCAGCCTCTGTCACACAGAGCAGGCATCAAGAATTTTTGACTGCCCCTTAGAAGAGCTTAAGGATCAGGGCGAACAGTGCCGTTCCCCCCTTCCTTCCTTCCTTCCTGCTGGATGCAGCCTGTCAATCTTCCATTTCTGCGCAGAGAGCTAAACCCACTCACAGCATTTTTCCTGCTGCCACGCCTGCTATCACAGCCGTCTCCAAATTTGATTTACGCAGCCTCCAGCCAGATCAGCAGATGGGAAGACCGTTTTGGGCACGTTAAGTGTGTGACTATGAACATTTAAAGAAGTGGCATGAATGTCTGTAGGCTCAGAAGGCAAGTTATTCCATTTCCACTTTGACAAGCATCAGCTGGAACTTCTGTTAAGTTCCTCCACTTAGGAATCCTTGTTCTTGCACTGAGCTTCTCTTGTCTTTGCTTGATCACACCTGTAGGAGAACGATGCTAGCAGTCAAGCGGAGCACTGCAGCCTAAGAAAAGGCAGGCTGATTTTGGACTCCTCTGTTTGCATCTATCACCCATACCATCTGACTGGAAGATACAGCAGGCAAAGAAATGGCTGTAGAGAACGCTACCAGAGTCTCTTTCCTAAGGAATTCTTCCAGCTTCCCTGCCAGGAATGAATCAAGTAAGTTGGGGGTGGAGAGATTTGCATGATAATGTAAGCAGATCACTTTTTGGAGAATGCAAACACAGGACTAGCTCCTGGAAGATATTGCGTTCCCAGTCATACTCTAGCATTCAACACTTCAGGGAGATTTAGCAAATACCAAATCTGATGATTTCACAATTGCTGCTCTAATTTGGCATTTCATTGTAGTCTTTACCCTTTTAACAAATGGAAACAGTTCAGTTGCAAAACATGGAAAGAAAGAATAGAACAATATTTTAAAACTTGTAGACACTGACTTTTAGGAATATATATTGGGTGCCCTAGCCACCTTGTATCTAATATCTACTCTTCCCCCCACCCCTCCAGCTGTGCAATAGGTTGGGTAAAGGGATTCATTTCAGCACCAACATCCATGGACAGCACCTTGGATAGCTGCTTTGTGTTTTCTCAAGGAAGGCCCCCTATTTGCTTTAGAAACAGCTAAAAGGATGGAAATTGATGGGGGGAGAAAAGCTTGTTTTAAGAGCTTGCAAAGCAATTTCTGAACATTTTGGGAACTGTTTTCAGTTTCCTTTTTATTTGAAACATTGAATCTGTCTACCAGCTTGCTTTTTATATAAATTTAATAGTTCAACTTAATAATAATTTATAAATAAGTCCTAAGAATTTAAAAGGACTTACTTCCAGATATATTTGCAAAGAATAATAGCCTATGTACATTGTTGTCTTAAGAAGAAAGTGATGCTTTGGAAGTAAATTGAAATAAATCATTTGAACTATGTAACACAGACCATTAATGGTCCAGAAAGTAATTTCCTAGCATTTTCTGATCCATAGATAAACAAATAACAGCAAAGTATAACCCCCTCCCCAAATCTTTTCATGTTGTAGAGGAAGTAATATTAAAACCCAAGTTTAAATGTGTGGTTACACTATAAAATGATGACACAAGTCTTAACTGAAAGCATAAAACACTAATAACACTTTACCAGGAAGTCAAACTGTCATCCTAGATGTGGTTGTTAAAAAGCAAATACCCCTAAAACCAACCAGATTTACATTTGAGTAGAAGTTTTCTATGACTAGCTGTAAATCCCATTTTTATGTTTAGGATCCTGAAATGCATGAAATAACAAGTTTTTAAGAAGGATGAAATAAGATTTAATTAAAACTATGGAGCAAAGACATTCACATTAAAAAAGAAGGGGTACTATGGATATAGCATGCACCCTAAAATGAGAAGGGGAGACAACCCACAATCAATTAGAGATGCATCCTCCTTTTGGAAGCTCCTAGAGCACATCAGTGATTTTTTTTTATGAAGTTAGTATTTTTGATTATTTTTTGGGTATTGTTGGAAACAAGATTAAAATAAAAGTGTTCAACCTCTAATAATTGTAAAATACCTGTTTCAATTAGAAAAAATAAGTAAAAGGAGCTGAGCATTCCAGCTCTTTCCCAGTTATATTCAGGACTATTTTTACCTCCCAGAAGCTGTCATCCCCACCTCCAATTAAAAAGTGCACTCTAATTCACAAAATGTTAATATAACCCTGCAGTCCTGATCCAACAATCCAATTTAGATATCTATTAGGTCCCTATTCTGCCATGAAATGTTTGGATTGATTATTACCTCTGGGCTGGTTCATTTTCTGGATTAATCACCTCATTTAGTAGATTGAGCACTACTTCTAGATTGATCACTACCTTTAATTAATCACTAATTACTTGTATCAGGTAATTATTGTAAAAGAATAGGGAAGAACTACCTACATGCTCCACTTTTGGGTGAGAGTGACATGACAAAAGGGACATCTGGCTCTTGAATTATAGCTAATCATAGATCTTTTGAGTAATCATTAAGCCAACTCATGAGAATATGAAACTCGTAGTACAAAATAGGACTCCCTTTGAGGTAGATGTCAGGTATAAATCCATCCTCATCTTCTTCTTCTTCATTAAAATAATATTCTGAAAGAAAAAGCCTTTTTTTTTGCTCATTTGTTTGTTTTTAGAAAATGCCACAACAGTCATTATTATTATGAGAAGAACGGGCAAACATTTCTTTAAAGACATTTGCTACTTTATTAGTATTAAAAATATTTTTTTAAAAAAGAAGAGAAATCTAGGTGATGTATTGAAGACATATTTTTGATAAGTTGGTTTTCTCTGAACATTTTAACTGCTAATCATATAATAGCCCAACAATTTAAAAAAAGATTGCAAATGACAAGTGAGAGAAGAGCTTGGATGAGAGAATTGCCTTGATTCCATATTATTTCCTCTCCTGGTATCCATATGACAGATTATATATTACTTCTCTTCTCATATAATTTTCCAAACAGCCGTAATGGAGCTCTAAACAATACTTCTAACCAGAAAAGTGGATCCTTCCATTCTACCTGAATATTATTGGCTAAACAATCTAACTGTCTACTAATGCTAAAGAGCTCTAATAATTGTTGATCTGTTATGACTATTTCAAGAGAAAAAAGTGCCCTTATTTCTCAAGCACCATGCTCAGCTCCTGAAAAGCTCCATTGAATGGCAAGCCATACAAAACACACATTTGTTGCTTTCGCCCATGATGTTTTAGAGGTACCCTTTAAACATTGTAAGTAATGTGTGATTTGTGCCATGGATTTTTGTTTTCCTTTTCATATTTGCTTGGACAAACTTTGGGGGACTGGAGATTGTACTGAATATTTTTGGAGAGGGCAAGGACTGCCTGTGAACAGCGGCATACAATGATGGCAAGCGACTAGAATATCATTCTTTATTGGCCAAGTGTGATTGGACACACAAGGAATTTGTCTTGGTGCCAGAGCTGAACTGTTCTGATGGGATGCATTTGGGAATCACATCATTTATCAGCTTTCTATGTTTTCTCTCTTAACATGGTAGCAAACTATACTGCTGATATTTGGAAATGATAGCAAAGAGTTGGTTCAAGAGCTGCCTAAATGGAAGGGGCATTGATCACATCTTGCCACAGGGCCTAAAATCACCCATCCCTACCAGGATATATATATGTTAATTAAAGTCTAAGTGAAGTCTGATTAGGCAGGTTCTGAGGATGGAAAAGAGATATAGAATAGAACAGAATTCTGTATTGGCCAAGTGTGATTGGACACACAAGGAATTTGTCTTGGTGCAAATGTTCTCAGTGAACCCTAACCTTAACCCTAACCCAAAGAAAAGATACATTCATCAAGAGTCAAGAATCATAAGGTACAACACATTTAATGATAGTCATAGGGTACAATAAGCAATCAAATCATACTAGGAAACAGTCAATACAAATCATAAGGGTACAAGCGACAAAGTTACAGTCATACAGTCACAAGTGGGAGGGGATGGGTGATAAGGAGTGATGAGAAGATTAGTAGTAATAGTAGTGCAGACTTTGTAAATAGTTGGACAGTGTTGAGGGAATTATTTGTTTAGTAGAGTGATGACTTTGGGGGAAAAACTGTCCTTGTGTTTAGTTGTTCTGGTGTGCAGTGCTCTATAGCGTTGTTTTGAGGGAAGGAATTGAAACAGTTTATGACCAGGATGTGAGGAGTCTGTAAATATTTTCACAGCCCTCTTCTTGACTCATGCAGTATACAGGTCCTTGATTGATTGAAGGCATATTGGTAGGAACTGTTTTTTCAGCAGTCTTAATTACTCTCTGAAGTCTGTGTCTGTCTTGTTGGGTTGCAGAACCAAACCAGACAGTTATAGAGGTGCAGATGACAGACTAAATAATTCATCTGTAGAACTGTATCAGCAGCTCCTTGGGCAGTTTGAGCTTTCTGAGTTGGCACAGAAAGAAAATTCTTTGTTGTGCTTTTTTTATGACGTTTTTGATGTTAGGTGTCCATTTTAGATCTTGTGATATGATAGAACCTAGAAATTTGAAGATCTCTACTGTTGATACTGTGTTGTCTAGTATTGTAAGAGGTGGTAGTATGGGAGGGTTTCTTCTAAAGTCTACCACCATTTCTATGGTTTTGAGTGTGTTCAGTTCCAGATTGTTCCAGTTACACCACGAGGCAAGTTGTACAACCTCCTGTCTGTATGCAGATTCGTCATTGTCTCAAATGAGACCAATCACTGTTATGTCATCTGCAAACTTCAATATTTTAACAGATGGATCGTTTGAGATGCAGTCATTGGTATATAGGGAGAAGAGAAATGGAGAAAGCACACAGCCTTGGGGAGGGGGGGGGCTGTGCTGATTATACAGGTATCAGATGTGATTCTGCCTAGCTTCACCTGCTGTTTCCTGTCTGTAAGGAAGCTACGATCCACTTACAAGTGTGTTCAGGTGTCGCTACTGAGGTGGTATTCAGCAGGTTCTGACCAGTTCTGGAGAACTGGTAGCAGAAATTTTGAGTAGTTCGGAGAACTGGTAAATACCTTCTCTGACTGGAGTTTTTACAGTATCCTTCCCCTCCCACACCCACCAAGCCACACCCACAGAACCGGTAGTAAAAAAAATTGAATCCCACCACTGTATCACTAGCTGGTTTAGTTTAGTTAGAAGAATGTCTGGAATGATGGTGTTGAATGCTGAACTGAAGTCTACAAAGAGGACCCTTGTGTAGGTATTTGGAGATTCAAGGTGTTGTAGGATGTAGTGTAATATAATATTTGTGTGCCTGATAGAGTAGAATAGAGTAGAGTGTAGAGAATAAAATAGAATAGAATGGAATGGAATAGAATGGAATGGAATGGAATAGAATAGAAACAGTATTGAAGAATTCATAATTTCTGGAAGTAAATCGTTCCACCGATGAATTGTTCTGTCAGGAAATTTCTCTTTAGTTCTAAGTTGCTTCTCTACTTGGTTAGTTTCCACCCATTGCTTCTTGTCCTGCCCTCAGATGCTTTGGAGAATAGCTTGACTCCCTCTTCTTTGTGGCAACCCTTGAGATACTAGAACACTAGTCACCTCTAGTCCTTTTTTTCCATTAAACTAGGCATACCCAATTCCAGCATATACCTTGATGTCACAGTAATCTTGCTAGTCTATTTGAGCCAGTCCTCACCTGGCATGACCAAGTTAGCTTCATTGAGTCAAGATGCTTGTCACTTAAACTTTAGATTTATTTCATTTTCACGACGCATCATTATTTCAGTCTACTTCAGCATCCTATCCTCACAAGCTTAATAAGCAGAAACAAGAACTGTCCGACTTAAGAAAGCTTGGTAGTAAACCCAATTTAGTTTTCTGTTAGAATACTAAGAATTTAGCAGCTCCTCCAGAAAAGGACTAGGACTGAGAAGTATCGGGATGGAGAGACGGAGAGAGTTCTCATCTTGCTATTTAAAATAATCTTTTCCCCATGACATGTATTTCATTTTTATTTTACTTCATAAATAAATTGTTTGGAGTTTAGTTATATGCATCTACTAAACCTCAGTGGTAGAAAAACAGGCATCAGGACAGTCTATGTACTTTGCTCCAAGATATAACAGTATGTCTACTTACCTATGAATGGCATTGGGGTGAAAATATAAATTTTCTTCTTTGTCTAAATCAAGCTAGGCACTTTTTGAATGCCTTTCTTTTGTTAAAAATTGATAGCCTGCCAATCTGTGCAAGCGCTGAAGCTCAGTATGCTGCTTGCACTCCAGATGGCACTATGGAAGGCAAAGATGGGCTGTGATCATTCTTGATTTTTATTGTTGAACGAGAGCCACAGATGCACAAATTCTAGGCACCCTGTCTTTTCTGTTAAGCTACATTGGATTAACTCTCTAGTGGACTTACATGCATTCCAGTCCTGCTTGGCTCATAACATTAAACATGTGAAAGTTTTCTGAACACAGAAATGAGCTCCCTGTCTGATTATGATTGGACTCCAGATGCCTGAAATCCAAAGAACTTGTGCCTTCAGAAGAGGAAATTGGCAGGTATCTGCCACTGCTAATGGAACAGAAAAAATATTTCCTTCTGTCTGTCATACAGTTGTTCAAGTCACAGGAAACTTCCTTGGAAAAACAGTTAAAGAGTCCTGTTCTTCAAAGAACACCAATTATGCTCATTTTTTATTGAGTAGCTTTTTTGGGATGGGGAGGGGAGACACTTTCCAATGACTGAGAGTGCATCTTTGAAAGATACTAAGAGTTGTGAAGATGAGATTCAGGTTCAACTAGCTTAAAATTCTAGATATGGATGTCTACAGTTGAGGAGTGACCATCCATTACTGTACTGCTGAATATCAATTTCTGTCTTCTGTTTAATTTTAATTTAGATTTGTCCTCTGCCATTCTCTTTCCATATAATAGGGCAGCTATTTCAGTATTTGAACGGAACTGGATTGGACTTTCTATATTGTGGGGAAAAACATGTAGGAATATGTGACAGAGTTGATATGTCCTTTAAAATTGTGAACGACAGAAAGTTACTGAGTCAAGATTTCTTTTTTTAAAAAAAAACAAACGTTATTGATTACAAAACCAAAATATCAAACAAACACAACACACAGAAGAAAAAAGAAAAGAAATAGAAAAAAAGAAAATGATTAAAAAACTAACAATTCTACTATCGACAGTCTATGGTTCCTTGTTTGTTATCAATATTGGTGATACATTTACAAATACATCTTATTGCGAATATATAAGTATGATTTACATTTTACGTTATTTACTAATATATTTTCTATTTTTGTTCTATCCAGTCATACCAGCATTCCCAGCTTCTATAATATTCTGATGTTTCTTTTTCCTGAAGTGCTAAGGTTAACTTGTCCACCTCTGCACAGGCTGTTATCTTCTGTATAACCATCTCCTCTGTTGGAATATCTGCGTGTTTCCAACACTGTGCAAAGGTTATTCTGGCTGCAGTAAGAATATGCAGTATTATATATTTGACATTTTTAGGAATTTATCTATTAAATATCCCCAATAGGAAGAATTCTGGTTTTAATTCAATTTGCTCTGCCGTTATTTCCTCTAACCACTTTTTTATTCTATGCCACTATCTTTGGACTACAGTGCAGGACCACCACATATGAAAAAATGTTCCCTGTTTCTTTTTACATTTCCAGCAATTCGGATTCATGTTAGGAGACATTTTCGCTATTCTCAAGGGTGAGAGATGCCATCTATAAAACATTTTATAGGCATTTTCTTTATATGCTGCTGATCTTGTAATTTTATTATTCCTTGTCCAAACCTTTTCCCATTCTAATAATGTAATGCTACGTCCTATGTTTCTGCTCCAAGCTATCATGTTGCCTTTGACTACTTCCTCTTCTAATTCCGTCTCTAGTAAATAATTATAAAATTTAGTTATATTTTTTTTTATCTGGACCTAATAAAATTTTATCTATTTGTTGTGCCTTAGTATAAATTCCAAATTTTTTCATGTCCTGGCTATATCTAATTTGAATTTGCAAGTAAGCCCACTGGTCTACTTGTAGCCCCTGTTCTTGGAGATCTTGCCATGATTTTAAAGTTCCTTGCGCATCAAGAAGGTCTTTGTATTTTATCATTTTATTAAGATCTAGATTATTTGGATGTATCATCGCCTCCATCATTGAGATCCAAATTGGGATTTTTAAATAATGTTTTTTTTTAATTTTGTTCCAATTAGCCAATAAGGAATCTCTAATTATATGTCTGTGGAAATACTTCTGCTTAATTTTCCCAATGTCCCATAAAAATGCATGCCATCCCCTCTCTAAATCATGGCCTTCTAAAAATAAGATCCTTTTATTCGACAGATTTACCCACTCTTTCAACCAGAGTAAGGAGGCTGCACTATAATATAATTCCCAATTTGGGAGTGCCATACCTCCCCTGCTCTTCATATCTTGCATTGCCTTTAGGTTTATCCTCGGTTTTTTCCCTTGCCAAATAAATTTGGTGATTATCTTGTTAAGTTCCACAAAGTAATTTTTATGTATTTTTATTGGTATTGTTTGGAATAAGTAAATAAATTTGGGCAGAATATTCATTTTTATAGTGGCAATCCTTCCTAATAAGGAGATTTGCAATTTAATCCATATCTCTAAATCTTTTTTAACTTGCTGTAATAATTTATTATAATTATTTTCCATTAGAGTTTTGCATTGAGCCGTCAACCAAATTCCTAGGTATTTAACTTTTTTTACTATTTGTAATCCCATTATCCTTTCCAATTTTAGTTTTTGTTTTTCTGTTAAATTTTTTGTTATTGATTTCATTTTTTCCCTATTAATTTTAAGTCCTGCAACTTCCCCAAATTGATCTAACTCTTTCAGTAATTCTTGACCTGTTTCAATTGGTTCCTCTATGAAAAATACCATATCATCCGCAAATGACTGGAGTTTATATTCTTCTTTTTAAATTTTTAGTCCTTTTATTCCTGGGTTCTGTCTAATTCGTGTAAGCAATGTTTCCAAAGATAATATGAAGAGCAGGGGGGATAATGGACATCCCTGCCTGACTCCTTTCTCTATTTTTATTGAGCGCGTGTACTCTCCATTAATTATAATATTCGCCTTTTGGGAATCATAAATTGTAATCACGATGTTTTCAAACTTAGTGCCTAGATTCATATTGTAAATTTGTTGAATTAGGAATTGCCAATTTAAATTGTCAAAGGCCTTCTGTGCATCCAAGAGTACAAGGGCTATTTGTTTTTCCAGGTGGGCTTTGTAGTATTCCAAAACATTTAATACTATCCTTAAATTATTCCTGATTTGTCTATTAGGAAGAAATCCGTTTTGATCTTTATGTATATATTCATTCAATATTTTTGTCAATCTATTTGCTATAATTGTAGTAAATATTTTATAATCAGTATTTAACAGGGAAATTGGCCTATTGTTTTGTATATGTTGTGAATCTGAATCTTCTTTCGGAATCAACGATATCAATGTCTCCTTCCATGAATCTGGCATTCTTGCTGCTAGTAGGACCTCATTATGTACTTCCACCATAAGAGGTCTTATTTGTTCTCCTATTTTTTTATAAAGTTCCCCTGGTATCCCGTTGGGTCCTGGGGTTTTATTGTTCTTTTGATTTCCTATTGCTGCTTTTAACTCAGGCCACGTAATATCTTTAATTAACATTTCCTTCATCTCCTCCTTAATTATTTTATCTTTAGTTAGAGAAGGAACCAGAAATGCTAAAGGCAATCAGATCACTGCAAATGCAAATTGATGAAGATAGCTTCAAGCAGAAGTCTGCAATGGATACAATAGGGAAAATGAAAAGCAAAATTAAGGATCTTCTGTTTAATTTTAATTTAGATTTGTCCTCTGCCATTCTCTTTCCATATAATAGGGCAGCTATTTCAGCATTTGAACGGAACTGGATTGGACTTTCTATATTGTGGGGAAAAATATGTAGGAATATGTGACAGAGTTGATATGTCCTTTAAAATTGTGAACGACAGAAAGTTACTGAGTCAAGATTTCTTAATAAGTGTCATAAAAAAACTTTAACCTAAACAAAGTGGGATTTCTACTCCGTAGGATTTTTATCCAGTCCTGTACCCTTTCCTGTGGTACCTGTTGTATATCTTTCTCCATATATCAGCAAAAACACAGGAGATAAAAATGGTAGGAAATGGAATTCAGGCTAAAGGTTAAAGCTAAACAACATTTATAAGAAAACGTCTGTATTTTGTCGTCCTTACATTTGTACTTGATTTTATCAAAGACAGGGTTGTATTTCTGAAGTTGATGATGGTTCCAATTGATAAAATCATTTTGGTGTTCATAGGAGATGAGAGAGATGCCAAAAAATCTATGGTAGTAGAAAAAGAAGTAAATACTTCTCTCTGCCCCACCCTGCCAGGCTATATGGCTACATGGACAACAAGAACACAGTTAGGAGTCCTGTTCTTCTTTCAACATCCTCCTGCTTTCAGAAATATTGTATATATTCATACACAAAATAATAATGTGATCTGATTTCTTTTCCCACTTAACTGTAATCTCTGAATTTTCTATTGCAGTTCGCAGAACAGGGGAAGTATGTTTAAAGTAGCTTGAATGCGATCATATAGACTTGATTATTAATTTGTTTTGTGCTGTCCCAGCCAGTCTATGGGAATTGGATAGTTACTTAGGAATTATGAGCTGTCCCCTTAAGTAAATGGTAAATGTAGTTAAAGGTATCCTGGGAAATGTAGTTCATGTCACGTGGCCACATCTGTAATCCTGATTGGTCACTAAATTGACCCTCAAAGGGTTGGGGGAGGTTTCCCTCCATTCTTGCCTGGACTCATGAACTGATAGCAGTTTTTCTACTGCTGCAAGATGGGTTAGGAGATAACCATCTTTCACCTGCAAGGCTGATATACAAAGGATTGGTCATTATAGAAGAACTTCATCATAAATGTGAGTTATGAGGATACCTGATGTACCAATAAATGTACTTTGTTATGGATGTTTTGTGGAATTTATCTATCTGCATCTGCACAGCTACAAATCCACCTCTGTGCATGAGACAGAAAAGTGAAAGATGAATCCTAACCCATCAGAATAAATTTATTAATTTTGGATTTGTGATAAAGCAACGTAATATTGAAGCCAGGAGTGAATGTACAATGCTAAGTTCTGTGCCTCAGTTTGAATTACAGGGAAGGGTAAGAATCCCTCCTCCCCCTTTGTACAAGAGACTTTCCAAATATCCTACGCTCTGGCTTTCAAAGGCTATCAAATTTGTTACTGAGGCAGGATTCCTTTGTCTTTGCATCAAGCCAGAAAGGGGAAAATTCCCCCTCCTTTTCTCATCAGCGAAAGATTTGCTGTGTCTCAAATTACAACTCCTAACTGGGAAGAGTCAATTTGTAAAACAAAGGGAGGAGCCAGGTTTTATCCATCTGCCCTGCTTCTCCCCAGGTACTACCTACACATTTTTTTTTTCAAACACAGCTGAATCTACAACTTTCAGCAACTGAAGACAATTTACTACCTTTTTCTTCCTTTTTCCTTCTGAGACAAAGACTGCATATAGCTAACCATTCCAACCAAAAGCTTCCTCAGGAAGTCAGTCATTAAAATACCTCGTCAGACCCCTTTGTCTTAAACTCTCTACATGCTGTTTGCATGGTGGGAGGGGCTGGAGTCCCCTACATGCTACAAACAAAGAACTTTCTGATCCATCCACCCCTCTTCTCTGCTCAACTTCTCTTCCTGCTATTTCAAAGACTCATTTTAAATAACAAGAGGGAAAGCAAACTTCCCATCTTTCAAGGGACAGACAAGCAGCTTCCTTTATTTCACCTCTCCCTGAGCTAACTCTACAAAAACTAATTTACCAAACTAGCTTGTGCCCTGGAGTAAAGACAAAGGATGTGTTTTCCTCTATCCTAGCCAGCCTTTGCCACGAGGTCTCCTGCCATTTACAATGCAGGCTGTAAAACTTTCTCTGGCCAGTTTTATTGGGGCTATAAATCAAGCAATTTCCTTTCCCTCACGAAGCATACAGTTTATCCATCTTATTTCTATGCTAGGAAAATTTTAAGCATAACAAGGACTGCAAATAACCCTTTGAACTGTTGTACTTGTTCGATTAATTTCTCTTCCATCGAATAAGGATTAAATACCTTTGAGACCCAACCACCCCTCTCCTAATGGGCAACACCACATCCTGGTAAATCAGCCTACAGCCCCATCTGGTGGTCAAGAAGAAATTTCCCAAACTTTGATGATTATTTTTTTACACAGTTTCTCAAATATTGACCAGATAACCCCTTTGAAACTATTGTGGACAATTTATTCAATTTGACCAGAGTGATTATCCAATGACAATCCCTTTTTTTTAAACTATTGTGCACCATTTAATCAACTGAATTCAAAGGTCCCAAGAGTATCTGCAACCTAACATGGGCGTAGCAACAGCATCTTACTGACTCTCTGTGGCCACCTTGTGAAGCAAGCGACCCTTATAGGCATATTTCTGCGTTCTGCCCTCAAGTCTTCAGACTATGTGACACATACTTCTGTGTTCAGCCCTCTAGTCTTCAGACTTCGCAATGCAACCTCTAGTGCCCCCTTCTGTTGCAAGCTCACAACGCACCCTAGAAGCAGCCATACTGTGTGCTGTGCTAGTATCGCCCAGACTCTGCAGTGCCACCTATGTGCTCAAGCATTAAATCCAGCAGCAATTCTACTTTCTGCTACCTGCTTGCAGCACCCCCTAGTACAAAAAAAAAAGGAATTGCATGAGACAGGAAATGTTTATTTATTAAATTTAGACACCACCACCCTCAATGTCTAAGTGACTCTGGGTGGATTACAGAAATACTGGACAGGTACCATAGGAAAGGGTACAGGACAGTTTCTTTTCAGTTTTACATGGCATTATAGAGAACTAATCAGAGTTCTCTAGTGACCCTAGGGGCATTTCCTTTGAATTAATAACTAGCTGGTGGGGGGGGATTCTAGTTCAGATGCCACTGAAATGCTGTCAATTCAGTCCACAGTAGTAATTTATCTTCCTACAAATTAGCTATGCTGAGACATCTGTTTTTTGTAAAATCGACCAGGGAAGAATGTTCTAACAGAAAAAAAAATTGTTCTGTTATATTTGGATGGATGACATGTTGTGTCATCATTGCATCCAGATTGCTTGAAGCATCTATTTAAAAAATAATAATAATCCTGTATCCTTCACTAAGCAAACTCCTCTGATGTAGTTCTTAAAATTAATGATTAAAACATGAGTTTTTCACATTACCGTTTGGCAGGAGGAAGACAGATTTCCCAGTGTTTCCTCTTAGCAAACAGGTTTTTATGGTTTTAATAATTTGGAAGAGGAGAAATTCATTAGGCAATGATACCTTTCCATCTCAGGAGCATAGGAAGCGGCTCAAAATTTCTGTCTTCACTTGGCACCTTGAAATGGAAACTAAGCACACTTTTACAAATCAGCCTTACTTGGTTTTAGGGTCCAGTGATTATTTAGCATTTGATGAGAACATCACAGAAGAGAAGTAAACATATACACACAATCCATGTAATTATATACAAAACTTCTATGGGGCTACAGTATGGCCTCACAACTGGATGTCCAATTCAGTTATCCAGATGATCCCCTCTGGTGCTGCTTCGTGCAGATCATCTAAGGAACCAGAGAATGCACGTCGTGGGCAATCTTGCACAACATGTTTAATAGTTTGCATAGCAGCACCATAACTGAAACCAGGAGGATCTTTTCCATCCCCGTTGGTACAGGGCAGAGGCACTTCTTCCAGTATCACACCTAATTCTGTTCAATTTCATCCAAAATGATGCAGGTTAAAACCAAGTGGTGTCACCTGTCCAGTTGAATCCAGAAAAAGAAACTCCTGGGATATTATTTTACCAAGAGTATAAAACTTTACTGAATAAACCATGTTAGCACAGAAGAAGGGAAACCAGCTCTGAGTTTCCCACATAAAAGCAAGCATAGTTAACCCCCCCCTTTCCCTATGGGCCACTCACAGTCCAATACGCCCACCCATCACTTCTGTTCATTTTGTTATGGGAAACAGCCAGTGGTGGGATTCAAATAATTTAACAACCGGTTCTCTGACCGGTTTCTTCCAACAACCAGTTCACCAAACTGCTCAGAAAGTTAACAACCGATTCTCCAGAACTGGTGCGAACTGGCTGAATCCCACCACTGGAAACAGCCAGCCATGCCAGGACATCTGCTCAGTGTGTCCTTGAGGTGCCAGCAATGTCTCACGGAAGCTGACAGATGCTTGGATACCATTCTGCACCACCGCCCCCCTTGCATTCCATCCACCACCACTCCTGTTATTGTCAAGTTGGGAGAAAAGCAAAAATGTAGGTGAAAAGTGTGAGTCAATCTTGACAGGTGGTTTGGTCGAGGGATCACTAATGGCCAGGCCACAAGAAAGTAGCTCGGACCATTCATCTCTCCAGGCATTCTTGGGGTTAATAGGGGCCAGTACATCATGCACCTTCAGACAGTTGGTTTTATCCCATCAGTATAATTATGGATCAATAAAATGTGTGAATATTTTCATTGAACAAATTATTGGTTTTAATAGTGATCAGCAAGACTTCCTGCATGGATATTCAGTCTGGAGTTTTCCATCTTTATTATAGAGACTGAATGCAGGACCGCTACTGAATTATGATTTTATCTTTAGTTTTCTATGCCAGGAAAAGCTTCACCTGGTTCATGTATATTTTGTCATTAAGCTCCTGCAAACACAGGAGTCTGACATCTCCTGCTTTCCGTGAACCATCTGAACATTACAAAAGAGCTCTCTATATTCAAAATCTTGCTCAAGATGGGCATATTTTAGGTTCATGAAAATGAATGATCTGGACAAGAAAGTTTTTGGCAAAGAAATCACTTTGATCCTGTGCAGCCTTTGAGATTAGATGCTCTGACATCTGCTGCTTTCAAATATTTCTGTGAATTCCCCACTTCCCCCAGCTTATTAGAATTTGACTGATCCTGTGTTCATGTAGTGTAAGCCAGGTGACAAGCATGCTTGGTGGTAGCCCTCACTGTGTGAGACATCTTCGCTCCAAACTGGTACTGGCGGGAAGTTCCTTGTGGAACATACTAGCCTATTCTTAGCCATGGTTCTGTGAATCCTAGGTAAGAAATTGCAAACAGATAGGTTTGTATTCTTTTTTCTTTTTCTTTTTATTGTTCCTAGTACAGTAACCAGCAAACACAGTTAAGCTGAACAAGGTTAACACTGAAATCAATCATCTTTCAGTGTAATTTATCCCTTCACGCTACCCACCTAATCGCTGTCTATCTCCGCCCTGCACTCGTGTCCCAATTGCCCTATTAACACTATAATTCTATGGTCTACATCGCATACTAACTAAGCCACGATTCCCAACTACCCCTTACTCCTCCCGTTCCTGCAGTTGCTCTCTCTTGATTTATTTACCCACCCTGCCAAAAGCTGTCCTTATGAATGTATTAGTATGATGTTCCTCTTCCTTAATGCTGCATTGCTGATTGTGGGCATGTAATGAAGTGTTTGTATTCCCCACTCATCAAGCTAAACTAGTCAGCGTGCAGACGTCATCTGGTAGCAATGTTTGTTTTTGTTTCATCTTCTTCAAGCCCTTAATCTTCCAATGCTGTCGGGCAAGTTGTTTCCTGAAGCCCGACAGGCTGCCCCCTCTACCACTGGTCTCCCTGGAAATGAAACAGTACAGGGGACTCCAAACCTCTTTGCTTTTAGGAAGCACATTATACTATTCCAACAAGCTTTTGGCCTGTGGTTTTTTTGGGGGGTAGTCCTCATAATTAGTTGAACGTAATTTTGAATGGTTTTTCTAATTCTATTATGAATGATTGTTCGAATTTATTTTTCTTATTTTTTTTCTCTCTCTCTCTCTCCCTTCCCCCCCTCTCTCCCCCTCTCTCTGTTTCTTTGACCAGAATTGGAAAGGACAGCTCCCTACACCAATGTGATCATGCCTAGCTTGTTTGGCATCATTTGTTTTCTTGGCATAGTCGGGAATCTTATTGTGATCTACACCATCATCAAAAAGAAGAAGCTTCGGTGCAAACAGACGGTGCCTGATATCTTCATTTTCAACCTCTCCATTGTAGACTTGCTCTTCCTGCTGGGCATGCCCTTCCTCATCCACCAACTCCTTGGCAATGGTTCCTGGTATTTTGGAGCTCCGTTGTGCACTATCATCACCGCCCTGGACACCCACAGCCAGATTACGAGCACCAACATCCTGACAGTCATGACCTTAGATCGTTACCTGGCCACGGTCTACCCTCTGAGATCTACTTATGTCCGAACTCCATGTGTAGCAACCTTGGTTATCAGCCTGGTGTGGCTCCTCTCATTTCTGACCATCATCCCTGTGTGGATGTATGCAGGGCTGATGCCTTTGGAGGATGGGACTGTCCGGTGTGCTCTTTTGCTTCCCAACCCCGAGACTGATGTCTACTGGTTCACTATCTACCAGTTCATGCTAGCTTTTGCAATCCCACTGATCATCATATGCGTGGTGTATTTCAAAATCCTCCAGCATATGGCCACCACTGTTGTGCCCTTACCACAGAGAAGTCTTCGGGCTCGTACCAAGAAGGTCACTCGGATGGCTGTTGCTATCTGCTCAGCCTTCTTCATTTGCTGGGCACCCTTCTATATCCTTCAGCTGGTCCATTTGGGAATAGGCACCCCTTCTGTTGCCTTTTTCTATGCCTACAACTTTGCCATCAGCTTAGGCTACGCCAACAGCTGCCTCAATCCTTTCCTCTACATTGCCCTAAGTGAGACTTTCAAGCGCCAGTTTATGGTCGCAATCCATCCAGCCAAAGAGCACTTCAGGGTAAACAACCACAACCACAACCACAGCACAACAGAAGCCAGTGTGTGCCTGAAGCTTGCCCCAGAGTCCACTCAACAGACTCAGTTTTTGGAGGAGTTTTCCCCACATTCCTTGCCTGTGGCTGTTGCAGTTCACTAGTGGTCTTTCCTAAGAGTTTCATGGTTCCCCTATTTGAAAACCAAGATATGTTTTCCTTCATGGTAATCCAACACATGGTAAACGTGTAACTTCCTCAGAGCAACTGCTAGGCACAAGTCAATGAGGTGTTAATGGGAGCCTGAAATGTGCAAAATGCTAATAGGTCATTTATTCTGACACAGGAAGAGAAGTGATGAAATAATTGCTGGGAGGATTGGAGGCAAGTATCCACTTGGAAACTATTGAAGAGCCAATGGAAGTCATAAAGTCGACATTATCCCACCAATAACATATAAATGAGCAACCAAGCAACCAACCCCTTCCTTCTTCCATGCCTATCAACATATTTTATAAGGCACCTGATTGCAGATGACTATGGGTGATAAGAATAAATCATCGTTTAAAAACTATCAATTAAGAAAAGCACAATCGCTGTCACACGCACCTCTTCCCAGAGGACAGGCAGTGTGTGCGTCATCTCGTGGCACATCAGACTCCAGAGGATGCTCTTCTCATTTGCCTGGGAACAAGCTTTATTAAACAGTATCATGGACTTTATTAGTCCCTGGTTTCTCATTGAGTGAAATAATGTCCGCCTTGTGCCAAATTGCCTTTGCAAAAAATAGTATAAAATCAAATTCATTGTAGGCTTAACAAATCAAGTGTGTCATAAACAAAGTGAGAATCTAGGAATGTTTCATTACAAGTAGTGCTCACTTAACAATTGCTCACTTAACATTTAATGACCATTCAAAATACAATGACTTTTTAAAAATTACAACACATGCACACACACACACGATTGTATTTGGGACACTTGGCAACTTCCTTGCATTTACAACTGGTTGCAGATTTGTATTTTTTTTTGCCATTTTCCAGGAGAAAACAGCAAAAAGCACCCATTTGATACACTGGATTTACCTACTAACCACCTGATTCGCTCAATGAGCATATGATTCATTTAATGACTGCTGCCTTGCTTTAGGGCCATAAAATGGTTGTAAAATTGAGTCAGATCACATGGTGGCTCATGTAATGACCACAATGAATTACAACCAAATTCCCAGGCTCAATTGTGGTGGTTAAGTCAAGGACTAGCAGTATTTATGGCCCTGCAAAAAACAACAACAGGAAATTTAGAGCTTCATAGCATGGAACCAATAGCTCTAATGTGTTTGATGGAAGAAGATGCATTAGCTCATTATAGTGGACATTGTATAAGATCATGGCATGAACAAAAATAGAACGAGAATCCCATAATTGACTGCAGAAACGTCCAATTCAGCTCAAATATTATCCATTGGTGTCTCCAGTTAAGAACTCCCTTAAGTGTCTTTCAAATGGATAAATGTTGCCTTTCTTAGCAACACTGCCAGGTTCAAACAGGCAACAGTACCTTCCTACATTGCTGGCTACGATTTAGTCTTGAACCATGATAATATAGAAATCCTGCAACTTGCTGATGTTCTTCGGCAGTAAAGAACTTGAAAGATAGGAGTAAGTATAGCTGCCAAAGTAATGCACAGATAAGTGGGGCTTAAGTCCATTTCAAAAAAATAAAAAATAAAACCCTAATTGGAGAAACCATCTCAGACAGGCCCAGCCTTAGATCACATGATGATAAAATGAGCTGGGGTTTTGAAATGATAAATGGTAAAATGAGCACATTCAGACTTGTAAGATTTTGTATGATAGCTGTTACAATAAAAGTCCTGCCTTTGATGACATTAGATTCGTAGTTTGGTCTACTCTGTAGGCTAGTGGTGGGATTCAAATTTTTTACTACCAGTTCTGTGGGAGTGGCTTGGTGGGGTTGACTTGGCTTGATGGGCGTGGCTTGATAGGCATGGCAGGGGAAGGATACTGTAACATCTCCATTCCCACCTCACTCCTGGGGCAAGGTTACTGCAAAATCCCCATTCCCTCCCCACCCCACTAACCTGCTTTCCAGCTCCGTTCTCCTGTGCTGGGCAACAAAAGAAGACCCAGCCAATCAGCTGGGACTTGGGAGGCAGAGAATAGATGGGGGGCAGGGCCAATCAGAGGTGGTATTTGCCAGTTTTCCAAACTACTCAAAATTTCCGCTATTGGTTCTCCAGAACTGGTCAGAACCTGCTGAATACCACCTCTGCTGTAGGCCTAACACTAAGACACAGGGTAGCATTTCCAACTTAGAACTCCTGCTGCCTTCATGGCTGTATAGAAGAATGAGGACTTCATTCAATGCTATTTATTACATATCAGAGTGCTGCCAGGAGTTAAAAAAAAATGGCACCTGCCAAAATGTCCCCATTTATATAGCCATTATAGGAAGAGAGTCACATTCTTTTCCCCCATGCCTTCTCCATTATCCCAGCAGGATGTTAATACTTTGAAGAGGTCTCACTGAGCAATGGAGGAGGCGTGGGTGGCCTAAGGCTTTTAATTATGATCTTGGGATGGGAAGGATAATACAACGCAGGGGAAATTTTCTTTTTAAGAGAGGTTGCATGACTTCATTAAGTTAAACTGAAGTCAATGGAAGACCCTTCCCTTTTCTTTTTTTTAAAGTCATCTTCTTCCAGAAGAAGGTTTTGCTGGAGGGAGGAAATGATCATGATGCTTCAACTAATACCTTCAGCTGTGCTTTTAATTAAAGTGGCACATACAGTGCTGAATAAGCTATGTGATTTGCTCATTCCAGCAGATCAGTAGGCTTCTTAAAAGTGATATGACAGCAAGTCTGACTTAAACTTGGCAGAAAATAATGGCCGTCCTGATTTTTGCAGCCAAGGTTGGAGAGCCCAGCTTGGGTGCCTTGTTTGGAGAGCTCTTTTCTGCTGTGATTGACCGGCACTATGGTCAATCTTGTCCTGTAGTTCAAAATTAATGATACTTCTGGAGGATTACCCTCTCCCCTGCGCCAGGTTTCTGATAAAATTGTGCAGAAAGAAGCTGCGCCAGAAGAGAGACTTGAATTGCTTTCTCCGGAACACAACGGGAGTGATTTCAAATCTGAGATTGATTAGCAACAACAAATGCTGTAAACTCAGAAAATTGTGTAAATGTGTTATATTTTATGTTAGTAACAAAATGAAAATGGTATGTAGCTGAGGTGATGTTATATTTTGAATGTGATAAGAATAAAGGTAGCTAGCTGCTTTTTTAAAAACCCAAACTCCTTTTTGGGAAGACAGGAACACTCAAACACTTAGACTGCAGCTATATTCTCTACCTATCTACCTACCTTTTGGAATTTCATGAAATTATTAGGAGCTAACTTTACTTTTTTTAAAAAGCCTCCTCTAACTTTCCTAATTGGTTTGTGTCCTCCATATGCAAGCAAGGAACAGTTTGTTTTGACACAACTTTTCTTATGTTGAGATAATTCAGTATTGTTGAGACTCATCTACTTACTTGATTTATACACTATCTCTGGGTAACTAATAGCATTTAAAATCATAACGCAAATAACATAACACATTGTATAATTACAATCAAGGTAGAATTCAATTATAGTGTCATAAATACAACAATTTCACAGGCCTAGGAATCATACGCATGTATTCAATCTTTCTGAAAACTTGCTATCTAATCTTAAAGTCAATGCCCTTCCCGTGTAAATGGGTCTATTGTGTGATAGATTTTACCTATGGCTCAGCTGGAGATTAGATTGCCACAGCTGTGGTTGGACTGGAACCATTGCTGGACTGGAAGTCCTCCTGGGTCCCTTCCAGCTCTTTTATTCTGATATTTGGAGGAATGGTTTTAATTTTCCGTTTTCCATTCAGGAGAGATAAACCTTCATCTGCACATTCCGTTATGTCAGGGGTCCTCAAACTTGGCGATTTTAAGACTTGTGGACTTCAACTCCCAGAATTCCCCAGCCAGCCAGGCTGTAAACCGTCATCAGCTTGCTGTAAAGCAGCATTTGAAAAAGCACTTTTTTTCCTGCTTTTTGAACTGCAGCTGTGCCTCTCACAGCAGCTGAGGTTGAAAAAGCAGGAAATAAAGGTCAGGTAAGAACCCAGTTGGGCCAAAACATCAGCAGACATAGAACTGGTTCTATGTCTGCTGCTCTTCAGAGCTACCAGTTCTACAGAGCTGGACAGAACTGGTTGAATCCCACCCCTGCCTAAAGGTGAGGTAAAAGTTGGGACTGATTGTTTGTGGCCAAGATAACAGTTTTACATGCTTAAAATAAAAATCTAAGCTATGAGCTGGCCAGAAAGTGCATTGCAACACAGGCAGCCTGTTCAGAACCATTTGCAATTGTCCTACAATGTTGTTGTAAGGAACAGTCAGGGTCTACCTTAACAAAAGATCAATTGGAGACATGCCAAAGGCTCATCAAGTTATGAACCTGAGGAATCGGATTAAGGGTCCATGCCATTCACCACTTTCATCACAAAGTGGAGAATTAGAAGCATGAGGGAATCCCAAACATGGACAGGAGGTCAATATTGGCTAGCATTTAAGGTAGCCTTGCCTGGGATTCAGGAAAGATCTTTAGCCCTCCAAATCAGTAACCACCTGTAGCCTGATCTTCCATGAGTTTGTCTAGACCTACTTAAGTTGGTCATCGTCATCACACACCAGCAAATATTAGAATCCAACTATATTAAGGAGTGCTTTTTAAAAAATCGGTCTTGAATTTTGCCATATTTAGTTACAATAAATCACTTCACATTTTAACACTGAGACAAAAAAAGAAACTCTCCCCATATTTTCCATGTCCTGCATCTATTTCTTTATCATGTCTCCCCTTAAGGATTAGAATGGAAGCACCTCAGCTCCCTAAATGCTTGTATTCCCATTTTCATCTTTAGTTTGCTAGTTTTGATCCCAAATTATTCCACTGAAATTTGGTCATGTAAATTTAGCATTCAGATCTTGCAGTGCTTTGAAGTTTTAAATGGGGATCTGGGGACCATATGCGTCTCCTGAGTCCCAGATGGCCTAGCCAAGATGCGAATCCAATTAAAGAAGAATGCCAACATTAAAAAAAAGAAAAGCACAGCCTCTGTACACTGAAGTTACATTTCAGCCATTCGCAGGAAGAAGCCATGAATCTGTTTTCCTGCCCACTGCTGTACAGTACTCTACCACCTCATGTCTACTCATCCTCAAGTCCATCAATGCAGTGCTGTAGCAAATGTTGATACATTTAATTGATTTGGCTGTAGACTTCAGACTGATAAAAAGGAGTGTGCAATTTTGCACAATAAATATTTTCAACATAAGGAATGGAGACCAAGCTTAATCTAGTGCTTAAGGCAGGCCCCTCATAATCACCAGTGCCCAACCCAACCAAGAGCAGGAGAGGCAGGCATGAGGCCAGTCTTCGGCATGACCGCCAACTGGCTGCTTTTGGCCCCGCCGCCTTCTCTCAGCCCAAGCCACATACTAACAATGTCCAGAAAGTGATGGCCAAGTGAGTTTGGAGATGCTTTTTGTAAACAGGGTGCAACAGAAGGATAGGCTCAACATTAAAAGAAATGATCAGAAGATGTTGTGACTGGTTTGGGATCCAGGTTCTGTGTGCTGCTAAAACTGAGCTCTGAAGACTTGAGAAGACACCTGGAAAAACTGAATTTATAGTAGAGAAAATCTAAGGCTCTTGATAGTTGACCAGACTAGAAGAGTTGGCCAGTTCATTAATATTTATGGCAAAAATCTATCAATGCAGAGGTTTCCCCATCTTGCTAGGCTTTGAAATCTGATCTACAGGATGCTAGCTTGGGGTCCCTGGTGGTCTCAACAAGAGACTAGAAGCCAAAATTTATTCTCTGGAAAATATACTGAGGTGTAATGGAAGAACTACTGTAAACCTGGTTCTTGGTGCACAAGACATTTCCCTTCTTGCTTGATGAATCTGTTTCCCCTAAGACTCTTCTTGTCCTTATGTTATTCCCTCTTTAACTAGAACTTGAAGATGAAAACTGGCTCACAGATTTGGCATTTTTAGTCGACTTGACCACTCATTTAAATGAGTTAAACATGCGTCTTCAAGGTGAAAACCAATTGATCAGCACAATGTTTCAAAGTATAACAGCGTTAAATGAAACTGAAACTATGGCATTCTCAAATGAAGGCAAAAAATTTGATGCATTTTAGCACATTGGCTAAACACGCCTCTGTGAACACGGAAAAATATGCAGCCTTGCTTTTCAATTTGGTACAGGAATTTCAGAACAGGTTTCAAGATTTTAGAAAAAATCAGCCATCTTTTCTGATATTTGCAACTCCATTTTCAGTGGACATTAATATATTACCTGCCAATTTGCAAATGGAATGCATAGAGCTCCAATCTGACATTCAACTGAAAGAAAATTTGACTGTGTCTCTTTAATGGACTTCTATAAGATATATCTTCCCAGAGAAAAATATCCTTCACTTCACAGTCATGCCTTATTCATGTCATCGCTATTTGGAAGCACCTACATTTGTGAGCAGCTATTTTCAAGGATGAAGCATACAAAGAATAAAACTAGAACCAAAATATCTGATGAGCACCTTGAACACTCACTGAGAATTGCAACAAGTTCCATCAAGCAAATATGGATGCATTGGTGGCTGAGAAACAATGTCAAACATCTCACTAACTTCATTTCCAAATAAATTTAATATGTTAACTATGTTTTCTATGGTTTTTTTGGATGATCAGGTATCGTTACTGTTATTTTATTTTATGTGTGGCCCAAACCAAATTTTCATCTTCTATGCCCAGGGAGGTGCAGGCCAACCCCATGTGGGTAAGGCACATCTAAAACCAGAGCCTCATTCTGGCCTAAAGCCACTGGATGATTTGGCCCAGCCGCTCAGCCGCCACTCACAGGGTGGGTGTGGGGCATGGAGAAGAAGGAGTAGCGGGCCCAGTTGAGATGGGGGGCGGGGGGGGGGGGGGGGTAAAGAAGGAGTTTTTGTTTTTTCGGGTGGGGGGGGGGTTTTTGGGTTTTGTTTTTTGGGGGTGGGGGGGGGGGGTGTTGGGTGGGTTCCTTGTTCCTGGCTGGCGCTCGGGCTTTAGGAGCAGGAGCGTGGCCTTTCTCTGCAGGTGGGGCAAGTGCTTCATCCTGGGGTGCCCAGCCGGGGCCCTCTAAACTGAGCCCGGAACGGTTCAGGTGCTCCTTGTCGCCTGCCTTGCAGCAGAGCTTTTGCCAAGGCAGCGAGTGCCTCCCCACTGGTCCCTCTACTCATCCCACCAGGGCCACGCCAGAGCTGTTGTGGGGAGGGGTTTCTGGGCAGAGCCGGGAATGCAAGCTGCGGGTGCGTGCCCACCTGCCAAGCGAAAGACCCGAGCTGGGCCGACCCGAGCTTGGCTTCCTTCCCAAGTCCCTCCAGCCTGAACCCAAAGGGGCCACCGGGAGAGGCTGCCCGAGGCAGTGATAGTGCCCACCCATCAGTGGACAGGGAGGCAAGGTGATGGCCTGTGCCGCGTCCTCCTCTGAGCTGAGTCCCGCCGAGTGAGTGCCTCTGAGTGATGCCCGTGCCGCTGCAGCGTTTGGAGCTGCCGGAGCATTTGGAGATGCATGGGGATGGGGACGGGCTGGGTGAGGGGTGGAAAGGACGGGCGGCTTCGGGCTCTCTCCACCAGACCCGCTGGCCAGGGAAGCCAGGGCCCTGCCAGAGCCGTGTGGGCTGGGCAGAGCCGGGAAAGCGAGCCGAGGGTGCGTGCCTGCCTGCCAAGCGAAAGAGCCGGGCTGACCCGAGCTTGGCTTCCTTCCCAAGTCCCTCCAGCCCGAACCCAAAGGGGCCACCAGGAGAGGCCTCCCGAGGCAGTGATAGCGCCCACCCATCCTAATAAGACAGCTATCTTTTGTCCATCATCTTGCTATGTTTGCTGACTTCCCCATAAGATATTAGTCTAACCAAAGTAGAGAAAAAGGTCTACAATTTGATCTAAAACAAGCAACACTTACATCTTAGGAATTCAAAGATGTATTCTAGACTGAAGTTGTACATTTTTTTGTGAAGAACCTCATGGTACACAACAGAAATGGGACACTTCTAGAGGATTTCCGGTTTGTCGGCTTTGCGAGCGGTAGGGATTCGCGAAGCTGCGCGATCCCTGCCGCGCTAGCCGCTTTTGGGGCTCCGATCCGAAAGGGTGCGGAGCAAGGCTGCCCTGCAGGGGCAGCTGAAGGTAGGGGGGATCCGGAAAAGGGTTTGGGGGTGTTGCAGACCCCCTCCCTGGCCGGCAGAACCTCCTTTTACCAAGACGGTGTAGCGGCGGTTCGTAATGGCCGCCACAAAGAAGCCGGCAGCTGGGCAAGTATGAGCAGGAGGAAGAGGAGAAAGTTTTTAAAAGTGAAAGTCTTCTTGGTCGATCCAGGACTCTGAGATATATTTAATTTAATTCCTGGAAGTGATGGCTTTTTGGATGATTCTTTCCACAAGAGAAAGTAAGCGGCAATTCTGAGGTGCTGAAAGGAAAGTTTACTCTCCCTCCCGACGGAATTAACAAACGGATATTGAGAAACCTGGTTTTTTTTTTCAGGTAAAACTAGCTTTATGGGATAAGTCGGAAGGGAGAGGACAAAATATATATTTATCTGGTTGGATTTTGTTGGAGGAGATGCCTTAAGGATTTGGAGACAGAAATAAAATTTTAATAAGGCTTTAAAACACAGATTTGGATTTTCTTTTTTCCTTTGTCTGATACTACCCCTGGAAGAGAAAGTGGAAATTTTGGCTTGGCTTGGATTGATTGAGGATTGTGGACTTTGGGATTGTCTTACTTTTCTTTTGGAATATTTTGGTTGGAGTAAGAAGAAAGAGGGAAAAAAGACAAAAAAAGATTTATAATGGCTTTCTCCCTTGAGGAACTGAGGGATGAATATGAGCAAACAAAAGCAGCCTGTAAAGATGGTATGGAAAAAGCTTTTCTATTTTTAGAAATGGCGCTGGTTAACTATGAACAGACAATGCGACAGATGGAACAACAGCAAGAAGAAGACACCATCTTTAATGAATCCCAAAATTTATCTAAGGAAGAAGGAAGGAAGAAAGCGAGGAAAATGAAGGACTTAAGATCTAAAAAACATTTAAGAAAGAGAAAAATATGATGCAAAATAAATACAATGATAGCAAACAAGAGAAAAAGGGAATACAACAGAGAAGGGATGCCAGCAAGACAGAGGTTAGAAGAAGGGGGGTAGGAAGATCTGGTGGGGGAAGAAAGAAAGGGGAAAGGCGGAGAAAAGCCACAAAGTTTTAAAATTGGATGGGAAAAGAGGAATCTTTTTCAGGGATAAAGGGTAAAGTATAAATTTTCTTAAAAAGATTTTGCAAGGTACATAAGACGGTATTGTAATATTTGTATTAGAAATAGAAAATTAGAATGGCTTAAGAGTTAATAAGAAATTAAAATGTTGAAATGTTTAATAATGATTGATTTTTAAAATGTAATAAAATATTGAAGGGAAAGGCAATGAGAATGCTATAAGATTTATTATTTAGATTTATTATTTAACTACGTATTTAGGAGGATACTATGTATTTAAACATTTCCGATTTATTACTCTGTTTTTATTGTTATTAAAAGTAAAAATTAATAGATAGAATGTACCAAGCAGAATCAGATTGGATATTAGGTGTCATTTTAAATGTTAATCTAATATTTAGGGAGAGGATAGAAAGGCATCATACTCTGATTAGAGATTTCAGGAGAAATTCTTTTTTTTTTTTCATTATAAGGAATGAGATAGAGGGATAATAAAGGATGGGCAAAAGATACAAATATAATGATTTAAATTAAGATGGATTGAATAAGATAGAATTATGAAGAGTGAAATGTGCGGAGAAGTATATATAGAAGATACAGAATGGTAAACAAAATAGGTAATGATTTTTAAGATGAGCATGAATATAATTAAAGCCCATATAAAGAGAGGTACCGGGGCCAAGTTACTTTACTAAAAGATTTTTTATATGTTTGTTTGTGTCTGTTTATGTTTTTGAGAAGTATTGGTGAAACCTTTTAGAAACACAGAAAGAGAATGACGATAATCAAGTCAGAAAGAAATAGAGGACAAGAGATGTTTTTATGCTCATTTAGAAATGGTTTAAAATAGAATTGTATTGTATAAGATAAGGTTTTATCTGACTTGTAAAATTTATAATGGAAAAAGGTTCAAATATGTAATGGTTGATGATGATTTGTTTGTTTTTGAAATTAATAAAACTTGTTTAAAAAAAAAAAAAGAAATGGGACACTTCTAGAGGGGAGTACAGATCCCACCAGAAATAAAGTTGACCTCCCTTGTCTGGGTATCCTCATATGCTGCTGTGGTCTTGACATCTTCCTGTTGTATTTTCAACAGGTTTGTCAAAGGAAGAATTCCCATTTGCACAACGTCACAAGAGAAGCAACAATGTTTTCCTGAGTTCTATTGCCTTAAGGCTTCCATGCAACTATTGGACGAGGCACTCCACCTCACATCGCCTAGCCTTAGAGCTAGATGTCAGGATTTGGTAAAAGAGCCAAATGTAAAGGGGCTTAAACAGTTTGGCAGCTAAGCTGCCTTTTCAAGCACGAAAGTATTCGTGTTTTTTGCTCTTATTATGAAGAGTGTGTATAATTTTTGCTTTTGTGCAAGACTCAAAAGCAAGATAATGCCTTTTTTTTGCTAGCTGGGCAGGTAAACGGAGATTGACTGAAACATCCTTGTGTTCATGTATTTGTCAGGAAGGCACATTTGGGCACAATCAGAACTGCAGGTTTGGAAACAAGAAAATGTCCCCAGTTCTACACAGCATCCTGGTATCTTGAATAGCCCAGTCAGGGCCTTATTTTTTTTAAAAAAAACAACAACTGAAAGCAGATGACTTGGACAATGAAAAAAACTCAGCATCTGGAAGTGCCCTTGGCAAAAAAAAAAAAAAAAAAAGAGTATTCAGATGGTTTTAATGATGAGAGCTATTACTTTGACAGATGATTAAAAAAAATGCTACTATGCATTAATAAACCTGAGGGTGATAAAACAATATTCAGTGACTTCTATGTTAGCTCAGTGCTTATGAGACATGTTCACATACTGAAGAAACATGAGGGGGGGAAAGCTCTACAAAAATTATGCTCCTAGGCTGACATATAAGAATGTTAAAAGATGGATTCAGAAATCTAAAGTACCTTGTTTAAGAAGGTTATATTGATGTACAGATGGATTTGATTCCCCTGTGAATGGAACAGGAGATTTATATATGAAGTATGTACACATCTGGAACAGCCACAACTATGTACAATCTCCAAAACAAAATTATACAAAAACTAGGGATTAAAAGGTTAGAATAAATTGATAGAGCCTCCATTCCCCAATATTATTTACTTTGTACCAATGAAAGATACTTTAAATAGAAAATACTACAGTAACTCCTTTTGACTACTTTAATCTGATACTCATTAAAAATGTGCCAACCAGATCTAGGATTTTGCTTGGAACAAGGGATGATATAGGACATTTCTAAAGTCATTTTCAGCCTTCCTTGTATTTCATTTGGGCTCATGGCTGCCTAGATTATCTCAATGCACAGAAGAATAAATAAAAGTATTTTTAAAATACTTTTGTATTTTTAAAATACCTTTGTGAAAATTAACAGATATATAGGTGTTGTGGCTCCGATTCCCGAGCCTGTGCTGTTAGAGGAAGAGGACTCGGAAGGAGGAGGAACTGGGAATGCCTTCCTCCTCAGGACCTTCCTCTCTGGCAATGCCTTCCTCCCTGATAATGCCTCAGGTTTCATCAGACAACCGAGAGGAACAGCCTGAGATTAATCAGGAGGAAGGCATATCGGAGCAGCCCCTGACAGGGAGTCAAGAGGAAGAATGTTGGCTTGATTCTAAGCAGCGTCATAGGGAGAAACGTGAGCAGCAACGTAGAAGGCGTGGGAGGGTCAGAGAGTGAGCTGAGTCATTGAGCCACACCCCACAGGGGATAAAAGTGGGTGTGCTTATCCCCACAGGGGATAAAAGTGGGTGTGTTGTACGGGACAAAGTTTAATCTTGCTTCAGGTTTTCTTTGTGAATGATTTTATGGTCTGCCTTGTAATTTTCTGGAAGTAGCTTTTTACTTGTTATCAGTTCGGACTTGGCAGGCAGAGCGTGTTGGAATGCCAAGGACATTATCAGTTCCAAAGAATTAACTCTGTGAAGTCCGAGCCAGCTTGCCTGCCTGTGTTTGTGTGAGTTTGTACTCTTTCATCTTTTGGAAAGAAGAAAGATGAGACAGAACATATAGGTAGTCCTTGACTTATGACCACAATTGACCCCAGAATTTATGTTGCTAAGTGAAGCATTTGTTAAGTGACTTTTGCCCCATTTTAAAACCTTTCTTGCCATCATTGTCAAGTCAATCATTGCAATTGTTAAGTTAGTAACATGGTTGTTAAGTGAATTTGGCTTCCCCATTGACTTTGCTTGTCTGTGGTCACATGATACCAGGACACTACAACTTGTTGTAAATACAAACCAGTAGCCAAGCACCTGAATTTTCATCCTGTGACTGGATGCTGCAACGGTGGTAAATGAGAAAAATGGTCTTCAATCTCTTTTTTTCAGTGCCGTTGTAACTTTGAATGGTCACTAAATGAACTGTTGTAAGTCGAGGACTACCTGTTCTATAAAATATGGAAGAAGAAAAAAACATACCTTGTTCTATGTGAGCATTTTCCGAGTAACCTAGCTTTTATTTATTAGCAATGTTTCAACTTTACAAGACTGGTTAGCTTAGCTTTCTCTCGGACAAAGAGGAGCGTGGGACAAATGGATTTCTTAATGGACAGAGCGTCAGAGTCTGAGTGCCATTGCTGAGAAAACCTTAATTCCAGAAATAGACAACAAATAGGGATGGAACAGGAGCAATTGCTTTTCCTGTGGCTGCCCAATTCAGTTTCCTGAAGCAATGATTACCCTTAGTATCTCTTGGGATAGAGCTCATTAAATTTAAATCAATCTCTGTTGGGCAAATACTTTGAGGCAGTTCTAGGCTGTTATCTTTCGAAGTTACTGTAGTCTTGTTTTCTTTTGTTTAGATCATTCTATAAAAAGTAGAATTTCTGTATAATAGAAGGTGCAGCCAATTGAGGCCTTAATGTTTAATAATTTGTAAGTATTTACGCATAAAGCATTTTATTTGATGTGGTCAGGGGTGGGATTCAATTTTTTTAACAACCGGTTCTGTAGGCGTGGCTTAGTTGGTGGGCATGGCTTGGTGGTCATGTGATTGGCTGGGCGTGGCCAACTCAACATCACTCACATCGAGGCACACATCTCCTCGCCTGGCCTCTCATGACTGTGGGGATGCTGCAACAGTAGTAAGTGTGAAAAAGGGTCATAAGTCACTTTTTTCAGTGCCATTGTAACTTTGAATGGTCACTCCACACAAGCAAAGTACCAGCAAAGGAGGGAAAAAAACGTCCAGAGCAGTTCCAGAGACAGGAAGTCTAGTCCTGCCAAGAATGTAATAAGGATTAATGGAGAGGCAGTTTCTGTAAGCAACACCAGAATGTTTCCTTCCTGCCTTCCTTACAGGATTAAGCCAGTAGTTTCTTCTAACAACCGGTTCTCCAAACTGCTTAGAATGTTAACAACCGGTTCTAGCGAATAGGTGCGAACTGGTAGAATCCCACCCCTGGATGTGGTGTAATGTACTGTATTTGTAGTGGTGTTCAAGCTGTCCCTTACCTAACAACCAGTGTTTTTCTGAAGATCCTTGTCACGGTTTACATCTATGGGTTTAAAAGGATTCATCTGAAGGAGACAGCTCAAGTAGCAGTTCAGTTTCCCTTACGCTTTTTGCATTCAGACTGCTGAACAATAGAACCAGTTTTTTCCCCCTTAAGCCTCAAGCTTTGCAACTATGATTCACAGGGTCTGGTTGCTCTGTTTATTGATATGAGCCATTTCTCCTTCAGATAAGGCAGTGTTTCAGAGCATTTCCCCCCATTTTTAGCTCGAGGAAATTGTATACATATAGAATATGTTTATTTGTGTATTTATTTATTAAATGTATTTGCCACCTATCTCATGCCAAGGTGCCTCTGGGGAGCTTACAAGGTTAGATGCATTAAAACTATACAAATGTGTATACAAACCCACACATATATACTGTATATACAGCATATACATATACGCAAACTGTATTAACAATAAAATTATAGCAAAAAGATGGGAAAGGAGGGAACAAGGCATGCAGGGGGTGAGGTGAGATCTGCTATTAGTCCCTCAACCACCTCTGGTGCAATACTTCACCATTAGGGCCCCAAACCAACTGACAGAGTCAGGTCTTCAGGCCCTTAGGGTGGGAGCCAATCTCACCTCAGAGGACAAGATGTCCCAAAGGGCAAAAGCCCTGGCAGAAAAAGCTTTTCTCCTAGACCCTCCCAGTTGGAATTCCTTGACCGATTGACTTAGAACATAGAATAACAGAGTTGGAAGGTACCTTGGAGGCCATCTAGTCCAACCCCATGCTCGAGCAGGAGAGTCTATTCCAAATATTAGCCTCTACCTAGGATCAAACTCACAGCCTCCCGATTGTGTGATGAGAGCTCCACCTTTAGGCCACCGCACCTAGCTGGATCCATAGCATGCCTCTTCTGCTGGCACAGGTGGGATGGGACAGTCCTATGGGGTGAGAGAGTTCCTCAGGTAACCTGGACCCACGCTGTCAAGGGCTTTAAAGGGTGATAACCAATACCTTGAATTGCACCTGGAAACAAACCAGCAGCCGGTGTAGCTCGCAGAATCACAAATTACACTGCAAACTTAATACATGTGTACATTATCCCAATTCGAGAGTTAAAGGCTCACATGTCATTAAGTGGTAAGTTGTTCTATTTCTCGCTCCCTCAAACAAGCTGACAGCTGGCCTTGGTCTAGCTGGTGATCTTTTCTTCCGCCATCTAACTCAACCAAGGATTCTTAGCGATGAATAGGTATGGTCTGATCTTCTTTCTTTTCCTCCAGATCATGATCAGATCAATGCTTCATGGACTTGGGACCACTCATGAACTGACAGACCTTCAGCATTGCAAACTCTACCACATCCATAGAATTGAAACATACATAGCTACTAAGAGTCCGTCTTCAATAGCCACTATAAGTTGAGATGGTATTCAGCAGGTTCTGACCAGTTCTGGAGAACCGGCAAATCCCACCTCTGACTGGAGATTTTAGAGTATCCTTCCCCTGCCATGCCCACCAAACCATGCCCACAGAACCGGTAGTAAAAAAAATTGAATCCCACCCCTGCGCTATAACCATTTTAGCTAGTAGCCTCCATCTCTCTTGAAAACTTCCCAAATTCTCCTGGGGGTTCTTAAGACTTGCCTTTTATTACTCCATGTCTATGAGCTCTTTCCAACCAGAATATAAACAACACTGACTTTCTGTTCAGACGGTTGTGTTTGTTAGGATATTTGTGCAAGTATTTTTACATTTATTTGATTTGTCAATCGCTTACAAGATACAGGTATAAGAATAAATATAGTTTTGAATACATGAGATAGATACTTATAAGAAAATTTTTAAAAAACACACCAATAGGACAGGGACAGTAGGCACAATTGGTGTGCATATGTACGCCCCCTAGTACTAGAGAGTCAGTGGCTGACAGCCAGTTTATCACAAACCTGTTTGACAAATAACTCCTATGCCACCAATATATTTATTCATTTATTCTAAATAAATATAATATAGAATAAATAAATAACTATAATTTTTAAAAGGGCTTATTTACTGGGAGAGATTTTCTTTCCCATTCTCCAGTTAGAAGGCATTGTTCCCAATAAAGGACATTACTCATCATATGATGGGTTGGTAAATGAGAAGCAATGTTCAGGTACTGTTATTTTTCTTCCCTGCTGTTTTCAGATGGCAGGTGAGCATCCTGCTGTGGTCTTCAGCAAAGGTTGCATCTTAATGCTCCAATCAAGACAATCAGGACTTGTGCCTTCACATTCCCCCAAGTTTTGTCTAACAAATTCAACTCAGCCTGCATCCTGTCATTTTAGCTTAGCTACTAAGGTGCTATTTTCCTGACAAAGGCAAAACAAAGATCCAGATTATACAAACATTCACTGAACCAGACTCAATGGTATAATAAACGCTGAATGGAAACAAAATATATTGCCTCATTTAATCAAATAAATGATTGATTCAATTGATTGATTCAATTGATTGATTTACCAAGAGAGATGGCTCATGCTACACAGCTTTCTTTTGTAAAAAAAAGAAATGGGAATTAGAGTTAGCATTGTAAAGAATGGTAATCATTATTATTATTTTTAAAGGACACAATAGAGAGAAAGGTGTTGGACAAATTAAACAAATTTAAAGGCTGGGGCTACTTTATGAGAAAAGACTACTACAGTGTCTAGTGATTTTTAATTAAAAAAACAGGTGCAGAGGGAGATAATATACTTTCAATAGATACAGTGGAAAGATTACTAGAAGAGGAGGAAAAGGCCTCCTATTGTACTGGTGAAAAGCCTCACCCTCCTTTGCCCTCTTTCATAGGAGCTCCCTGGCTGGTAAGAGAAGTGTGAGGGTCATGTAGGAAGCCGTGGAGGTGAGCTCAGTGAAACTCTGTAGAGAAAAAACATGTTGAAAAACATGTTTTAAGTCCACAAAACAAAGAAAACCTTAGAAAGAAAACTTTTCTCTTGCCTTTCCACTGTAGGAGTGTGAAGCTTGGGAAATGTGCTTTCCTCCATTATGATGCCTTCCTACCCTATTTTTATGTAAAGAGGACTCTCTCTCTCTCTCTCTCTCTCTCTCTCTCTCTCTCTCTCTCTGTGTGTGTGTGTGTGTGTGTGTGTGTGTGTGAAGACACAGACACATTCTCAGTGAATATGACATGGGATGGGAGGAGAAAGAAAAGCTGATATAGAAAATAATTTAGACCTACATATGACTAATGAGCAAGTTCTGGTATTGAACAAAGAAAGAAAAAAGCCTCCTCATTTTCCTACCAAATGGTGAGGACATGATAGCATTAGACTCACCATTTGGTAGAAAAAAATGGAGAGGCTCTTTTCTTTCTCTGTTCAATACCAGAGCTTGCTCATCAGTCTAATGTAAGTCTAAAAATAATTTTCTATATCAGCTTTTCTTTCTCCTCCAATCCCATGTCACATTCACTGAGACTGTTTCTATGTATTTACACAATGGCATACCAGCTTTCCCACCCACCATTAAGCTTTTAGTTAAATTGTTGAATGAACAACTTTTTATTCAAATTATTCAACCTATGGATTTCACATATAAGCCAAAAGAAAGAAAGAAAGAAAGAAAGAAAGAAAGAAAGAAAGAAAGAAAGAAAGAAAGAAAGAAAGAAAGAAAGAAAGAAAGAAAGAAAGAAAGAAAGAAAGAAAGAAAGAAAAGCAGATTTCTTTGTGCAATTATTTTCAGGGAATCAGTCTGGAAGCTTTTAGCAGAGCTGACATCCCTCTTACTACCCTACTTACATGTGCACATCCATAAACAATTCATATGTTAATGAAGAACTCTATTGCAGTTATTAATCTCTTAAAGAAAAATAATGTCTATATTATTATCCCTCTGTTTACAAAATTGTGAATACATTGCAAATAACTGAGTCATGTAATTTGCTGTATACACTGTCTTTATCTGACATTAGAATGAAATCTGAGGTCAATATTCATCTGTTCAGTTTGAATAATTACTACTACTACTACTATTATGACCTGATTATGACATCGAACATGTAAACAAGCTAAATACATTACTAACATGGGCTGCATCCTGCCCATACCCTTTTATCCTTCTTGGTGGTTTCAATCTACCTCATATTGACTGGACCCTAAATGACTGTACAACTGAAATCATACACACAACCTTCTATAATGCTACTACAAATCTGGGACTGGAACAACTAGTTACCAACAACACTAGACTAAACAACTGCCTCGATCTCATCTTCTGCAACAGTTTGAATTTAATTTACGGAATACAAACTAAAGAACCCTTTTCCAGTAGTGACCACAATATGATTGACTTTTGTCTCAACATACGTCCACACAAAAATCACCACAATGATGTAATCCCCAAGTGTAACTTCAAAAAAGGCAACTATGATCTTATAGACAACGATCTCTCATCCCTTGATTGGCAATCTCTATTCACTGGATGCAATACTGTTGAAGACCATTACAACATATTTTTACTTGAAGTCAAAAGAGTCATCAAACTATATGTTCCAACAACAACTCCCAAAACAAAACAATAAAGCAGATTACCCATATCAATAAGGAAACTTCAATCCAAAAAGAGATCACTCTGGCGGAAAAACAAATCTGGTCACGTTGCCAATTTCAAAAACCGATACAAAAATTTATGCCACCAGATAAAGACTGAATGCACCAATTATCACATTAAACAAGAGGAAAACCTTCTAAGCACCAATTCCACCCGTGCTTTTTACAATTTTGTAAACAACAAACTAAAAGACTCAAGGTCCATCCCTCCCTTGATAGGACCTGATGGTAAAGACTGCAACGACGACACCATAAAAACCAACATCTTTAACACATTCTTCGGCTCAGTATTTGTAAACAGCAATGGATCATGCCCAGTATTTCCTAGCCGTACCACAGATAACAACAATGATCTAATACATATCGATTTCACAGAAGACAATGTTGAAAAAGCACTACGCAACCTAAAACCATCTCTATCTATTGGACCGGATGGAATATGTGCCTACTTCTTAAGAAAGCTATCCACTGCCATAGCCAAACCTCTAAGCATAATCTTTGAAAAATCTTTCAGGACCAGCTCCTTGCCTAACCTATGGTCACAAGCCACAGTCATCCCCATCTTCAAAAAGGGAGACCCAAGCCTAGTTGAAAATTACAGGCCAATCTCCTTATGCTGCGTCACCTGTAAAGTCATGGAATCAATTATTAACCAATCCATCATGCTCCACTTAGAGACAAACAACCTACTCTCCAATAAACAATTTGGTTTCAGAAAAAAACTATCCTGTAATCTGCAACTCTTACACTGCAAAAACATATGGACGACATAACTCGACCAGGGCAAAGCAATAGATGCAATCTACATAGACTTCTGTAAAGCCTTTGATTCAGTGGTACACGACAAACTATTCCTAAAAATAAAATCCTATGGTATCTCTGGACAACTGAATAACTGGATAGAAGCATTCCTATCAAACAGACAACAAATGGTCAAAATCGGGAGCGTCCTATCAAATCCAGTACCTGTCAATAGTGGTGTCCCTCAGGGCAGTGTTCTAGGACCAACTCTCTTCATACTCTACATAAACGACCTCTGTGATCATATTAAGAGCAATTGCGTCCTCTTCGCTGATGATGTAAAGCTGTTCAATACCACAGACAATACTGCTACCCTACAAAAAGATCTTGACTATGTATCTGAATGGTCAAACAAATGGCAACTTCAAATCTCAACAAATAAATGCTCTGTCTTACATATTGGCAAAAAAAATCAGAAAATAAAATACAAGCTGAATAGTCAAGAACTTGTTGATGACTCAAGCTCTGTAAAGGACCTTGGAATACTCACCTCTAATGATCTAAGTGCTAGAGCCCACTGCAACTACATAGCCAAAAAGGCATTAAGAGTTGTTAACCTAATCCTACGTAGCTTTTTCTCTGGTAATATCACACTACTAACCAGAGCATACAAAACATTTGCTAGACCAATACTCGAATACAGTTCATCAGTCTGGAACCCTCATTACGTATCTGATATTAGCACAATTGAGAAAGTCCAGAAATATTTCACAAGAAGAGTTCTCCACTCTTCTACTCGTTATAGAATACCTTATACCACCAGACTTGAAATTCTTGAACTAGAAAACCTTGAATTACGCCGTCTTCGGTCTGACTTAAGCATGGTATATAAAATCATACATTGCAATGTCCTACCCGTCAATGAATACTTCAGCTTCAACCATAACAACACAAGAGCACACAATAGATACAAACTCAAAGTAAACCGCACCAAACTTGATTGCAGGAAATACGACTTCAGCAATAGAGTGGTCAATGTCTGGAATACTCTACCCGACTCTGTAGTCTCTTCCCCAAACCCCAAAAACTTTAACCTTAGACTGTCTACTATTGACCTCACCCCTTTCCTAAGAGGTCTGTAGGGGGCGTGCATAAGCGCACCAACGTGCCTACCGTCCCTGTCCTATTGTTTCTCTTATTCTTTTATTTTTCTTATATGTACCCATTTCATGTATCCACAACTATGTATACACTTATACTTACTATCTTGTAAACAATTGGCAAATCAAATAAATAAATAAATAAATACTACAACTACAACTACTACTACTACTATAACTATACAGAATTGTGTGGTAGACAGTTTGGAAAAGAGCATATAACCTCTTTACTTTTTATAATCTATATAGCCATAACCTATTTACAGGTTCTGATCATGATTGTGATAGGGTTAGTCATCCTGTAACCTTTGACTTTGTTAGCTATAGGCTGTTCATCTTCTTTGTGTGAGGATGCTAAGTTTTCACTGTAGCCTGGGATCAAATATAGCCTTAAAACTCTTACTAACCTGATGTACTATTCCTGTTATAGCAAACTGGACACTCCCTCAGGATAGTATAGGATAGGTTATTAAATTGACTTATGCATTCAGGGAGCCCCAAAAGAAAAAATTTAATGTTCAATCAATGTAGTTATTGATTTTCTTGGTCACTTCTGATCCAGTAGACATCAATTTCACAGTAATGTCTGTCGGTAACTGCTTCACTGAATTTTGTAAATTCATTTATTAAATAATATTGTCTGCTAATGGCATATAAGTCAATCAAATAATAGCTTGCTATTCAATGGTTATAGTTAATAGTTTGCAGGGTACTGTTGAAATCTTTAGCAGCTAACAGTGTAAAGACTTGCACAGATTTTGTAGTAGTTACCAATCTGTGGGGAATTTAATTTATTGATTTTAAAGATGAAGAGTGAGTCTAAAACAGACAGGGGGGTTTAACCCCAAGGCTTTTGCCATAGCAAAAAAAGAAAGATGTAATATTCACACATGTTAAAAGGGGAAGGGGCCCAGAGCACAGTTTAACTTGAGAACTGAAAATAAAGAGATATTGACTTGAACTGCTGGCTAAAGTCTTGAGTTATTCTCCTCTCTTGGTGTATTGGGAGCTGGCTTAGCTTTCTTCAGAATAAAAAGAAAAAAGGGGTAAAGAAAAAGAGATAGAAATGTACCTCAGTTGAACAGAAACCCTTTTTCACCTTTCAATTAAAAAAAAAAAAAGCAGGAGAGAAAAAGGTTGGTTGTTTTGTTCTCCTCTAACTTACTAACTAGATGGTTTGGGACCATTTTTAAAAATACTTTTTGGAAGGAGTTTCACCAATGAAAACAAATCAAAACCTACAAAATTTGTGGAATTGTTACCAAGGACTGAAGGCAGAACAAGAAGCAATGGATGGAAACAAATCAAGGAGAGTTCCAACCTAGAACTAAGGAGACATTTCCTGAAAGTTAGAACAATTAATCAGTGGAACACCTTGCCTCCAGAAGTTGTAAATGTTCCAACACTGGAAGTTTTTAGGAAGAGATTGGACAGCCATTTGTCTGAAGTGGTATAGGGTTTCCTGCCTAAGCAGGGGGTTGGACTAGAAGACCTCTCAGCTCCCTTTCGACTGTTATTCTGTTCTGTTATTGAGGACTGGACAGGAAATACAAATAAATGGATGGCATCATTAAACCAACAAATGTTGGGTTTAACATTGTTTGAGCCTTAAATGAATGTTACTTATGCAAACTGCTCAAGGTTTTCTTTTTCATTTAATGCTTGTAATGTATTCTCAGCGGAAAGCTGGAGAGGGCATTCTTAGCTGAAATGTGAGTTAAATGTCACTTAGGATTAGCACTATCTCTGCCTCATAAGCTCATCAGTTAGGATGCTGAAGCTCAAAAAGGTTAGGCGTTTAAGTGTGTACTTGTTTAAAATGGAGCTATGGGTGAAAGCAGAACCAATCCAAACTTCTTGGTTTTTCAAATCAAAACTGGCTGCTTTCTCTATTCATCCAGCAAACTTGATAGTCCAGACTGTTACTTGAAGAAGCCAACTTGCCTTATGATTATCAACAATTAATCCAAGGGCAGAGTCTTCATGTTTCTTTCTTTGTTTCAATATTTCAAAGTGCTTGTTTTATTGTATCAATTTTCCTTGTATTTTTAAGAAAACAGAGTCTTTTATAAGAAAACAAATTAAAATTAACTCAGATGGCACTCTTTGTTCTGACAAATCCACACCTCCTCTTTTCTTTTCCCTTCCCAATTATTCAGAGCTTTTTTAAACCACAATCTTCCAAAAAGTTCAGATCCAATTGATATTAAATTTTCTATTTAACAATTTATAGTTCAGCTTTGTTAGTGCCTATACAAAGTCAAAATATATTTATCCAAGTTGATTAGATGCTTTCTCCTCCAGCTTCTATCTCTCCTGGTTCAAAGCTCTGTGCTGTCAAAAGCAATTCACACCTTTTTTGTTCCCCTTTCTGGTCACAGCTGTAAATCCTTTCTTAAAGATTCTTTGAAAAGTTAATCCTGATGGTACCTTCCATTTAATTATATCATCCCGTTCCTCCTGCTGTTCACTTCTTTCTCTCTCTCATGTACTATCTTATTCCAGTCTCATCTTCCCCTTCAGGTGGCCATTTTAGACCACCGCTTCAGGCCTCTTCAGGAGGTAGTAATTGCCAAGCTGGGGAGGGGATTTGCGATTCCACTCTACCCAGCTGACGGTCTCCCCTTCCTCCGCCACCCCTACGAGGCAGCTTCTGCTCCAAATCCAAAGGATCAGGGCTCTCCGGTGCCGAAGCATGTGTTAGGGATAACATTGTTTACCCTAACTGGTTTGGGTAAAAATAATAAATATGGTATCATGGTTTGTTAGTTAAAGTGTGTGTAACTTTAACAGCAAGAATGTAATTAAGGGTGTGGTTGTAAAAGCACTATATAAGAAGCGAGGCAATTGCAGCTCGCTCTCTCTGGCTTGAAGATCCCTAATTACTGGATGGATTGATGACTGCGTTCTTGCTTGAACGGGGAGAGAAAAAGGAGTGTTGATTTTCTCAACGGAGAGAAGATAAAGATTGGATTGATTTATTGTAAGTGAACTGACATTGGCTATTCAACACGGACTTTGCAAATTGAGTATCCCCGACAAGACTTGACTGAAATGATATATGACTAATGGACTGTTTATTTTGACTGTGCTATAATTCTTAAATGGAATAAACTATATTTTTGATAGCACAAGCGTATCTGTATTTTTACTGCGTGTTAACTAGAAAACTTGTCTCACACATTTACCTGTCTTCCTATCTGACTTCGCTGTACATTCTGTTTAGTTTGTTTTCCTTAACACCCGTTGGGGAATCCAGGCTTAACACTGGTTATGGGCCCAGAGAGACTGCAAAGTCAGTTTAACTAGGATAAAAACAGGTTTATGTAAAAGGTGAGATTTTGTGTTGTTACACGTTACAGTAAACAGACAGCTGTGTTTTATCAATTATAGTTTTATATCCATATAGTGAAACATGGCACAAGTCAGTCTACAAAGTTTGTCCCTTATATCCAAGCTGGATGGAACAAACTATGTTTCATGGTCTATGAAATGTAGTCTACTTCTACGAAGAGAAGGTCTGTGGAACATAATTGAAAACCCACCAAACGTAGAAGAATGGGATTCTGAAGATGAGGAAGATAGTCAAAAGATAGAAGACTTTAAACAGAAAAATGAACAAGCTCTTTGCATCATAGGACTAACACTATCTGATCAGCAACTTGTTCATATACGCGGAGAGCAAACTGCTGTTGGGTGTTGGCAAAAACTGAGGAAGATTTATGTCCGAGATAACATTGGTGCTCACATAAATCTAACACGGAAGCTTTTCCGCACTTATCTCCAAAAGAATGGTGATATGCTGAGTCATTTGAATACTATGAAAAGCATTTTTCAAGAACTTCATGAGAAGGAGTTAATTTTCTCTGAACTACACCAGGTCTACATAATTCTATCTTCATTAGACGAAAGTTTTTATGACTACGTAACTTCCCTTGAAATATTGCCTAAAGAAAGCCTAACTTTAACTGATATCACTGGTAGATTGATTGAAGAGGCCAGAAGAAGACTTGAAAGAGATCAGTTAAGGAGGGAGCAACCTCAAAAGGAAAATAATGAATCTCCTACTGCATTCACAATTAAAAGGTGTTTTAATTGTGGAGGGAGAGGACATTTGGCAAGATTTTGTAAGAAACCAAAGCGTCAGAATGCAAACCAGAATACTGGAAGCCATCAAAGAAGAAATAAGAATTATGAGTTAGCAATGTATAGTAATGAAGTTGTAAAAAATAATTTATGGGTGGTTGACAGTGGTGCGTCCCACTGTATTACAAATGATAACAAAAAATTTGTAAAAATGTCCATGAGTTCACAACATATCTCATTGGCAAATGGATGGAAAATGAAGGCAAAAGGTGAAGGTATTGCTCATTGTACTAGTATAAAGGAGAACATAAAAATGTTATATGTACCTCAACTTAAATTTAATTTGCTTTCAGTTAGAATGTTGGTTAGATTAGGATACATAGTTACCTTTAGGGGAGATACTTGTTTAATTGAAAAAGAAGGTAAGAAAATTACTGCATCTTTAAGAGGTGACTTATATGTGTTAAATGATAATGGTTTAGAGGTGGCTAACATGGTTTATGATAATAAGAAACCTCATAATGAATGTATTCACTTGTTACATCGACGGCTAGGTCATTTAAATTTTAAAATGATTAAGAGAACTGTTCAACTATCTAAAGGAATAAGTTTGAAACCTTGTAATAAGTATTTGCAATGTTCTGCTTGTAATCAAAACAAAAGCAAAGTTATACCGGCAAATAGAGTTGATGGATTTACTACCAAAGAGCCTTTAGAGGTAGTATTTGCTGATATAATAGGTCCTAAAAAGCCAAGTGTAGGTGGTGCTAGATACATATTAAGCATAATGGACCACTATTCTAGGTATGGTTTTTGTTTTTTAATGAAGAGAAAAACTGAAATGTATACAAATTTCTTTAATTGATTAAAATTTGCAGAGAGGAAAACTAAAAAGAAATTAGTAACTCTTATAACAGATAATGGTACGGAATTTACAAATAATAAATTCCAGAGTAGACTTAGAATGGCAGGTATTCAACATAAAAAGTCTGCACCATATAGGCCTCAACATAATGCATTTATAGAGAGAAGAGGCCAAACACTGCAATCAATCGGAAGGACAATGTTATCTGATTCTGGATTACCTGACAATTTGTGGGGAGAAGCTATAATGTGTGGGAATCACATATTAAACAATGTTGTTAATTCAACAACAGGTGAATTACCATTCACTTTGTGGCATGGTAGGAAACCTGATTTAAGTTACATTCACACATTTGGTGCACCAGCATGGGTGCATATCCCTACACAACTCAGGCACAAAGGACAACATAGAGCTAAAAGTTTAATTTTTGTCGGATATCAAGCAAACCATAGATCTTATAGATTCTGGGAACCAGGTACATCTAGAGTATACTGCAGTGCTAGTGCACAATTCCTAGAACATATAGGATGGAATAGATTAGAGCAGGATTCAGATAATGATGTTATTATAGAACCCTATAAGAGGCAGAAGGAAAAGATTAGTTATAAGAAAAGTCCAATTAAAGAAGAAGTCCATGAAGAGCAAATAGAATCAGATCAAGAGGAAATAATTGATCAAGAAGAGATAGTCAAGAACAGGAAATAAAGGAAAGTCCACCTGTAAGTCCTGTTATACCTAGACGCACAACACGTGTAACCAGACCACCTGATAGATATCAGGCAAGTATTGTTTGCCAAGTAAATAAAGTTCCTACTAGCATAGATGAACTAAAGATGTATCCTGCTAAGGATCAGGAGAATTGGCAAAAGGCAATGGAAAAAGAGTTAAATTCATTAAAGGAAATGAAGGTTTATGAAGAAACCAAATTACCTCCAGGAGAAAAATCCATTGGATGCAAACGGATATTTAAAGTAAAGACTGGAAATAATGGGAAAGTAACTTATAAGGCTAGATTAGTAGCACAAGAATTTAACCAAAATGTATTTGATTATGATGAGGTATTTGCACCAAATCTTAAGGCTACAACTTTAAGAGCCGCTTTAGTATGGGCAGCTAAGAAGAATTATATCGTTAACCATTTAGACGTAGAAACTGCATATCTGCATGCACCATTGCAGCATACAATATATTTGAAAAAACCAGTTGGTATAAATGATAATAAAGTAAATAGCAATGATTGTTGGAAACTCAAAAAGAGTCTATATGGATTGAAACAATCTGGCTATGAATGGAACCAATATATTGTGAAAGAATTAAACAATATAGGGTTTAAATCTGGTTTAGCAGATCCATGTATGTTTAAAAGAGAAAATAATGGAACGGTGTCATTATTGTTATTATTTACAGATGATATTGCTTTGATTACTAAGACCAATAATGAAGCTACTGAGATTATTTCATTATTAGCCAAAAGGATAAAATTAAAGCATTTAGGTGAAATTAAAAAGTATCTAGGATTGACAATTAATCAAACCACAAAAGGATTTAAGATATCTCAAGAGGATAAAATTTGCCAATTAATTAAATTGTATAAAATGGAACTTTGTAAGCCTGCAAAGACTCCAATGAGTCAGGAAATTTGCAAAATTGATGCTCAAAGTCCCAAATTTGATAAGACCATATATCAATCTTTGATTGGTAGCTTATCATATATAAGCAATTGGTCATGGCCAGATATAGCTTATAGTATTAATCAGCTGGCACGATTTAATAATGATCCACATCAATGTCATTGGCAAGCATTAAAGAGAATTTTAAGATATCTTAAAGGAACAATGCACCATGCATTGTATCTAGAGCCAAAAGGTGATTTGATTCTTAGTGCCTATGCAGATGCAAGTTTTGCAACTGACATAAACACTAGAAAATCAACATCTGGGATGGCTATATTATTTGGTAAGACACTAATAGGGTGGAGGTCAATCAGACAACAGCATATTAGCTTGTCAACGATGGAAGCAGAATTTTCATGTCTGTCATAACTATGCACTGACTTAATTCTGTACAAACAGTTATTATTTGACATGGGTATAACTGTTAAAGATTCTATTATTGTGTACGAGGACAACCAGGCAGCTATACAGTTAGCTACTAATATTGCTGTAAAGACTAGATCAAAGCATACTGATTTAAGATACTTAAATGTTAGAGAATCTGTAAAAAATGGTCTAATTAAACTAGAGTACTGCATGACGGAAGAAAATATTGCAGACCAGTTTACAAAAGCTCAAGGTGTTGTAAAATTTAAAGAGAGTTGTAACAATTATGATTTAAAGGTGTAAATGGTTATATTATTGTAATATTATTATTATTACCCAAAAGGGGAGAATGTTAGGGATAACATTGTTTACCCTAACTGGTTTGGGTAAAAATAATAAATATGGTATCATGGTTTGTTAGTTAAAGTGTGTGTAACTTTAACAGCAAGAATGTAATTAAGGGTGTGGTTGTAAGAGCACTATATAAGAAACGAGGCAATTGCAGCTCGCTCTCTCTGGCTTGAAGATCCCTAATTACTGGATGGATTGATGACTGCGTTCTTCCTTGAACGGGGAGAGAAAAAGGAGTGTTGATTTTCTCAACGGAGAGAAGATAAAGATTGGATTGATTTATTGTAAGTGAACTGACATTGGCTATTCAACACGGACTTTGCAAATTGAGTATCCCCGACAAGACTTGACTGAAATGATATATGACTAATGGACCGTTTATTTTGACTATGCTATAATTCTTAAATGGAATAAACTATATTTTTGATAGCACAAGCGTATCTGTATTTTTACTGCGTGTTAACTAGAAAACTTATCTCACACATTTACCTGTCTTCCTATCTGACTTCGCTGTACATTCTGTTTAGTTTGTTTTCCTTAACACCCGTTGGGGAATCCAGGCTTAACAGCATGGACCAAAGCTGCGCACGATCGTGGTCAGCGGTCCGTCGTCGGGGAAGCTCAAAACCGGAAGCCATCTCTCTCTCTCTCTTCCTTTTGTCTGCGTCTTTGCTGTATTCTTTCTCTAAACACATTAACACAGATAAGAACATGAAGAGGACCTGTGCCTGATTTATTTCTAGGCCTTGATACAGAACAGCTCAATGAACAATGACTGTGACCAAGAAAAAAGCCCTTTAAATTCATTTTATACATGGAGCACCAAGGATCTGAATTTTACACAGCTCAGGGGCATGTTTTTATTAATGTAATTACCTCAAACAGAAGTTGTGGTGCTAAAAAGGTCTTAATTTGGTTTATGAGGCCCCCTTGATTCATGCTTGAACACAGGTTGTCCTCAACTTATGACTACAATGAGCCCCAAAAATTTATGTTGCTAAGTGAGAGATTTGTTAAGTGAGTTTTGCCCCATTTTATGACTTTTCTTGCCACGGTTGTTAAGTGAAACATTACAGTTCCTAAGTTAGTAATGCAGTTATTAAGAAAATCTGGCTTCCCCATTGACTTTGCTTTGTCAGAAGGTCGCAAAAGGAGATCTCATGACCCTGGGACATCAAAACTATCATAAATATGAATCAGTTGCCAATCATCTGAATTTTGATTACGTGACCAGGGAGATGCTGCAGTGGTCGTAAGTGTGGAAAACGGGCATAAGTTACTTTTTTTCCATGGTGTTGTAACTTTGAACAATCACTAAATAAACTGTTGTAAGTCGAGGACTATCTGTACTTCCCTAGAAATCAGTAGAAGCAGCTGAGCCTCATTCTTGCGAGGAGTGCAATTGAAACACGCTGTTGATTTTCTTCATTGCCCAGCATTGAACAAACTAGAATTAAAATAGATTAAAATAGATCTCTGAGAACATTTTTTTCAGTAATAAATTCACATTGGGATCTAATATCTTATGTTGATGCAGTCAGGGCATTTCACAGACAAGTAATAATAGGCTTGCTCAATTATATAATTTACCATATTTCAATCTCCACATAGGGCTTTACTCAAGTGAAAATACAATGCCCAGCCTTCTATTAAAGTGTTTCCCTCTACGACAGAATTGCTGGAACATGCAGCTCATACAGTTCAATGAATGATTTAAAAAGGAAAAAAGGTTCATTAGATGAAATGAGGCATAACCAATACATGTTTTGCCCTGTTAGTACAGATATGTACCATAAATAAACATTCTTGGAATGTCCCTAGCCCTGGAAAATATATTTGACCATGCCTCTGAAAATACTTCTAGCAAGGCCAATTTTTAATGTGTTGGCTTAGTTTCCCAATCCTTCAGCAAACATTTAAGGGAAGAAACTTTAAATGTATACTTTGGTCCAACACAGACATAACTACAAACTAAAGCTTACCATTAGATGTGCAAGCAGTAGTATGCATATTTCATTAACTGGTTAGGATTTAGAGTTTGTTCTCATGTCAAGATTCAGCTGATTTTATAAATAATAAATTTATGTTTCAAAGTGCAGATAACGAAGAATGAAAGGGTGGCAAGACAAGTCGAGATAAAATTATTGACACGTTTGCACATTAAAGGTGGGGCTGAAGTCAGGATCATACAATAATCCAGGATGGTGCTTCATTAATCAACTCCTATTCTATATGTATAAAACACTTACACCTCATCCAACTGTAGAATTTTGGTAGACCTAAATTATGCCCTCCCTGGAAAAGCTGGAATGAGTCTATTTCTACTGCCTTTTATTTTCCTACCTGGATCTTTTGATTGGAAATGGACTTCTGTAAATAAACATTCCTATCCTGGCACCTTTTTACGGCATACAACACTACTGAATGTCCAAAAGGTGCTTTTCTGAAAGGCAACTGGACTTTCTTTGTTTTTCCTTGGAGACATTTCGCTTCTCATCCAAGAAGCTTCTTCAGTTTTGACTGAATGGTGAAGGGAAGGTTTAGTCAATCGATTCCAATTGGTGAATGATCAAAGGCCAGAATATTAAATAGGAGTGTGAGTTGTACAAGGTCTATTTATCTGAAAAATATAAGAACTGCCTTTTTTTTTTGACCATGACTAAATGGTCATCCTCTTGTCCCAATTCTTACAACTTCATAATCTTAGTTCTAGTTTATATTAAAAAAAACATTCTTAGTAACACAAGACATTTTGTGTGTGTGTGTTTGCATAGGGAAAGTCTGCATTACTTTGGAAATAACTAGGGGACCAGATCTGGAAATAGTTATATTTGCTGACTCCAGATCTATCTTTTTTTGTTTTTAAATAAAATGGAATCTGTTTCTCACATTTCTTCCTCCCAGCCTTACACACAACCTCATACGCCTCAGAACAGCCTGGAGCAGATTATTCTTACCACTTATCTGCATTGCTTACTTGCAGGGAGCTTTGGAAATTAGCCTGAAGGCTGCAGGCCTTTTGTGCTGGAAGTAGCAAGTTGCTAAAAATTGCCATCTTTGAAAACATCAAGACCTGAATACAACCACAGGTTTACTTGTTGCAGTACATTTTTCTCTGTCCCTTCATCTTTTTTTTTTCTTTACTTAATCAGCTGCTTCTTTTATTCCACCGGGAGAAATGAAATATCAGGTGCCAAGGGAAAGCTTTTCAAAGTGACCTTTGAAATAAATGCTTGTCCAAAACGTAACGCATTGATTTGCAATTTGACCGTCTGTAGCCAGGTTGTGAAATGTTCAGTGGTACAATCTAAAAAAGAAGGTGGGTGAGGTTGAGGGAAGAAGGCCCTGTGCGTATGTACATACTGTGTACTAAACTCTAATGAGCAAAATGCATGTATGCTATGCCCAAATGAATGAGTATATTGTGGCTCATGTGGTGACACTGACAGCCAAGTTGACACAACAGGCTTAAGCCCCTCTTTGGGTTCTCATATCATGCTGAGCTGCAGATCCTCTGATCCCCTTTTATCCTACCGTGTTTCTCATATAATAAGGCCGGGTCTTTTTTTTTTTTTTGAGCCCCGAAAAAATGACTAGGCCATCTTTTCGGGGGTGACTTAATTCCCCCCCCTTGCATCTTCGGGCGGGCAGCGACGGCTTGGATGTTGACCTCGGCGTTGGTGGGGCACTTTGTATCGGGGTCAACGCAGGCAGCACCATATCCGGGTGTGCAACAAAAGTACTTCCTAACGGCAAGCCCCTCCGCCATTCCCCCCATTTCGCATGTTTTAATATACCTTAATTTGGGGGGAGGGGCTTAATTTCATTTCATGCCTATAAAACATGCTGGGACTTCCTATTGGGGGAGGCCGTATTGTTGGAGAAACAGGGTATTTATATGATATTCATGCTATATGAACTCAGCTGCCATATACGTTGGTATGTGCCAATCATTCTTCTATCTAAGCAAGCATGCTACAAGTCATTCTTCTATTTAAGCAAAAAGATTGCTCAGACTTGCTTAAACCAAGAGAACTGCTTTCATCACTGAGAACAACAGATTTGAAACAATTGCAAAGCAATGTTATTCTTGGAATGCATTATATGCCTTCTGCGATATGTGTGTGGCATAGCACATATAAGTTAATTGCACTAGAACAAAGGATTGTAAAATAAATCAAAGGGTTAGGTTCTTGGTGCTAGGATTTATTTATTTGTGTTGAGGGGGGTTGTATTTTTTCACCACACTGAAAAAAACTCTTCTTGCTTTATCTATCTATCTATCATCTATCTATCTATCTATCTATCTATCTATCTATCTATCTATCTATCTATCTATCTATCATCTATCTATCTATCTATCTATCTATCTATCTATATCAGATAACAGATAATCAGAGTTGGAAGGGATCTTGTAGGTCATCTAGTCCAACCCCCTGCCTAAGCGGGAGACCCTACACCATTTCTGACAGATGGCAGTCCAATCTCTTCTTGAAAGTCTCAAGTGATGGCGCTCCCACAACTTCTGAGGGCAACTTCTGTTCCATTGGTTGATTGTTCTCACTGTCAGAAAGTTTCTCCTTGTTTCCAGGTTAAATCTCTCCTTGTTCAGTTTCCATCCATTATTCCTTGTCTGGCCTACAGGCGCTTTAGAAAATAGCTTGACCTCTTCGTATCTGTGGTAGCCCCTCAAATATTGGAAGACGGCTATCATGTCTCCCCTTGATCCTTCTCTTTACTAGACTAGCCAAGCCCAGTTCCTGTAACCATTCTTCATATGTTTTAGTCTCCAGTCCCCTAATCTCAACTCCCAGAATTCCCCAGTCAGTTAAAAGGTCACTGAGCAAGGGCATATAAGCACTCTGGGTAAGTCTTAAAGTAGTTTTGGAACATTTATGGGAATTTATGATTTCCTGATGTCCATACTTAAGAAATGAACAGATCTATTGCTGACTCAGTTATAGAGTATTTCATAAACTAATAAAAGTAACTGTTTGGAGCTTATGGGTGGTTCAGTTCCTCATTTGTTGGTACTTTTGATTCACCATGGCTATTAACCATGAGGTTTCAGTTGTTCTAGCACAGGGGTGTCAAACTCATGGCCTGTGGGCTGGATGCGTCACACGCTGGCCACCCCACCCCTATTTTAGCAAAGGAGGGAAAAGTCGCAATACATCACATGATGACCACATGATGCTGCAAGTTTGACACCCCTGCTTTAGCAAGTCTTTCAATGGAAAGGTGATCTGATGCTTTGCAGCTC